>NW_022279600.1:1200000-1800000 GCF_009193385.2 Nasonia vitripennis
GTCGAGGTAGAGAAATAGTATACGCCCTAAACAAAAGAAATGAAAGATGCTAAACGGATACTCAAGAAAAATATCCGAGAAAAGAAACGACGGTACCTGAAAGAGTTACAGGACGAGGTTGAGCTGGATCTTTGGGGGCGACCGTACCAAGTGGTAATGAAGAAGATAAAGAGAGGTTATATCCCCCCTCCTAAGAGCCCGGAATTGCTATATCGTATTGTGACCAAACTGTTTCCCCTTCAACGGGAAGTAACAGCTATTCCTGAAGCGGAGGCAAATGACGAAATCATTCTAACAATCACCACATAGGAATTACTGGCTGCATGCGAAAGAATTGGAAACAATAAGGCTCTAGGCCTGGATGGCATACCCAATATTGCATTGAAACAAGCTATACAGACACGCCCCGATATATTTGTGGACTTGTACAATTCAAGTCTCGAAGAAGGTACGTTTCCTAAGAATTGGAAGAAGCAACGCCTGGTGCTACTACCAAAAGGAGATAAGCCACCTGGAAAAGCTGCCTCATACAGACCACTCTGCATGCTGGACACTCCGGGCAAGATTTTAGAGCGCATAATTGGCGTTAGAATGGACCAAGTCATTGAAAACCAGGCGGACTAGCGGAATATCAATATGGCTTTAGGAAAAAACACTTTACTCTTGATGCCGTAAGCTTAGTAGTCGACACCGCTAGAACTGCAACAGAAGGAAAAAGATGGAAAGGAGGATCCAAGAAGTACTGTGCTATTATGACACTGGATGTTGAAAATGCGTTTAACTCAGCCAGCTGAGGCAAGGTACATGAAAAACTACGGAAAAACGAGGTACCCGCATATATAAGTAGGATTATGTCTGACTACCTAAAAGACAGAACCCTTTTATATGATACAGAGAGCGGCACGAAAAGCTATCAAGTAACCGGACGAGTATAAGCCATTTATTGTAGGTAACGAATTGTATTCTTTGAAAATTATTATCTTCATTCGTCTATATACTGTTCGTGTTTCAGTTTCTAGTACAAACTTTATAAATCCTATATATTTCAGTTGCGATTCTATTATTTAAAATGAAAATGAACTGGATTTATTGCTTCCTCCTATAGGAAGCTTTGAAATAGTAAAATTTTGAGTTTCGTAAAAACTTCTAGAATAGTATATTGTGCAACTAAGGGGGAAAACGGGCTATTTCTAACAAGAGTGAGATTTGAGCACGAGTTGGAGACGAGAGCGCTGCAGGAGGAAATAGCTATTCCCTCCCGCTACTCAAAAGCACTCAAAATGAATTAAATTTTTGAGCGCTCTCGACTCTAACTCGTGCTCAAATCACACTTTCATTAGAAATAGCCCGTTTCACCCCCTAGTTGCACAATATATTATTCTAGAAGTTTTAACGAATCTCGAAATTTTACTATTACGAAGCTTCCTCTAGGTGGAAGCAATAAATTCAGTTCATTTTCATTTTAAGTAATAGAATCGCAACTGTAGTATAAAGGATTTATAAAGTTTGTACTAGAAACTGAAACAAGAACAGAATATAGACGAATAAAGATAATAATTTTCAAAGAATACAATTCGTCACCTACGATAAATGGCTCATAATTTTCCCAGTTCATATAAACATGATTTACAATTTCGACTCCAATTTTCATATAATTTTCTTCCGCATCGAACAAAAATAGGAAAAACAACGAAATAAGCAATTGCCATCCCCAAGGATTTTTTATCTATTTTGCATTCTAAAGTTGTATTCGATATTCTGTATCTACTATGTCAAAGTTATATAGATTAAAAGTAGTTAACTTTTGATATTAAGTACAGACGTCTTTATCGCTATTTGACTTACCGTCTCTCCCTTTTCAGTGATTGCAGCCTGGATGTAGTATTCACACACAATAATTAATACATAAAAAATCACGATTAAATTTTGAACGCAGCTAAAAGTAATAACCAAAGTGTAGGTACATATAACATAAAAAAGATCGCTAATGAAACTTTAAATTTGACCAAAACGTAACCAAATTTTCGACACGACGTGAATACAACTGACAAGCATTTGTTGTTATATGTTATTGATACTGTTGCTATGCATTATTTTATAACCATTGCGAGTTTAAACATAAAACATTTTTGAACACAATTATAATTAGAACTGCAGTAGAAATATTTTCAAGTTGTAAAATTACTTACTCATTTAAAATTAGGGGGTAGAGAAGTACCCCCTTCCTCCCATTAAATAATAATTACAAATGTATTGTGCTTTCAGACTTCTAAAAACACTTTTATACTTTTTAAGACCTTAAACTTTCACCTTTACGAAATAATAGACAGCTAATAAAATTCAATATTTACCACGAAGAGAGGACTGATTATCCCAAACTATTGGTGTTGGTCTTGCGCCGCGTGCAGTTCTAAAAGACGTTCTACCGGACCTTCTGGCAGTTGCGCTTCGAACTGTTGGTGCTGAACTACCTGATTCTGTCGCAGCTAAACCCATCGTTTTTTGTCTCGTATTACTTGATGGAGAAGCTTCAGCTTCTCGGTTTTCTTCATTAGTAGCATGATCAAGGGTATCGTTCGACGCATCTTCAGGAGTTTCTAACTCAACATCGATCATCTCTCCTCCAGTAGCTGATCCGGGAACAATGTTATGCAGTCTTTGATCATCATCTAGTTGATTAGCTGCATACAAGAAAATTTTAATATTTATAACTCGTAATAATAGGGCGTCATTATAATAGAACCTAATTTTTCTTCGAAAATAAAAAGAAAAGTGCAGAGTATGTGGTACCGGATTTGGAAAAACTTTAAAATCTCATATCTGATACGTCAAAGCAATTCTCTGATGTTTATATGATTTAAATAGTCTTAAACTATTAAAACATTGTCTACTTCAACTAAAATATTAGATAATCAGAATATTTATTTAAACGGATAAAGCGAAATGCTTACTCTTTAAACTAAAGTTTAAGCATTTTTAGACAGAGATAAGATAAGTAGATAAGAGATAGGACAGACTTAAGATCGGTAACATTAATCTAGTTAATAAATCTGATAAACTGATCAAGGTTTTCCATACACTGGAAGTAGATAAAAAAGGTACAAATTTTGGTTTAAGAACTACAAAAAATTTCACAATATTAAAATATTAATAAAAACAAAATTACGTTGCTTACTACAAATAGAAAAAATGTTATTGATGTCAAGAGCAAATCGATGGCTGAGTGAAATAAGACCGTATCCCAGCAGCGACTCCGAAAACGTCGTATCAAAGCGGCGCACAGTGGGAAATTTTGGTATATTTATAATAATAAGCGAAAAAAATTCAGTATTTTCATCGCTAAAATATTTCTAAGCATTCAAATCAAAATCCCTGCATTCATAACGAAACTACAGGTGTACAAAGTATCCTCATTGAATCTAAGCCCAAAAGAACTATTCGTTTACTTAGAATCCTACGGACAGTACAAAAATTCACAAAACATTGCACCGAGTGCCACAATGGGCCAGCAGGGCTAATTAAGGTTTTAGCATAGTAAAGTTAAAGGTATTTATACTAAATATCACTAAACAAATTTTCAAATAATTTACTTTAATTTTGTCATTTTTACTCATAATTCTTTTTTTCAGGATTTAAAGGTGCTGTGTCCCCTTAAGTCGAATTTGATTCGCTTAATGTTATAAGTTTTTATAATATAAGCAAAGGAAATCAAAAATAAATCGTTTTTATTTTATTTTTAAAATTTTTCACGCGCATTTTTGCCCTGTAAAGTCGTATTTAACTAGCGCGCCACGCGCGGCTTTACGGCCGCAGTGTATTGCCGCCTTGCAACACTTTAAGATCGCCAGCACCTGTGACGCTCGCGCTTCGTGCTTGTCAGAATATATATACATTCATAATATTAACATGCATTATTTAACTGAGCGAGAAATATAAATTATTATAAAGTAAAAACAAAAATTATTCAAAATTATTATCTCTAAAAAAAATTGACTTTTAAAAAAGTAAAAGGTTTGGCGAGTTTGATATATTCCGCTACGAAATTACAGATGAAAACGAATTAAGATCAATCAAACAAAGTCAATTTTATTATATTTAATCAAAATAAAGCAAAAAAATTGTTCTGTTCAATGAAGGGCTTACTTAACTTAACGTTGAGTTATATGTTGATTCATTAGAAGCAACTCTCAAGTTACCTACTACGTAACTTGCCATGCCCGTTTCATTTTGTTTTCTGGTGAACAACTAAAATTTTCTTTTTATGTATTAGAACGTGATACAAACACAATAAGTACAATAAAAAGTTAAGTAAGCCCTTCATAGAACAGAACAATTTTTTTGCTTTATTATGATTAAATATAATAAAGTTGACTTTGTTTGATTGATCTTAGTTCGTTTTTATCTGTAATTTCGTAGCGAAATATATCAAACTTGCCTAACCTTTTACTTTTTTTAAAGTCAATTTTTTTTAGAGATTTCAGTCCTTTCAAGTGAATTTTTTCGCGTATTTCTTGTTTGTCCTAAAAATAAAATACAAGCATATTTAGCACCTTTCGACCTTGGTTTTTTGTAACATTTAAAGCATTAACATGACAACACTGATTGTCCTATCGCATAATATTACTATAGTGGCTATTATTGATAATGTATGTTGAAAAAATTTGGATAAGTGTAAATTTTTGCTGTCCACGAATATTATTATTACACTAAGACACCAAAAACTACTCAGCGCATTACCTAGACATCGTCATCGGCCACTGTGTATACCTAGACACCGTCCTGATATGATTTATTTACCTAGACACGAAAAACTGAAGAGCGCACTATTCACGCATGTTTACATGTGTTCCTAACCAACCCAACCATCAAAACAACAGGCTATTCATTAAATAGGTTGCTCGCGCAATTTTCGAGAAATCGATTTTTACTAGAAAACCGCTAAACAAAATCGTTTAAAATTTTAGCAGCAGATAGCTTTTTTTATGGCGAATCACCAAATAAAATTTAAAAGCATTTGACTACATTGTTTTAGAGATAAAAGAAATCAAAAATTTTTCGAAAAAATAATTGACATATAATATCAACTTTTTCCCAAAATCTCAAGTGCAATAAGGCTTTTTTTACGTCCGTAATCAAGGCACAAAAAAAATTAATTTTTTGAGTTTTTGATTTATTATTGAAAAAATAAGTAATCAAATCAATTGAAGTTTTAATTGGATATAGTTTGACACGTGACCCATCGACATGATTTTTTTCGCGAGGTTATGATGTTTAGTTTCAGAGATATAAATTAAAAAAAAAAATTATTTTATCTGACGAACAAAGCGGTCGATCCCGAGAACCAAACAAGGTAAAGTAGGTTATTTTATTCTTATCCAAATGCATCTAAGCTTCATTGTTTGTAACAATGAGATAATTGTCAAAAAATGACCATAAAAAAAATATTCAACAAAATAAAAAATAACTGTTTTTCCCGAATTTAGAATCCAAAAATATATATGCATGTAAAATTTTATTTATATTGACAGAGTAGTTCCAGCAATATTACGGTACACATACACACACACCCACACATAAGAAGGATTATGCCTGACAACCTGAAGGACAGAATCCTTTTGTATGACACAGAGAGCGGCACAAAAGCCTATCAAGTAACCGGAGCGGTTCCACAAGGGTCAATGCTCGGCCCACTATTGTGGAACATCATGTACGATGGCGTACTTAGGCTTAGGCTACTCGAAGGTGCAACAGTTGTAGGGTTTGCAGATGACATTGCAGTAGTGATAGTAGCAAAGCAAAGGAAGAGGTGACGGGAATCGCTAAAGAGGCAGTAAGTATAATCAACGATTGGTTAAAACAGACTAGCCTTGAGCTTGCTAGCCATAAAACGGAGACTATTCTTATATCCAGTAGAAAGAAAATAGAGACAATAACGCTGTTAGTGGACAGGCACGAAATAAACTCTCAGCCGACCATTAAGTACCTGGGAATCACCATAGACGCCAGGCTAAGGTTTAAGCAGCATCTTGAGAGGCCGAGCAATAAGGCAGCAAAAGTCGGTGCTACACTATCGCGACTAATGCCAAATGTTATATGGTGCCCCAATATGGGCGGACGCTATGTTGGTGAAGTCCTATGCACGAAAGCTATCAACAGTTTATAGGAGAAGTGCATTGCGGGTCGCTTCTGCCTACCGAACAGTATCAGAAGATGCGGTGTGCGTTATTACAAGTATGCCACCTATTGACCTCCTAGCAACAGACTGAAAGAATATATACGAAGAAAACCGGCGTGGTGACAATACTCAAAAGGAAGTTTAGAAATCCGCAAAGGAACAAACCCTAGCTGAGTGGCAAAGACGATGGGACTCCAGTGGAAATGGGCGTTAGACTCACCGCCTCATACCATATATTGTTGGCTGGACCAATAGACGACACGGGGAAGTGAATTACTACCTTACGCAGTTTTTGAGCGGACATGGATGCTTTCAAGCCTACCTACACCGCTTTAAGATAGAGGATAATACAAATTGCCCAGTATGTTTGGAAACAAACAAAGATGCGGAACATGTCTTCTGCAACTGTTCGCGATACAAAATGGAACGAGAGGGACTCGAGCGGTACCTTCAAGCTAGGATTACCCCTGAGTCAATGATGACAGCTATGCTAGCGTTGAAAGATGGCTGGTGCGCAGTAAACAACTACGTAAGGACTATTATCAAGAAGGTTAGAAATGACGAAGAGAATAGAAGGGAAGAACATGGCGAAACAGCTGAGTAAAACTGTTGCTAGACGAAGGCCACTAGGTAATAGATACCAAACGCTCCTCGGACTGATGCAGAGGAACGTAGGTCACAGAGTTGAGCTCTCACTCTTCTGCCCGATGCAGAGGAACGTAGGAGCTAGGGTTAAGTGCCTCTAAGTGCTCCTCAGACCGATGCTGAGGAACGTAGGTAACTAAGTTGAGCCCAGACTCCCTCACCCGATGCAGAGGAACGTAGGTGTCGGGGTTAAGTCTGTCCAGAGAATGGCCGGTCGATGCTGCTCGAAGTAGACGACCGGACAATGCAGCAGGAAGCAGACGGTTGGACGATGCAGAAGGAAGAAGACGAGTTTGATCCTAAACCCCTAATCACCTTGGTGGATGAGGGATGTACGGAAATGTCAAATTGCAAAGGAGAAGCCAAAAAAAGCTATTTAACGGGCCCCACAGAAGTATTGTTTAATGACAAGTGTACCTGTGGGGATCTGGTGACAGGGGGTCACTTGTGCAGAGCTTGCTCTGCCTACGCCACATAAAAAACATACATACACACACACGCACGCACGCACGCACGCATCCATACAGACATTTTCTAAAAACGCTTGATTTGAACTTTTAACACATCAAAAAGTAATTTTCATGAAATGTGCATAAAAAAGGCCACTTTTATGCATGTAAAATGAATAGAAAATCGACATTTTCTTAGCAGCGGGAAAAAACTACTCCCTTGGGAGGAAAAAGTGAAATGAGCCTTTTTTCATGCCTTATAGTAACGTAGAATTTTGTCAATTCCAAGCGTGTTAGAAAAAGTTTGAGCTCAAGCGGAGAGAAAAAAATGAATCCAAGTTATCTCTGTTAATACCCGTTTTTCAAATTTTTCAATTTTTTCAAATTTCTCAAATTTTTTATGCACGACTTGAAATTCACGATCTCCTACCCAACTTTCACGCATAAAAAAAGTCGCTTTTATGCCCTTGTTGGAAAAAAACGCGGTGTGCAACACGGTAATAAAAGCTATGTCAGACTATGGTAATGTGTTTTCAGCACTCGTCTACGTCTCGGACACCTTCGGCGCCCTCGACTCCGACTCGTGCTTAACACCTCACCCACGCTTGACATGGCTTATTTTCTCCCCTAGTTGCACAATGTACTATTGAAAATTATACATGTGTGTGTGAGTGCGTGTGCGTGTGCAAGTGTGTATCTTATTTGATCGCTATACATTCATTTTGGATTTCGGAATTTAAATAACGAAAAAATACAGATTTGTTATACTTTGAGAAGTCCTCGGATTTCCCATTCCTTTCAGATGCACGATAAGTGGCCTATTTATGCACTTATCATAAAAAGTACGGTGTGCGACAAGGGGGGGAGTGGCCTTTTCAGATTCGGGTGATGTTTTGAGCATTCGTGTCTGTCTCGGGCGCCTATAGCGCCCTCGACTCCCACTCGTGCTCAAAACACCACCCTCGCTGGAAAAAGCCAATTTTTCCCCCTAGTTGCACAATATACTATTCTAGAAGTTTTGACGAAACTCAAAATTTTAGTATTACAAAGCTTTCTCTAGGAGGAAGCAAAATTGATAAAAATCAACATTTTACAGTACTTTAATTTAAAATATATCAGATGAGAATTCCATCGCGTTCCTAAAGTTATGGATTTTTTACAAAGATAGATTATATTATTAGCAAACGGCAACTATGTCCTTGATAAGTAAACGTAATTTAAACAAAAAAGTATTTATTATCATCTAAGTCAAGCCGAATGATTCGTTAGCTTTGTTTTATAAGCGAGCCCGACAACTGCGCATACATTGTGAGCATCGATCTGGCGACCGACTGGCGACACATTCCCGACGTCATCTGCCGAGTGTTTTGACGTTTTGAAGCATCCTCCCTGTCTTCACTCACCAAGATTTCTTGATCGGTTTTTAACTTTTCGGTGATATAATAAGTAGGACAGAAGGGCAACGATGACGCGATGCAGCAGTGTTATTTTAATAAACCAAAAGTGCAGCTATGATACCGTCTGTATGTGCGTGCTTTAAAACAGCATCCGCTTGGAGATCGCCGCTATCTCGCTCGCTGACCGGTTGCAAGCGGTTCTTGGTCAGTTCTTGATAATGTAAAAAGTATAGGTACAAGTGAAGCATCCGGAATGGCACCGACGATGCATGTGTACGTGTGTGTCAGTCCGTCAAATAATGCTGTATTATGGGAAGATACATATAACTACAGCAAACTTGAGTTTTTGCGCTTGGAGGTTATCTTTTGTTTTTCTGACTATGCTCTTGTTGCTGCACCTCATGTTGGTTCTACTGATGTGCGGATACATTCTTCTTGTTATGAGATGGTGTCTGGAGAAAGATTCACCATCATTTTTGTGTCTATTTATTATGTTATGTGCAGTGAAATCAGTGACTATGAGACTGTATGATCTATTTTCAAAGTTGAATCAACGTTGTAATTCTGATATTTCCTACTAGTAGCTATGTGACATTGCTGTCAAAGGACAAAGAAAATTTACTGTTGATTGCTGCCAATTCGACCATTCACGAACTACCCTGAAGCTAATTTTTACTGGCGTGGCAATGTGTCGTGGCTATGTCTATATGATAAATTCAGTAAAAAGATTTCTTACTGCTTCTGGGTAGATTTTCAGTGATTATTATGATAATCTTCTGTTTGTAAATGTAAACTATGTCACTGAAAAGTGTTGTTTGACAGTATTAATACTTAAAAGCTGTCTTGATTAAAATTCTTATCCAGGGAGTATGGATTTGTTATATATTATTTAATGGTTTACTGCGACTACTGGAGTCACACTAAGCGTACTGATGGTTTTGATGATTGAGCTATCAAAATCTTGAAACGAAACTTCATTTAAGACTTTGCGGTACTGGTCTACTGAAAGACGAATGTTTTTATCAGGTGAGATCAGTGAGTTGAGTAATTATTTGTAAGTATAAGTTTTTAAGATGTTTTTTTTTGTTTTCTAGTAGGTAAATAATGCTACATAACAGCCGATAACATGGCCTGGTGGGTAGGGATCAGCAGGATCAAGGGCATTGATCATATGCCTGATCATTGATCATACTGAATCTTAGATAGGTTATAGCCTTCAGGTGCAATATGTTCTATATAATTTTTATGATTTCATGTGATTGATTTAATTTATCTTTGCAGATGTAGTAATTATAAAATGTATCTATAATCATGCATTTCGTGTATAACCGCTAATGTTTTATAATAAATAACTGATATCTTGCTGTAAAAAAAACGATTTTGAGCTGTTAACTCGAGTTTAAAGTGTCGATAGGAAGAAGTTGTATTTTGCAAAAATCTACAACTTTTCCCATTAACTTTTTTTTGTAAAATGCTTGGATTTTAGGTTACAGCCTAAAAAGCCTTTTTATTGCTGTAAAAACCCGAATTTAAGCTAGTAACTCGAATTAAAAGCATTTTCATGATTTGATGTCAACAGGAAAAAGTTGTATTTTTCAAATATCTATAACTTTTCCATTCAACATTTTTTGTAGAATGCTTAAAATTTGTGTTATAGTCAAAAAACTATTTTTAGCGATTTTTGCGTATATGTGCAGGATCAGGCTCAAAATAAATTCGGCACCATGCGGCGATATAGAGAGTTCTCACAAACATTTTTAGCCCGATTAAGTAAAGTCTCGCTGAGAAAATCGTGTAAAACCACTGTTAAAAAAAAACACGTAAAAATAAGCATAAAGTGCTCAAGTTTAAAAACTACGTAGAGAATCGGGATACAAAAAAAATATATAATTTTAGATTGTGCAAGAGGAGTGCTCTCCTATAATTTTAGCCCTATCAGTAGAAAAATGCGTGAGATATCGCATCTCTCACACATTTTTCGCGCACAAAACTATAAGGCACTTTCGTGCGTGAAAATCGCGTGATGCTACCGCTACAAAATTAGAGAAAACAAAATCGCGTCTAAAATACGACGTTTCTAAAGGCGCCGCCTCTATACGACGTTCTCGGAATCGCCGCTACAATATGACGTTTTCGAAGTCGCCACCGCGATACAATGTTCTCGAAGTCGCTGCTGGGGTACGGTCTTATTCCACTCAGCCATCGAAACGCTAACTTAATAAGAATGAATACTATTTACACACGTTCAAACATACACACACACTCGTTCAAGGAGCACCATGTTTTTAGCTACGCGTGCCCACATGTACAAGTGCATGAACACAAGTAGAAAACATGAGTATCCTTCAATTTAATATCAACCACCGCAAGGTAGCACAGGATTTTCGTAGCCAGTAAGTTCGTGAGATGAAAGTCAACATCGCAATTGTGTGCAAGCAGTAAAAAAATCTAGATGAAACTCTCGGTTATTGTGACGCGAATATCGCAGCCCGATAACAAAGCAAAAATGTACGTGTGGTAGACAGCAAATCCCGAGCGACTCCGCTTTATTGAGGTACCATCGTGTAAACATTATTGTACCTTTATTAAATTGCCTCCATTCTAAGAAAGCCTTGTAATAGTAACTAGCAGGGTCCTGATGTGATGGACGCTCCTGACGTCGCTCGGTTGATTAGGTGTGTATGTATATATATATATATATATATATATATATATATATATATATATATATATATATATATATAGCTCTAAAGAAAATTAAAAAGTAATAAGATTTTCAAGGGACGCGGCAGCGCGTCGATGTCAAGTATACATTTTTTATACACTGTGCCGTCAGGGAGTAGCGCAACCCTATTATACTTTGAATTTGCGAATGTGTACAAGGAGTCGTGAGAGTAGGTGATGTGTGAGAGCATAAGTGAGAGAAAAGCGAGGCGAGAAAAAGACAATTATCCCGAGTTTAGAGCAGGCCGAGGTGACGAGGGTCACGAGGAGGAGAGCCGTCCCAGCGACGCCAGGCCAGCCCAGGACTGGGGAGGAGGAGAGTAGGTCATCAAGGCGAGGAAGAAGACGAGGAGAGAACGTCATTAGCAGTGCCAAGGATAAGGGTAAAACGCGAGTGTTAGGAAATCGTGGCCAGATCGCCGAGCGAACAAAGAGCCGCGCGTGGCTTGATTCAAGGAATCGCGCGCGCCCGTTGGGCCGACGCTGCGGGCTCAGCGGAAGCATACCTTATCGGCAGGCCGACAAGCAGGCCGCGAGAGTGAAGAGTGAAAAGAGAGAGAGAGAGAGAGAGAGAGAGAGAGAGAGAGAGAGAGAGCCAGTGGGCGTCGCCTACGGAGAGTTGAGCGGAGGCAGCGAACCTCGCAAGAGTGTGAGTGCGGGCGTGTGCGTGCGGGCGGCGGCGAGTATTTGTAAACGAAATAGCGCAATAAAGGAGATTGTAGGAGAATCAGAAGTGTTGTAATTTCTCGCCTTACACACCACAGTAATCCCGAACAGTGGAATTTTTCGCCCCCAGATTGGCCACGTAACAAAGCAAAAGGTAAGTTTCTTTATTACATGCAAACAGTGAGAATATGAGCCGGGTACTAACCCATTTACAGCCTTTGCCACTACATATATTATTACGTTCCTATCTATTCAAGAGTGTAATCACGACGTAACATATATCTTCGTTCGTTGATCTTTTAAAATACACCATAGTGCAATTTTTGGAAACCGTTTTAACTCGAAAACTAAATGTCGAACCTTTATAAAAAAAAAACATGATTATTTAAGGTTATTAAAACTATGCACGGCTTTAATTTTAAGTCATTTCATGGAGCAGATTTGAAGAAAAACATCAAAAACTGAAAAAGTCGTTTTTCTATAGCACACGATAAATGGAGTATAAAGGCAATAATGAAGTTCAAATTTTGCATTTAGTTAGCATTATATACTATCCTGATAGCTGTCTTTAAGCTGTTTATAAAACCAGTTAGTTTTAAAGATTCAAAAATTTTTTTCTTACCCTCTTTACTGTACATAACTGCATTGTTTCGATCTTAGCTTCTATTATATGGATTTTAAGGTGGCGTTCTACCAAATATTTCAACTTATTTACTTAATTCTAATATTTTCTCAAATTTTGCACCCACAATTTGTGTAAAAACTGCTGCCAATTCTTTGGTACGTAGTTTCCTTCAATATTATGTATTACTTTAACATCAAAATTGTTTTCACTTTATATACAATTTTATGGAGTTTTTGTCCTTTTTCGTTTGATGGATAAAATTATTTATAACCATTTACATATATACATAATCAATTGTAATTTTCTGTCTCTCTCTCTTTCTCTAGCATAAATATAATCGTCAAACTGAGATTCAAGCGATGCATTTTTCAGTTGTAGAGTTATCTTTTTACTGCAGTTATCGTGCGCCATAGAAAAACGACTTTTTTCAGTTTGATGTTTTCATGTAAATCTGATCTATGAAATGACTTGAAATTGAAGTGGTATATAGTTCTAATAAGCTTCTTTGATCATGTTTTGTTTTAGAAAGGTTCGACATTCAATTATCAAGTTAAGGGAACACCTTGAAACTCTGAAAAAAAGAACTATAAGTAAAAATCACAAAATTAAAGAAAATCATTTACAATTTTTTATAGAGTTATTTAGTATAAATACCTTCAACTTTACTGTGTTTAAACCTTCTTTATCCCTGCCAGCCCATTGTGGCGCTCGGTGCAACGATTTGTGAATTATTTCACTGTCCGTAAGATTCCAAGTGAACGAATAGTTCTTTTGGGCTCAAACTTAAGGAGGATACTTTGTACACCTGTAGTTTTGGTATAAATGCAGGGAATTCAATTTGAATGCTTAGAAATGATTAGGCGATGAAAAAACAGAATTTTTTTCGCTTGTTAAGTCACAATTCCGATCTATAATTATTTATTGATTTTTACTTACTTGGGTTTAACTGCTTGGGCTGGAAACTCTGCTGCTATGCTGTGGTCAGGTTTATACAGGATGGATTTATTCAAATAAAAAACACTTGCAATTAATTGACTTTTACGATTTATCCAAGATAAAGTTCTATATAGGTATCGGAATCGCAACCTAAGCCCGGGTAACTCTTGTCGACGGATAGGAGCGTCGTACAAGAGTCCAGATCAAGTGTATAATTACAACTCGTCGTTCGGCGCATACGAGGGATACTCATTAACCTCGCTGATCTACTTATTAATCTGACAAGGAAAGGTACCCAACCCGAACTCACCGATTTTGATGATTTTCATATATGTTGTAGAACATAAAAAAATAAGAGACACGTATTTTTTTTATCGGCTAATTTTCACTTTTAAGGGGTAAAAACCTCCCCTAAAGTTAACCCCCAAAAAGCGTTTTTTTTAAATATCTCGGCTTAAAATTAATATTTTTCAATGAAACAAATTGGAGGTTATTTCTTACAAAAAGAGCAAGTATTTCATGGTGATTTGAAGAGTAAGGGTAGCATCCCCTATTTTTTAGGGGTTGAAAACATATATTTTTTGGCATAATTTTATAATAAAAATGTTTAAACCGACTAAAAAAAATTGGAAAAAATGTTTAAACATCCTTAATAACAAAATTTAGTTGACGTCTTTCGGTGTTTTCATACATATTATCCCTAAGGGGGTAAACCACCCCTAACACAAAATAACTGTAAATATGTAATTCAATACATAATATTTCGTAGAAAGTTTGTATATAGAGGTTTTCGAGGTCGCTGATTACAAATCTGTTATCAGATTTTGAAAATTCAAAATGGCGGATCCAATATGGCGGACGGAAATATCGAAAAAAAATTTTATATAATAAAAAAGTTTTAAACGACTAAAAAATTTGGAAAAAATTTGTAAACATCTATAATAAACAACTTAAGTTTTTCGGTTTTTTCATAGATACTTCCCCTTAGGGGGGTAAACCACCCCTAACACAAAATAACTATAAGTATACTTCAATCCATAATATTTTGTAGAAGGTTTGTATATAGGGGTTTTCGAGATCGCTCTTTACAAATCTGATATCAGATTTTAAAAATACAAAATGGCGAAACCAATGTGGTGGACGAAAATGTCGAAAAAAAATTTTAACTTTCAAAAAAACTTGTTTACAAATGTGTGATCTTTGTAGCCTGTACATGTGAACTAAAGAGCCTTAAACCCTAAACCCCTAAAGAACAAATAGGCTAAATGGTTGTGCTTTTTAACCAAACCACCTCAAATTCCTAAATTTGTAAACAAGAAAATTCTGTGTGTGAAGCAGTTTTATAATTTCCGTAGAAATTGTTATCAGAATGTGTTATAACCCACCCGCAGGCTCTCTCGCACAAGCCCCTAAACACGCGCAACCCGACATACCGTCACTATAGCGCACCGCGCCAGTAGTTCCGCGCCCGGCCGCTAGGCGTCCGACGCCACCAGTTCGCCCTCCCTATAGTGGGAGAGCGTTCCGGGGGCATATAGAGGCGCCGGGCCCGGCGCTAAATCATCCCCCCCTCCGATCAGATTCCGGATCTAGTATTGGAGCACGGTGCCTAGGCAACCTGCACAGCTTACCAGAACACGGAAATAAATCTGATTTTTGTTTACGAATAAATTACTCTCGTAATTATTTCGCCTCCCCTTCCTTCTCGCATGCCGAGACCATCTTACGCAGCCTTACGGGCCGAATTGGAGCTCACTCGGCTCTATCTCACTCAGGCCCATCGGGCAGGAGTTTTGGAACGGCAACGTCGGCCTCCGCCAGGAGTCGACGCCGCCACTCAGACCGAGCCGACGAGCGCCCATCAAGACTGTGCTACCCAGGTGGATTGGCCTCCTCCGTCTCCGCCGCAACAGCCTGCTCCCGAGCCTGCAGTCGACGTCATCTGCGCCGAGTGGCCGGAGCACCTGGAACTGGTGGACACGTCCGCTCGCCCTGCCTCTCCTGACTTCCGAGCGCTCTTGGCGGCTCCTCCGACAGACCCGCCCCCAGCCGCTCTTCCACGGCTGAGCATCATCAGCAGGAAGATAGCAGCGAGCCAAGCCGCTCGGCCAGAGTCCCGCAAGGTCTTGCTGGTCTCCCCGACCAAACGGAAGGCGTCGCCCTCGCCAGCCGTCAGGAAGCGGACCGCCCCGCAAAAACCCGGGATCCCGAAGCCCAAGATTGTCCGCAACGAGCTCCTCAGGACTCCGCTGCGACTTCCACCGAGGAAGAAGGCGGCTCACGCCCCTCATCCTCCGGTGTCCTTAGCCGAGGGAAAGATAGCTGAGGCGGCCATTGATCTAACGATCATCGACTAAAGCGCTCCGCGCCTCTTAGTCATTTTTGAGTGGACCGATCCCTCTTTGGGATTGGCCCCGCAATCAATACAAACACAAAGCTCCTCGGAGCTCCCCCTTTCCCCTTATACGAAACTGGGTGGTGCAGCCTTCACCGGGTTGGGCGGCCATCCCTCGTCCAGACTCGCTCCAAGAGTCGACCTAGAGAGGTCCGAGCAGTGTCCGCTCTCTAGGCAACGAAGAAGCCAAGAACAAGGAACCTCAGCAGGCCTCCTCGCCTGTCTACCTGCTGTCACGCCGCCTGCCTGAGATCAGGCCCTCCTTCACTCCGCTCTTCAGAGAGAGAGAGAGCCTCACGAGCACCAGCAGTTCTGCAGCAGCGCACACATCTCTCCCTCCGCTCGCCCGCTCTTTTGGGCCACCCCAACAAACCCGCATACATCAAATGTTATTGAAATTCCTTTATTGTAAATTCAACTTATAATGTATTTTTGTTTATAATATTAGAGTATAATAATAATCTACAATCTTTTATCTTTTGCCATAGTGCATTTTTTGTATTGAGCATAAAATATATTATTTTACGATGTTTTTACAATAATGGTGATCCTCATAAAAGTGTTGAAAGCACAATGCTTTTTTGCACCAACCACATCGTACAATTGCAATGTTTGTGCACCCTTCTATTTCACAATGTGTTGCACAAGACTTTCCAAAACTGAAATCTATAGGATTATCAAATTTATCTGGTTTTTCATTGACGTAACCGCTTTTATACCAGGAATATTTAAACAAATCTATATATCTCGGTGAAGACAGTTGGTTGTGAACCAATGATTGAAGTTTAATTATATTATTTCTCACATGGAAATTCATATCATGATCCATTAACATTACATTATCAGAAAATGTTCGGACAAAGTTTTTCCAAATACGGAATCCATAGACATCAAGTGGTTGTATTTTTCCTGTGGTTCCAGTTGGAATTTTTTTATGTTAATAATTTTATTTTGTGGCATTGTTTCTTCTATAACTTTGTCACAATGCCCACTCCAAGAATCAAGTAATAGTATTGAGTGATGGCCTACATAGGGATAAAATATTTTTTCCAAACAGATTTTGAAGTGATCTGCAATTAAACGACTTACTAATTAACTGATCAACGATATTACAATGTAAAAATTGTTATTAGTTCCCTTACTTGTTGTTAATTTTCCAGATTTGGATGCTTCCACGTACACGTTTTCTGGTCTAAATATGTTTTGTTCTACAATAGGACCAAACTTGCCACTTGGTTCCTTTAAAACAAGAAATAGCGGTGACAACAGTTGTCCAGTAGCTGATATTAGTGGCTGTATAGTATAACTATGCGTTGTTGCTGAAATTGACTGTACCAGACATTGCACTTGCTTTTCTCCTTCTACTGCTAATGTTCTTCCAGAATGCATTTCTAGCTGAAATCCGCTCTGATCTGTATTATACAAATTTTCGAGTCCAATCCTTGGTATACACGATTTAACGTCATCGATAAATGCTTCAGCTTTAGCCGTAAGTTCTGCACTACTTTCTACTGTTTTTCTTGTTATGAACTTATTTATTTTCCTAGAAACTATTCGGTGTGCTTGCTTAAATTTGAGTAACCAATGTTTAGAAGCTTTGAATCTAATATCATCAAAACCAATTTCTTTTTTAGCTTGTAAGGCCCATCGAATTATATCTTCATCATGGATAATTGAACCACTGTCGAGAGCTGCTTGAAAATTATCCAGGGTATACTGACAAATTTGTGCTACTTTTTCTCTATACGTGCCACCTTTATTAACTGAATGAGCCCAACGACGTAGCTGACTAATAGATGATACTTTTTTGAATCTGTTTTGCACTGTTTTGAGACTTAAATTTTGCTTCGTTTTGCTACTTCTCCAAAATTCTACAGCTGTTTTTTTGTATTCAAAATCTAGTTCTTCATTATCTGCTGTACATTGATTTGTTGGTGCTATATCCGGATCAGGAAAATGATGTTGCACTTCATCTTCAATTATTTCCACATTATGGTCTTTATACTCTTCTTGAAAATCCAAAGAGTCATCAGTAATCATTTCTACATCGTTGAAATCATGTGTTGCATCTATTAAAATTTCTTTTATTTTTTCGGCCAACTCTGTTTCGTGATAATTCGTGACACTATCTGGTATGTTTAACGCTTGAAAGTATGCTAATAATAAGTTTAGAACGTTTAACGGATTAATTTTCATTTTTCA
Organism: Nasonia vitripennis; assembly: GCF_009193385.2. NCBI lineage: Eukaryota > Metazoa > Arthropoda > Insecta > Hymenoptera > Pteromalidae > Nasonia > Nasonia vitripennis. Next base: position 1,218,215 of record NW_022279600.1, read on the forward strand.
ATCTAAAATGAAAACAAGCGGTAAAATTTATACAAGCTGTGTTTTTGCATGTAAGGCACGACTGCTACATTTCTACCAGAATAAAACGAGTGAATGTAAATTGAATCAAATCATTAATTTATGCATTGGAGAAGAATTCTCGTTCCACTTTGTGATGTTCGGAAAACTCTATTTTTGGTTTTATTGAACTTTTATTCACTTTGAAATTGAATAATGTAAATCTATATAAAATCACTAAAGAAAATTTTCTACAACTGTATGATACCACTGACAAACAAAAAGACGTACTATTCGTACTTTCCGGCATCGAACTAGAATACCCACAAAACTCACTCACTGCCTAAAAAATAACACAGGCAGCTGAGGTGAACACTCGATGAAAACAATCTAAAAAAAGAACATACTGATTCGCACATATTGTCAACAACTTTTATGAGTGAAAGACATTTATCTGTGGAATTATCATTGAATGTACGATAACATTCATTAAACTAATGAATGCATATAAAATTCCCTTTCAATAACAACGTGTTCTTTAATTGCAAATGAAGTTCGAGTATTAATATTCTTTTATGTATTTTTACCAATAACAAAAATTATCATAGTAATATAATAATAATAATAATAAGAAGAAGAACAAACATAATTGCAATAGCAATAATAACAGTAATACTGATAATAGCAATGATAATGAAAAATAATAATAATAATTAGAATAATATTTATTATTAAATTTAGATTTTTTGATAAATTCATTAAATCGTATCAAATAGTATTATTATGGAATTCCAGACTGTAAATATTTTACTATAGATACAATAATCATTACTTCGAGAATTCATCTAAAAAACGTTTGGCTTACGAAATAATTGTAACAATGAAAAACTCCCAAGTTTGACAACATTAAATTTTATTACAAAACGCAAAAGAGTTTGATAAACTAATTTTATTAACCTATGTTTTTTCATTTGCAAAAAAGTGTGGACTTTTTGAATTTATAAAATTATATAATTATGCAATTTATGAAATAGTTTATAATTTATGAAATTACTTTTGAAATTATGCTAATTTATAAAAGCAGAAAAATAAATAATCTTTGATTGAAACATAAAACGAGACGTTATTTGTTACATACAAAATGATAGAATAAAATATCGGTAATATGTCTATACTCGTGTCTACGGTAAAGCATAGGCCTTCGGCTTGTCTGGAGGTTAGGGGTTTGGAGTCGTTTGGTTAAAATGCACAACCATTTAGCCTATTTGTTCTTTAGGGGTTTAGGGTTTAAGGCTCTTTAGTTCACATGTACAGGCTACAAAGATCACACATTTGTAAACAAGTTTTTTTGAAAGTTAAAATTTTTTTTCGATATTTCCGTCCACCATATTGGATCCGTCATTTTGAATTTTCAAAATCTGATAACAGATTTGTAATCAGCGACCTCGAAAACCTCTATATACAAACCTTCTACAAAATATTATGGATTGAAGTATACTTATAGTTATTTTGTGTTAGGGGTGGTTTACCCCCCTAAGGGGAAGTATCTATGAAAAAACCGAAAAACTTAAGTTGTTTATTATAGATGTTTACAAATTTTTTCCAAATTTTTTAGTCGTTTAAAACTTTTTTATTATATAAAATTTTTTTTCGATATTTCCGTCCGCCATATTGGATCCGCCATTTTTAATTTTCAAAATCTGATACATATTTGTAATCAGCGACCTCGAAAACCTCTATATACAAACTTTCTACGAAATATTATGTATTGAATTACATATTTACAGTTATTTTGTGTTAGGGGTGGTTTACCCCCTTAGGGGTAATATTTATGAAAACACCGAAAGACGTCAACTAAATTTTGTTATTAAGGATGTTTAAACATTTTTTCCAATTTTTTTTAGTCGGTTTAAACATTTTTATTATAAAATTATGCCAAAAAATATATGTTTTCAACCCCTAAAAAATAGGGGATGCTACCCTTACTCTTCAAATCACCATGAAATACTTGCTCTTTTTGTAAGAAATAACCTCCAATTTGTTTCATTGAAAAATATTAATTTTAAGCCGAGATATTTAAAAAAAACGCTTTTTGGGGGTTAACTTTAGGGGAGGTTTTTACCCCTTAAAAGTGAAAATTGGCCGATAAAAAAAAATACGTGTCTCTTATTTTTTTATGTTCTACAACATATATGAAAATCATCAAAATCGGTGAGTCCGGGTTGGGTACCTTTCCTTGTGAGTCGTCAATTTTCGGCTTCGCAACGACTACGCTGATATTGCTAAAATTTCGTCGCAGGACCTCACACGCTTATTATGGCACCTTTTTGTGTTTAAAACATTTTCTAAACATTTAAATCAAAATCCCTGCATTCATACCAAAACTACAGGTGGACAAAGTATCCTTCTTGAGTTTGAGCTCAAAAGAACCATTCGTTCACTTGGAATCCTACGGACAGTGAGCTGAAACCAGTAAAAACCACATTTAGAGAAAATCAACATCAAAGTTTATGATTATTGTTGAAAGTATAACTTAAATTAGTGCTTATCAAACTCTTTAGAACCAAGTTTTCTATGTACCACACACATAGACCTTGATTCTCAGAAATTATAAGGCATATTCACTTATACCTTTGGGCTTTTTACGGGTTTTCTTACCTGCAAACAAAAAAAGGCATTTCATGAATTTTCATAAAAATGTAATAAAAGTTTATTTTATCCTTGATAATGATAACACTTTCTACTTATCTTTTCTTTTGATCCCTGTGTTAAATCTTTAAGTTAAAACTGTAGAAAATTACCAGTCTAACCTTCAAATGTCATCAAGCAGGTTAGTGTTACCAGGGTCAGTTGAGAAAGATAAAATAAATCATTTTAATTCCATAACAATGAACTAAAGCAATACAGAGAAGAATACTTATCTTTTTTTCGTAGTCATTACAAGGCCTTTCATTACAAGATACATTAGTGCACACTTCCTAGTATGCATCTGCAGCGTAAGAGTCCTCTTCTTGTAATTCCCTGGCTCTCCTTCTGAGGGTTCGTGCTTCCCTGGTGCTGGCCTGGACTTGTCGATCAGCATGGAAGATCATCTGGGTATTGGCAGAGTTTGCCTACTCTGCAGCAGCGTGTCCAAGTACCACCTTAAACTGCTCCAGAATCCTAAGCAAATTATTAAAACAAACAAATACATAATTATTAAAACTCTTATTAGAGTTTTGTGTATAATCCCCAAGACATCTTTCTAGTAATTCTGGCTTTGACAAAACTCCATAAATTGGCCTCACTGCATCCATAACCCCAGTCGGAAGGCTGTTCTTGTGGCTAAAGTTCCTGTGGTTTCCTGCGGCTTCAGCTGCTTGCCACCTGCACTAACTGTCGCGTCCTGGTGGGCATAACTGATGCATTGGCTTTGCGTCAGTTGACTGCATGTGATTGAAAGTTGCCCAGATTGCATTATACATATTGTCAATGGAATCTGGATGACTTCTAATAGCTTGGCCATAGAAAGTCGACAACTTGTCAATCACTTTTGCAGTGAGCCTTCCTCTTCCGCCAATAGGCTTATCGTCTAGAAGCTTTTTCCCGGAGAAGGATTTCACCAGGTTTCAGAGGCGAATACCCATCCTCTTCTGCACATGTTACATGCACTCCTTCATCTCCACAACAAATTCTTCGCCATAAGGCTCACTTTTACTTACAGTTTTGTACACTTTGCAGTCTCCATCTCCAATGTAGCGATAATACTTGACACCATACTCCTCTTCTAAGCTTTGAAAAATCTCACAGATGCTATCCACTTCCATCTTACCTGCACTACCTTTGTGGTTTGCAGTGCAGTCTGGTTCGTGCTTTTCGTACCACTCTTCATATTCTGCAGTCTGTTAACGGTTCTCCCACGCTGAGCATACCTTGCAGAAGCTATTTTTATAGCAACATCCAGAACCTTGCCTGTGTAGTGTCCCACGATGCTTGCAAATCCTTGAACAGAAAATAGAATGTTGATATCAATCAATCTATTCCTGACCTCAGAGGTTCCTTCCGCTGCTGAAGTTTGTATCATTTTTCCTGAACTCGAAGGTCTTGACTTGTTGGCAGGTTCATCCTCACTTGTTACTCCTAGATGTCTTCTTGGCCTCTTCCTCGAGAGTACTTCTTGTCTGGATAGGTACTCGCAAACCTTCCTTTGACATCTCGATTATCACACATATTTTAAAAATCACTAAACTTTACACTATTTCAAAAAACTTCACTGTTCTGCTTTTAGACTAACACTTCACTTTTATTTTCTTTTTAGGGTTAAAAACTATAAGCTATAACCCGGAAAACACTACAAACACTACTTAGATTAGTTTTCAAACACTTGGAAAATATAAGCTTCATTTGTGTACTGGGATATCAGCTGTGTTTACATAGTGTAAATCACATCTCAGTACTTTATCAGCTGTGTTCAAATATTTTCTGTCTGTCATTGATTCTAAACTGCTCACAGGTAGCGCGCAGGCGCGCGATATTTGAATTCAAATAAATGTCCTTACGTTTCGATTGAAACCTTATATAAGAAGCAAAACTAGAAATTTATCTCGAAAATAACGCAAAAAAATCTTATCAATACGCTCAAATTTACGGCAAAAAAATAGTATTTTCAACATTTATAATAAAAATTTCTTTTCGATTAAATTTATAAAACTTAAAATTAAAAATTATAAGTCGTACTGGACAAAAAATGAAAAATACGCAATTTTACGAAAAAATGGTAAAAATTTTGTTTTAGTATTTTGCGTAAAACGTTGCGGGAATTTTTTTTTTTTTTTGATAAATAAGTTTCAGGAGTGTGTCCTACGGGAAATTTGCTGTCAGAATAAGCAATAAAAAACATCGATTTTTTTGAAGTTTAAAGGTGTTGTGTCCCCTTAAAATGGTTCTCGAAAATTGCACTTTATGAAGAATAATAAAAGAACAACGGACAATAATATCAATTCTCTGCAGAATAAAGATGGGTAAATTTATTCTCTTTCAAGTACTTATGAAGCAATTTGCTTTTATTAACTGTTTTAATAACTTTATTTAAAAAAACTGAAATCACAAAAGGAAAAATCGCTATGAAAATAAAACTCAGCAACAAAATTTTAAAATAAACTAATTTCCCATCATTATATAGCAAAAACAAAACCAAAGAGTCTTGGTAAAATGCAATCCACTAAGTAAAAGCTAAGATACAGATTTATACGAACATACACACACATACGTCCGCGCGGAAATGCCGATACCCCGTATGTGGCACGTACCTTATGTGGCGAATATGGGAATGCTCATCGGCGCGTTGAGGTCTCCTTAACCAGCCGGAAGGTAGAGCACAAATAAAATATGCTCCGTGCACGAAACAGGCTAGGGAAAGAAACCCAGAAAATAAATCAAACATGGTTAGTGAGTTAATAACATTATTACTACCTCAAGTGGGTCAAGCCACAGAGCCCAGACCTGCCACCGATTCCGATCAGGTGAAAGCCCCGATAGCCGGTGTTGGCCCCACGGAGATTAAGGGGGGGGGGGAGGGGTAAACTCACTTAAATGCCACAGAGGTTAGTCACCTAACCCCTGCTGCACGTAAAGATGCAGGTGATATGGAATTGAAGGTGGATGCAGACAGCGATAAAATAGCTGCTTGCATATCGCACAAGAATGCGCAGTTGGACCACCTTAGCAGCGAAATCGAGAAATTAATCAACTATGTCAAGAAAAGGAACAATGTGCACAAACAGATGAAGGATCTTGCTTGAAGCACAAGGGCAATCTATAGAAATCTCTTGTAACATAGCAAACCCAAGATGAGGGAAAAACTCGATCTGGATTATTCCGTGCACATGTTCTCTTAACATTCATCGGTATTGGTCATCAATACCTCATTTTACCTGGGCACCAGGTGAATGTATTCCCGGTTAGCTAGATAGAGCGTGTGATCCCAGCGGGGAATCCGCTAAATTCAACCACCCGCAATTCGGATTGCTTAATACGGCCAATCCGTAAAGTTAGCAATTACGTTCGTGTGTGTTCTGATAAGGAATTGTTAGAGGTATCTGTACGAAAATAGTTCATTCATTTAAGCCTAGTTATCCTAATCTAATGCAACTCAAGAGAAAATATTTCGATAAATTTAATCACGGAAATCTTCGGCAAAGTCGTGGGAACCATTAGCGTTGTCTGAAAATTTTATGATGTTGATCTACCTAAATGTACGGGCATACATAACACGCGCCACTTACGATTAACTCAGACCACTGCAACAAAACACCATCTCGAATTCACTCGCTGAAAATTAACTTCTTGCCTTGATGTCGAGAGAGATGTCGACGAACAGGTCACTTACCGGGTTTTATCAGTGCCGACTGCTCTGCGTAGATTTCACCCGGGAACCCTGGAGTCGATCTGCCTCCTCGCAAGTCTCCTTCTCGCACGTGTGGAGCTGGAGCTTCTCATAGCAATTAAGTGGACAGCTAGCGAACACGTAGATTACTGGTTTACAGGGATTAACACGCGCACGCGAACGAAAGGGAAAATAGTTCGATGAAAAGCACGAATAATTCTAATTCGTCGCTAACTATAGAATCTCGTTTTGTAATTTTTCGAAACGTGAGCCGATGTGCTCGCGTCAAGCAGTAGACCACAAGTATCTCACTATGACCGCTTCTTCTCCTTTTTGCCCGCGGAGCTGGCCGATAAGCCCCGTTTCCGCCTTCCTGGAGGATCATTGGTACTCGCCAACGTATTGCGCCCTCTTTATGCGCACACGCGGCGGAAATCCGGCTACAGGTCTCACGCGCCTACATTAGGTTGCTCGTGAGATTAGATTAGATAAGTTATTTATTGCCTGTACATTGTAAGACGAAGAGAGATAGGCGAGCATTCCCCTTCATGGCGGCGCCTTTCTCTCGCTTGCGCTCACGGCTCAGCCAAGCGCGCGCAGCGGATGTATCTATCTCTCTCTCCTGCCTAGTGCTGCGTTGCTTCCACTCTGGTGCGCAGCGTCGCTGGTCCTCTCGCTCGCACTCGTGCGGTGGGGTGACACTTTCTCGCTAGTGCACGGCGTCAATGATCTTCTCGCTTGCACTCGTATGTGCTCTGCTGAGGGCGTCGTCTGCTCGGCAATAGTGCATAGCAGCGTGCTCGCATGTACTCAACAAAAAAAAAAAAAAAAGGGGAAAGGGGAAGGAAACCCAGACAACCCTGAGTCTTAGATCTCGAAAGGCAGGTACACTGAGAGAAATGTAGTGTTAGAATAGCCGTACATTTTTCTGTCGTATTAGCCTTGGACGACCACAGCTGATTTAGCGGTGGACTCAGGCAGATTCTACCGGAGTTTGCAGTAGTCCAAGCTTGGCCCCTCTCCACGCTATATCACGCATTGTAATATGATATGCTAAAAATATATATATATTTTTAGCATATCATGTTACAATGAGTGACAAATTCATATGGGACCTATTGGTCTCGTGGAATTTGTAAAAGTTTTGCGAAAGGTTTGCGAATAAGTATTGCAATATGTACAACCTAACCTCTTAACCTCAAAATTTGTATACTTATGCTGAAGCACAAAATTTGAATAATTATAAATCTATGAATATTGGTTTACAAGCCCTCAGAGTACAATGTGACATACCTGTAAAGTCTCTTGGCTTATCTGAAAGCCGTAGACCTGCATTGCCCTTAAAACCCGATGTTGCCGTAAGCTCGTCAGAGTTAAGCAAACCTTCTGCTTTGGGATCATGAAAATTTACAAATACGATAAACTGTACTCTGAGGACTTGTAAACCAATTTTCATGCCAAAACAATAAATCACTTATTAAATATTCAATTTTTATACTTATGCTTACTGCCAGGTAAAAACAGCGGTAGTGCTATGGCAGATTCAACCTTAAACCATTTGCTTGAGCGCTACAGTAAAAACTGCCGGAGTTTCCGGTTAATCCAACTCCACATTTCTCTCAGTGTACAACAAAGGAAGCCAACAAAGGAGGCTACTACAGGATGCTATAGAAAGAAAATTAATATTGATAGCAGGCGATTTTAACGCCTAGACAGTAGAGTGGGGCAGCTAAAGGACGAACAAAAGAGGACGAGCACTATTTAAAGCATTCGCCCTCCTAGACTTAGTTTTCGTTAACCAGGGATGCTCTTATAAATTTTAAAGAGGAGGCGCAGGGTCGATCATAGATCTCACGTTTGTTAGCAGCTACCTGATTGGCTTAATTAGATCGTGGACGGTGAGCGACCATTACACAAATAGTGACCACCAAGCGATGATAATGGAGATAGGAAAACCAAAATGGAGATCCAGCGGGAATACAAGGACGAAAAGAGTCGATTGGAAAACGAAGGATAGAGATAAGGAAACATTCCTGCTAGCTCTAGAAGAAATACAGCTGTCTGGATCTGCGAATGATAAGGTCGAGCAGGTAATGGGAAATATTACCCGAGCCTGCGACGCAACGATGCCGAGGAGAGCTCCCACTAATAGACGACCGCCAGTATACTGGTGGGATCAAGAAATTAACGCTGCCCGCAGCGAGAGTCATCGAACCAGAAGACGGGAACAGCGGGCTCGGAAGGAATACTACAAGACTGGTCAAAGTAGAGAAATAGTAGACGCCCTAAACAAAGAAATGAAAGATGCTAAACGGATACTCAAGAAAAAAATCCGAAAAAATAAACGACGGGGGCTGAAAGGGTAACAGGACAAGGTTGAGCTGGATTCCTGGGGGCGACAATACCAAGTAGTATAAAAGAATATAAAGGAAGGTTAAATTGCGATATTGCCTTTTGCACGTCGCTGGCAGGCGAAAAATCAAGTTCGAAGAATTACTCGCGACAGCTAAAGTTTCCAGGGCTCTTCTAATTCTTACGGATCCTTTGTCCGAGGTACGGCGCAAGTACGAGCTGTGCACGAGGATACGGAGCATCGCCGGAGCAGAGGAAGGATTGCGCTAAGGAAGAAAAAAGAGAAGCAAAGATAACGTATAGCGAGCGGCACTGCTGAAGATGTGCTGTGAAGAAGACGAGCGGCCCGATCGAGAGGACGACCTGGACTTCCCTGGGCCACTTAAACGGAGAGAGAGAGAGAGAGAGAGAGAGAGAGAGAGAGAGAGAGAGAGAGAGAGAGAGTGAGAGATTTCAGATTTAGATTAGATTTATATGTTTTTCATTGCTGTGCATTATATTGTACATAAATATTTAAGTATAAACAGAAAAGAACAAAAATGATGTGTAAGAGTACTAGTGTGAAGAGTGTGAGATGGAATAAAGTGAAATGAGATCAATAAGTGTGTATGTTTGCGTGTTTTCCAATTTAAAGAAGTGTGATTTAGCTGCTTGTTTAAAGTTTGATATGGATAGTGTGTTGCGAAAGTGAGATGGAAGGATATTCTAGAGGTAGGAAGCACTATTGAAAAATGAATTCCTTAGCGTCTCAGTCTTGAAGGACGGGATATCCAGGGGGGTCACCTCGACACAAGCCTGAACGCGACGTTGAAATCAAAATAAGCTAATAAGTAGGTAGGCACTAAGGTGTTGAAGATTTTTCTTAGAAAACAGGCCATGAAGTATTTCCTACGCCCAGCGGTGGTGAGCCATTGCAACTCACACCTGCAAGGGCAGATGTGCTCGTCCCTCCTTACACCGTAGATATAACGGATCTCCGTGTTGACAAGCCTCTGCAGTTTTAAGTCAAGTTCTTGTGTCAGGTCGCAATAAGCCAGTGAACAGTAATCGATTATAGGAAATAGGAGTGCTTGCACTAGGTGTTGGCGCTATCTGAGGTTAGTGCTCTTCCGAAAGAAATAGAGCCGGTACATTAGAGAGTAAGAACGTTTGCATATTTCGGTAACGTGCTCTTTCCACGTGAGTTTGGAGTCTAGCACCAACCCCAGATTGCGCACAGATGATCCATAGTCGACCCGGGCTCCCCCTATATTTATAGCGGTGTTAGTATTATAAGGTAGTGCATTTATATAGTAGGGGAAACTCGGGAGATTGCCTTAGTCTTAAGAATATTCAGTTTAAGTCTTTTTAGTGCAGCCCAGCCCATTATGCAGATTATACCCATATGCAGATTTACAGCCAATGCCCCTCGAGCTCTTCGAGGTGGCATTGTCTGTAAATCTGCAGGTCATCCGTGTAGATTAGATGGAACACATCTGAATCCAGGCAAAAACCAATATCATTGATGTACAACGCGAATAACAAGGGGCCTAAAAAAAACTAACCCCTGTGGGACACCGGCGTTTAATGGTAGAAAAGTGGAGAGTTCGTTGTTTTTATCAATGACGGCCTGTTCTCTTCCCGAGAGGTAAGATGCAAGCCAGCGGATAACCTGCTTAGAAAAGCCGAAAGAGGATAGCTTTCCGAATAGCCTGACGTGACACACAATATCAAACGCCTTGCTAAAATAAAATAGAAGTAGCAGAGTGACCTTCTTTCTGTCTATCATAAGCCTGACATCATCAGTCAGCTTAATTAAACCAGACTGCGTGCTGTGGTCAGTGCGAAAGCCAGTTTGGAAATTGTCAAGGTAAAGTCTTGTTTCAAGATACTTAGAGATTTGCTTGTGCACCAGCCACTTCAGCACCTGGAACAGGAAACAAAGTAGAGAGATTGGACGGTAGTCAGTCACAGCTGTTAGAGAGTTGACTTTGATTATAGCTCTTACGTGCGACGACTTCCAGGCGGAGGGAAAGCGTGCTTCGCTCAGAGACAGGTTGAATATTTGACATAGTAGAGGAGCAAGTATTGGTAGTGCTTTGGAGATTACAACCTGTGGGATGCCATTGCTTCCCCTGGCCTAGGTGTTAAAGTGTGATAAAGCAGCCGACACATCCGACCCTGTGATAGCCCTGAAGATGAAGTGTTCAGGGAGGTCGAGACTCTCCAGGGTTCGCAGATACTCCTCAACAGATGGAGCTTGAGGGTCAGTTAAGATAGAACTGGAGTGTTTGTTGAGAGCATCTGAAGAGAAGCGACCAGGTGAAGGAGATTTAGAGGTAGTAATACCAAGATTTTCAAGCTCTTTCCAGATCTCTGCAACGTCGGTCAAGGTAAACAAGCGTGAATAGTAGTAATTCAGCCTAGCCTCCTCAACCTATTTATGAGCATAGTCCCTCGCTATTCTATAGAAGTATAGATCCCAAGGTAAACGACTTCTGCAAAGCTCCTGTAGAGTCTGTTCCTTTCAGTCAAAAGGTAACGAAGAGCCGCGGTGAACTACGGGTGACGTTTACGTCCAGGTGTCACAGTCTTTAATGGGGCAAGATGATTTATGGCGTTCGTTAGGTTAGCGTTAAGAATGGTAATGCGTTCGTCAAGTGATGGTGTGGTGAAGGATGACCAGTCACATGCGCTAAGAAAGTCCCTTAACTTCTTAGCACAGATTCCTTTGTAGTTTCTGTAAGAGTATGTAGCAGGTACGTGGCGTGGAATCTGTACGTCGAGTGTGGCCGTGATAAGGTCATGTCCATTGATGAAAGCAGTGTCTGTCTTCCAGTGTGAGAGCAGGCGACCCTGGTCATCAATTAAGCATAGGTCAATCCAGGTGTCAGAGTCTTGTCTGTGATGGGTTGCACCATATGGCACAGAAGTAAGAGAGTTTTCATCGATGAAGGCCCTGATGAAGTTGGCGTCTTCAAATGAGGAAAGCTAATCGGCATTAAAGTCACCTATGATGACGTTCGTGGAGTAGTTGTGCATATGCGTTGTTAGTTGCTTAATGAAGTTAGATCCCTGGATAAAGAGTGAGTCAGGAGAGCGATACACAACCCCTACGAAGATGGGCGATACTCCCTTAGCTGAGATCATACACAAAAGATACTCCGGCTTGCCCGACCATTCGCCGTCAGATGACGAAATAACGCTGGCTGTCAATGAATGATGAATGTAGAGGGCCACACCTCCACCGTTCCTGTTTCTGTCCCGCCTGTACAAAATAAAATCATCCAGTGAAGGGATGGATGATATCGTGTCGCTTAGCCTGGTCTCAGTTACAGCTATTACGTGAAAGAGGAAACGAGTGGACAAGAAGAGACTGACCATCTTAATGTGACCCGTAGCCGTGAGCCAGCTCGGTGCAGAGGTTGTTGATCTCCTCAGAGGCAGGAGCAATACTGATGTTCTGCTGCTCTGCGGGGCTCCTTGACGACAGCTCTTGATATTGTGCCTGCAACTCAGAGATGGAGGACTCGACATTGTTTAGTCGAGTCTTGAGCGCAGGCAAGTCGTCAAGGGCTTTGAGGCGGCTTTCGAGAGGGCCAAGCCTTTTCATAATTCGAGAGACCCTTCTCTTCATTCTGGATCTTCCAGATGTGGATCTTCCAGAGAGAGAGAGAGAGAGAGAGAGAGAGAGAGAAGAGAGAGAGAGAGAGAGAGAGAGAGAGAGAGAGAGAGAGAGAGAGAGAGAGAGAGAGAGAGAAGAGAGAGAGAGAGAGAGAGAGAGAGAGAGAGAGAGAGAGAGAGAGAGGAGAGAGAGAGAGAGAGAGAGAGAGAGAGAGAGAGAGAGAGAGAGAGAGAGAGAGGAGAGAGAGAGAGAGAGAGAGAGAGAGAGATTAATTGATTGATGGATTGATTCATTGATTCATTGTTTTTATTGCGCCTTGGGGTAGGATCCTATCTGGCGTTAAGAATTACAATATTAGATACATGTTATAGTAAATACAATCGATATTGCGGGCGAAAAATAATTTGTTTTGCCTTATGGATATTGACTTGCGTTGACGTATGTACTGACCTACTTAATTATTAAACTTTTTATTATCAGATGATTTACAAAGAAAACTTAGGGACTATAACTCACTATAGGCTACGCAAAGAAATAAATCGTGATTATAGAAAAGTAAACTTACGACTACAACTTACGGCTACGCAAAGAAAAATATAATTATAATAGACAACTAAATGCTGAAAATCTAATCTATGATTATTCCTTCCTGCACCACGCGAGCTTCCCAGTCGGCTCGGTCTCGGGCGAGCAGTTCACGGTGGAGAAAGCGCTTAAACCCTGGAATGTTCTTTTCCGAGAACTCTGTTACGCCTAAACTATTAAGCAACGAAGAGGCTTAGGTGCAGAATGATTGCATCCAGGCCTCGGTACGTGGTGCGGAGTAGAGAAGGACCTGCGGAGGGTTTCGCGCCGAGCGACGTATCTCGGATTCCCAGCTCAAAAGGGAGAATCGTGAAAGAAGGTAGGCCGGAGATTTTCGCGCAAGAGCACTGTATGCCTGAACAGCGAGAAGGTACTCACGCCGGCGCTTTGCTGACAGCCAGCCAAGGGCAAGTCTGTGACGAGTGACATGACCACGGCGAGGGATATTCCCCACAACGAAACAAATGCAAGCATTTTGCGCCCTTTGCAATTTTAGGGTACGTGTCGCATCTAGGCGTACGCAGGGCTGACGTAGTCGAATAGAGGAAGAATCAGAGCCTGGACCAATTTCTTCCGGATTGGAAACGAGAGCGCTCGTCTATGAAACCTGAGCGAACAGAGTGCTCCGTGAACTCTCCGTGCTACGTGTCTAGCGTGAAGCTGCCAGTCAAGAGTCGGGATCCTCCAAAGGCCAAGATTTTTAGCCTCTGTGACGTAGGGTAGTGGCTCTCCGTCAACACAGACGTTGGGGATAGCAGAGAGGTTGATTCTTGACGTATATTGAAGGCTGCCAAGAATCAGAACCTTGGATTTTCCAAGGTTGAGCTTGAGTCTATTCTCGCGGGACCAATTTGCAATTACCTGCGTATCGTAGAAAATTTTCTCGATGCTTCGAAGGAGTTCACTGGGCTGACAGTGCACGTAAAGCTGTGTGTCGTTCGCAAACAGCATGTGTCGAGCAAAACGTAATGCGCGTGGGCCTAGGACGCTTCCCTGAGGTACTCTGGATGAGGCCTGCAGCCAATCATAAAGATTTCCACCCTCGTTAACCACTGCTTGTACATGATCGGCCACGTAGCTAAAAAACCGAGGCCGAACCGACGCCGAGGAGGGCTGTTTGAGTTGAGTGGCCTGGTCTAAAACCGGCCTGCCTGGGGTCCAGAAGGTTGTGAGCTTCAAGGTAACCCAGGAGTCGCTGCTGCACAATTCGCTCGACTACTTTAGAGGGTTCGGGCAATTGGGCTATGGGCCTAGTGTCAGTCTCGGTAGTCGGTGATTTTACCTTCGATAGAGGAAGGATTTGTGCCGGAAAAGATGCTGAAATTAGTGAGCAATTCACTAGCGCGGTGAGGGGCTGAACAAGATCCGGAAGGGCTGCACGAAGCATAGGTACGGAGAAACCGTTTATTCCTGTGCCCTTAGATTTTCCTAGTTTCAGTGCATCCAGGACTTCATGCAGGCAGCATCGAAGTCGGCATCGGTGAGTGGAGGGCACTGGTTCACCATATTTGCGTAGTGGATATTCAGTGAGTCGGCGCTGAAAATGGTGAGAGGAGAAGGCAGTGAGCTGTTGGAAACACGAAGGTTTCTGAATTCGCGCCACTGCGCGTTCAGATTGAGGGCATTCTCGAGTTTGCTCGCGATATACGCGTTTTTTGCCGAGTCTAGCTCGTTAGATGCTAGGCTCTGAGGCATTTGTATTCCTCAACGTCGTCATCGGTCGCTGACTGTAGAGCAGTTTTGTACTGCTTGTCACGTTGTAAGAGATTCACACCTTTTTTTTGCACAAGATGATTTGGATTAGTTTTAGCACATTTGGATCAGATCACATAGCATGGGAAAAAGTCGTTGAAGTATCATACCGGCTTATTCCTTGAAAAAATGTACAGCTTTCACATCCTTTTTGGAACTAACCCCGCCATTTTCATTCAATTTTTCGCACTATTATTATTATTATAATTTTGGAGGGAGAAACAAGGAGATACCACAAAAATTATTTAAAAATTCAAAATCTGCCGTGTTTCTTGACTATTAGGCTACAACTAGGTATCTACGAAAATTAGATACTTGAAGAAAGATGCATAATGTGTTACCCTAATACACAGTCTGCCTTTGTTTCTAAGTGCAGTATGGGTGTGGGGTACCATTACACCACTACCACCGTAGCCGCCGTAAGCAGACACTTACCCCCAGATCTGACTACGTCTAGACCGAGGGTCTCCTCTCATCGGCTTCAGACCGACACGCTGCCTGGCGAACCACCATTTGGTGTTGGTTTGGACAGACCTTTCTAGTTCTTGTCTTTGTACGCTCTCCTTATATACTTCAGTTTTAACAGTAACCAGTGTTGTCATTATCTGGACCCGTGTGAATCCTCATCCATCGATTCTATAAATGCAGTACGGGACCATTCTCGTACCTGCAAATGGGTACCTACCGTAATGTTCGTACTCAATGCCATAAAGTCAAAAAAATTGGTGTATGTTATATTAAATATAAAGCTGGTAGATTAAATTTCACAGAAAATACCTTATGAATATCAAATTAGAGAACAAAATACCTTCTGTGATTAGTGGGTTTTCTGAATCAGGAATAATTTCAACTAGATTTCTTTCAGATTCATCCATTTGCACGATTCCAACAACCGATTCAGCTACTTCAACAGCACTTTCTGCTATATGTATTTGCGATTCAGACAAAGATGGTGTTAAAATATTCTGTTCATCAAGTGGTCCACTAATAACCTGCAAAAATTTGACACATTTATTCATTGAATCTTTTACATTGCTGCATATCATATGGCACAATTAAAAAACACATAAGAAAAACATTTTATTGTAATGAAATATTTAGTAAACACGAAGTAATCGTACATAAATTTACATAGTTTGTTTCTGTAAAATTATTTATAATTGTACAGGCATATTTTAGAACAGCTTTCTCCATTCTTCTGGGATCCAATCGACTTGGTAATGGAAACGTGCAAATCTACGGCCGCCATATTACCAGAAGAAATTTTACATTTTTTTTACATGCATTTTTATGCAGAATGTTTATTAGAAAAATGTCCGTCGTCCTCTTGCACATAAATCGTTTTACAAAAAATAAAGTTATTATTACCGGCCGCCTCCGCGGGTCCACACTATCTTGTGGAAATAACTAACTCGACCGAGCCGTGCCTTCTGCACGCTTGGCACTAGCTACCCACACAAATTATAATAAACGTGAGAGCCACGGGTTAATATGGCTGAAATTTACTGATTTTAAGTAATAGGTATAAAAGTCTGATTTCTAAAAGCCTTTTTATTAACAACAATTCGAATACAATAATTAATAAACAAAAAGATTTTCAATTAATAAGTAAACAATAACTTAAAATCAACAGAATGTTTAATAATAATCAATGGTTTATCTAAAAATTCTATTTAATTGTATCCTTATATAAAAATAATTTTATTATGATATGTTGTTTAAATTATGTTAAATTCATCAAAGTTTGATAATATTATTTTTTTCCTAGTTAGATCGATAGTTGCAGGTTCCTGCAGTATCCGTTTATTCCAGAAAAAGCACGCCCCAAGCGAGAAGGGTTGCGATTGAAAATACGCCTAAAGAGGCCCCAAGACGATTAAAGTGCTCAGTGTAAGGAGCCAATGATGACGCCAGAGAAGCACATCCACTATTACTGTTGCGCCGTGCAATGCAGGTGAAATGCTCAGTGGAAATGCGGACCGATTCCAGCACCAGGTAGTCTACGGTAGAGACTGAAGCCGACAAATATGTGTTCAAACTTTTTCGAAAAAGGAAGTAAATCACGTCCAGGAAATGCTAGTGTTGAAGACTCCAATGACTGTGGGAGCAACATACGACATCTGAAAGCACAACTGATAGGTGACGATATCGAGGGAGATTACGTCACCGCCGAAGGACTTGGCAGAAACGTCAGAAAGGCTCAGATTTGTAGAAATCGCGTTGCTAACTGCCTACAAAACAGTCGCAGCACCAATTATGCACGATAGCAAATTAGACAGTGCCGACGAAGAGTGCCCACAGATCTTTGAAAAAAAACTGCATAGGCAGCGTTTGGGGAAGGGAGAACCCTCATTATCCAATGGTCGATGGATATATATATATATATATATATATATATATATATATAAGAATCTTCTAATACGGACATCTCTCCCTCTCTCTCGAAAAGAGGAGATACTTGAAGCTCGTCAAAAAGGAATTGGGGAAGAGAACATCATAGAATAATCTACGATAAGATGTCTGCAAAAGATGTACGGTGACACGCAGATTGCAATGATACGAATATCAGCTCAGATAACGGCTATGATCACTTAGCTACAGAAGATCAGAATAAGATGGGTCAACTGTAGGATACGGGTGGCTAACCGCAAAAACGAACCGCTTAGGTGTTATAAATGCCTAGGTTTTGGACATATCAGCAGGAATTGCACGTTAACTGAAGATAATGTGAGAACCAATCCAACTGTGTACTCTGCAAAGGAGGCACAGGTGGGAAAAGTGACCACGCAGCTGGTAGCTATGCATGCCCAGTTTACCAAGCTGCAGAAGAAGCCACTGACAGACGAAGAAAATGAAAATAGTGTATTTAAATATAAATCACTGCGCGACTGCACAGGACCTACTGAGTCAGTATGTTCGTGAGAAAGAGATCGACATAGCCATCGTCTATGAACAATACAGAGATCTGGACAAACCATCGTAGGATATGGACAGTACTGGTAAAGTGGCGATATGGGCATGCAGAGACGCCGCTTTCCAGAAAAAAAATGACAAGACGTAATGAAGGATCTGACGGGCTAAGGTCGCTGGCGTTCACATTTACAGCTGTAAGCTTCTGATCCTAACGCGTCGATAGAACAATTCAGGCAACTGTTGGATCGGCCAGTACAGAATGCTGTAGGAAGAAAACCAGTACTGATAGCAGGCGATTTTAACGCCTGGGCAGTAGATTGGAGCAGCCAAAGGACGAATGAAAGAGGACGAGCGCTATTGGAAGCATTCGCCCTCCTTGACTTGGTCTCAGTTAACCAAGGATGTTCTTACACATTTCAAAGAGGAGACGCAGGGTCCATCATAAATCTCACATTTGTTAGCAGCTGTCTGATTGGCTGAGTTAGATCGTGGACGATGAGCGATCATTACACAAATAGTGACCACCAAGCTATAATAATGGAGATAGGAATATTAAAACAGAGATCCAAGGGGAGGGTAACGACAAAAAGAGTCGGTTGGAAAACGAAGGATTATGATAAGGTGACATTCCTGCTGGCTAAAGAAAAATTACAGCTGTTTGGATTTGCGAATGATAAGTCGAGCAGGTAATAGAAAATATTACCTAAGCCTGCGAAGCAACAATGCCGAGGAGGGCTCCCAATAATATATAACCACCGGTATACTGGTGGGATAAAGAAATTGACGCTGCCCGTAGCAAGTGTCATCGAACCAGAAGACGGGAACAGCGGGCTCGGAAGAAATACTATAAGACTGGTCGAGGTAGAGAAATAGTAGACGCTCTAAACAAAGAAATGAAAGATGCTAAACGGATACTCAAGAAAAAAATCCCAGAAAATAAACGATGGTGCCTTAAAAAGTTGCAGAACAAGGTTGAGCTGGATCCCTGGGAGCGACCGTACCAAGTAGTAATAAAGAAGATAAAGGAAGGTTATATTCCTCCTGTCAAGCGCCCGAAATTTCTGGAACGTATTGTGACCACCCTTCAGCTTAAAGTAACAGCTATTCTTGAAGCGGAGGCAAATGACGAAATCATTCCAACATTCGCCACAGAGAAATTACTGACTGCATGCAAAAGAATTGGAAACAACAAGGCTCTAGGCCTGGATAGCATACCCAATATTGCATTGAAAGAAGCTATACAGATATGCCCCGATGTCTTTGTAGACCTGTATAATTCATGTCTCGAAATTGAGACGTTTCCTAAGAACTGAAAGAAGCAACGCCTGGTACTACTACCAAAAGGAGATAAGCCACCTGGAGAATCTGCCTCATACAGACCACTCTGCATGCTGGACACCCCGGGCAAGATTTTAGAGCGCATAATCGGCATTAGAATGGACCATGTCTTTGAAGAACCAGGTGGACTAGCGAAATATCAATACAACTTTAGAAAAAAACGCTCCACTCTGGACACCATAAGCTTAGTAGTCGACACCGCTAAAATTGCAATAGAAGGAAAGAGATTGTAAAAAGAAGTCAAGAAGTACTGTGCTGTTGTTACACTGGATGTTGAAAATGCGTTTAACTTAACCAGCTGGGGCAAGATACACGAGGTACTATGAAAAAAAGGCAGGGTCGAAGATTACTCTTAGCTAGTGTAACTACGTCATATATGTTATACGGTGCCTTAAGATGGGCGGACGCTATGTTGGTGAAGTCCTGTAACTGTTAACAGTTTATAGGAGAAGTGCATTGCGGGTAACTTCTGCCTGTAGAACAGTATCGGAAGATGCAGTGTGCGTTATCTCAGGTATGTCGCCTATTGACCTTTTAGCAACAGAACGAAAAAATATATACAATGAAAGTCGGCGTGGTGACAATACTTGGAAATTCGCAAAGGAACAAACCTTAGCTGAGTGGCAAAGACGATGGGACTCCAGTGGAAAGGGGCGATGGACGCAACGCCTCATACCACGTATTGCTGGCTGGACCGAAAGATGACACGGGGAAGTGAATTACTACCTTACGCAATTTTTGAGCGGACATGGGTGCTTTCGAGCCTACCTACAGTGCTTTAAGATAGACGACAATCCAAATTGCCTAGTATGTTTGGAAGTAAACGGAGATGCAGAGCATGTTTTGTGACTGTTCGCGATACGAAATGGAACAAGACAAACTCAACTGTTACCTTCAGACTAGGGTGACCCCTGAGTCAATGATGACAGTTATGCTGGCGTCGAAGGATGGTTGGTGCGCAGTTAACAACTACGTGAGGACTATTCTCAAGAAGGTTAGAAATTACGAAGAGAACAAAAGGGAAGGACAAGGCGAAACAGCTGAGTAAAATTGTTGCTAGACAAAGGTTACTAGGTAGTAGATACGAAACGCTCCTCGGACTGATGCAGAGAAACGTATGTCACAGAGTTAGCTCTCACTCCCCTGCCCGATGCAGAGGAACGTAGGAGTTAGGGCTGAGTACCTCTAAGTGTTCCTCAGACTGATGCTGAGGAACGTAGGTAACTAAGTTGTGCCCAGACTCCATCACTTGACGCAGAGTGTATGCACTCAACATAGTTGCCGGGGTTAAGTCTGTTCAGAGGATGACCGGTCGATGCTGCTCGAAGTAGACGACCAGACGATGCTGCAGGAAGCAGACGACTGGACGATGCAAAATAAAGTAGACGGCAGGATGATACAGAATGGAGAAGACGAGTTTGATCCTGAACCTCTAATCACCTTGGTGGATTGGGGATGTATGGAAATGTCAAACTGTATAGGAGAAGCCAAATAGGCTAGTTTACGGGCCCTACGGAAGTATTGTTAAACGATAGTACCTGTGGGGATCTGGTGTCGGAGGGCCACTTATGCAGAGCTTGCTCTGCCATATAAAAAAACACACGTACACACACACTGCACCGGGAAGTCAATACCCTGTATGTGGCGCGTTCCCTGGGTGACGGATAGGGGAATGCTTATCAGCACGTGGAGGTTTTCTCAACGTGTCGAAGGATAAAGCAGAAATAAAATATGCTTCGTGGACCCAACAAGCTAGTGGAAAGAACCCCAAAAATAAACCACATATGGATAGTGAGTTTGCAATAACACTACGATTTCGATAGGGTGAAAGCCCCGGAGGCCGTCGCTGGCTCCATTGATTGGACGGGGGGGGGGGCAAACTCACTCAGATGCCGCAGAGGATAGTCACCTGACCTCTGTAGCACAAAAAGATGCAGATGATATAGAATTGCAGGTAGACGCAGACAGTGATAAAAAAGCTGCTTGCGAATCGCACAGGGATGTGCACTTGGATCGCCTTAGCAGTAAAATCAATGACTTAATCAACAATGTCAAGAACAGGAACAATGTGCACAAATAGATTAAGGATTTTGTCCGAAGCATAAGGGCAAGCTATAGGAATCTCTGCACAGCATATAATAATCTACAGCAATGCCAGCATCTGGGAACCCGAAAAAAGGAAACCCTGACAACCCCGAGTCTTAGACCTCGAAAGGCGGGTACAACAAAAAAAGCCCTAACTACTCTGCAGGATAGGAATAGAGGGAATAAAGAAGAGGACGATTAACCTGAAAAGGCAGCGTGGCAGGCAGTCGCCACAAGAAAGTCAAAGAAAAAAGAAAAAAGCAAGTAAGGAGGATAAAAGTGTCCCTGGCGTCACCAACCAGAATAAGACCAGCAAGGACAGATTGTAGCAGGCAAGCCCGCTAGTCCGGATGATCTAATTATCAAGGCTGCAGAAGGAAAGAGCTATGCAGACATTTTGTCAAAAATGAAAGCGGCTCCTTCACTTAACAAGCTAGAAGATAGTGTAAACAAAATACGCAGAACAGTGCCGCTATACACAATCACTGACCAAAATTCATGACATTTTACTACATAAATAAGTGTTTTTATTTATTTGCCACGGCTTTGTGAAAGATCCGGACCGTCTACTTTACTCTATCGAGGCTTAAAATGTACCTTAAACAAACCCCCTTAGACCTAATGCAAGACATTTCTAAAAAATATTAATTAAACGTTGTTAGAAACAAGTATAGTGTGAAAAACAATTATTAAATTTATTAGCTACGTATACAACTTATGGATAATATAATATTTAATTAATAAATATTTAATTAAACATGCCTTCTCAGACCTAATGACATTTCTAAAAAATATTAATTAAATATTATATTATCCATACGTTGTATACGTAGCTAATAAATTTAATAATTGTTTTTCACACTGTACTTGTTGCTAACAAAATTTAATTAATATTTTTTAGAAATGTCATTAGGTCTGAGAAGGCATGTTTAAGGTACATTTCAAGCCCGGGTAGAGTAAAAAAGACGGTCCAGATCTTTCACAAAGCCGTGACAAGTGACTAAAATCACTTATTTATATAGTAAAATGTCATAATTTTTGTTTAGTGATTTTGTATGGTATATATGATATTTCTCGGTAAAAATAGGGTATAGTGTAAATATTTACAGTAGATATTTTTTGTTTTTTAATTTACGTAAAAAGACAAAATTTTTATCGGGCGAATATTTTGTTGTTTTTTGTAGGATTTAACCTAGGCTGGACCCCTTAAATCTTTTGTTGAATCAACTAAAATGTTACAGTAGCGACTTCCAGTACGAAATAAAGTTTGTAATGAAAATTTCAATGTTAATTAATGAATATAAATTTACCTACATAATAGATTACAATTAGAATAAGGTTAGGAAGTGAAATAAGCACACGATTTGATGATATCTAGTTAAACTAACTAATACATATTGAAGTTAGAATAATATCTGTACAAAGTTTATATGATTTGCATGCAGTGAGCTTCATTTTACTTGACCGTACCAAGTCATAAATTTTTATTTAATCATGTCATACTATGTGATTGAAGAAATTGATAGACATTGCGCATATTAACATGATAGTAGTGCAAAATGCCTTGTTTAACAAGACTAAACTAAAAATAAATCCATTGGAACACTCACTGTGGCTTCGAGTATATTAAATAAGAATTTCACGTTTTTCTTGGCATCGGTGATTTAGACCAAAGTTCCAAATCAGTCAATTAAAGTAATAACACAATAAAGATTGCTTGGACTCATTAATTACCTCTTGGCATTTCCAAAAAGAGTACACATAAATATCTTTTGATTTACAGTTCAGAAGCTATTCAAAAGATTATTAATTTAATTGGGAGATCAAATCTTGAGAACACAAGGTCTTTATTGATTACAAAAGGTGCGACTTGCCGTCGCGAACTCTTGTCCCTGTCTGTCCCCTCTCTCGCGCGGACGCGAGGGACTCACGCGCTCGGGCTGCACTAGCGCCCCCATCGTCGTCTCATTACACTACTGACATAGCGGGCGATTCAAAGAAAAAAAAACCACGCTTACATTTTTTACATCCTCCCACCTTGAGTCATAGACTCAACAAAATAAATATCGTTTTACAAAATAATCGCATACAAATACTTAAAAAAATTATCGCTTACAATTGTGTACATTTTGGTTTCTTTACAATACGCCCACTTCTTGTTCTAAGTTCTTTAGCGCCGTCATCTTTGTCCGTTTTGACACAATTCGATTCCTTTGGTGAATCTCCACACTGACCATTCTCTCTCAATTTTTCGCGTAACATATTATTTGTGTCGATATTGTCAGGGATTTCAAGCGGATAGATGCGTTGTACTGGTCGTTTGAAGTTGCCTGTACTTGTCTTTAAAATAACTATCCGATTTTTTCCATCTCGCTCTTCGATCAGTTCTTCGATTCGTGCCAAAGGCCAATCTATTCACTTACGACTGTCGTCGCCTACCAGAACAACATCACCCTTTTTGAGTTTACGCGATTCGGTAGTGCGAGGTTTTATTACAAGTTGGCTTAGGTATTCTTTGCGAAAGCGACATCTTAAATGTTCCATTAATTCTAATTTATACTTATATCCACATTTGAGATCAACTTGATCAATTATATCAAGATCGGGTGTTTCTGACTCTCTTAAGTCACGTAAAAACATAGCCGGTGTAAGTGGTTTTAAATCATTCGTTTCGTCGGAAAGGTACGTCAAAGGACGGGAATTCAGAGTGTTCTCACACTCGCATAATACTGTACACATTTCCTCATACGTGAGACAAGCCTTCCCTAAAACTTTTCGCAAAATATTTTTGAGCATACCTATCAGCCGTTCCCACCATCCGCCCCACCACGCTGCGGTAGGTGGATTAAAACGCCATTCTATACGTTGTGCGCAGCTATACTGAGAAATCGTGTCCCAGTTTAAATCCTCAAGTAAATTGTTCGCGCCTACAAAATTACTCCCATTATCACTGTACATAGTAACCGGTCTGCCACGACGGCCATTAAAACGATGAAAACTGCTCAAAAATTCTAGTGTCGACAATGACGTCACGAGTTCTAGGTGTACTGCTCGGTACACTGCACAAGTATACAAGCATATCCATGCCTTCCGCCCTTCACGTAAAAATAGTGGACCTGAAAAATCCACTCCAGTTATTTCGAATACTGCGGTATCTTTAACACGATGTAATGGCAGAGGGGCTGGATCTACTTGCATTGGCTTAGTGTTAAATCGCTTACATCTTACACACTTTTCTATGATCGAACGAATTGTTTTTCTTGCTTTTAAAATCCAGAATCTTTCTCGCAGCTGGCACATCATGCTTTGTACACCGGCATGACACATGTTTTCGTGTGTTTCACGGATTAGCAATTCGACTACTTTGTCTTTATTATCTAAAATAATCGGGTATAAAAACGAAAAATGATCATCCCGCTCAAAGATTTGTGTTTTTAATCGAATTAGGCCGTCAGTATGTACAAAAGTTTGTAGTTTTGCTAAACGAGGATCTTTTTCTGATTTAAACGTTTTGCGTTGTACAAATCTCAAATATTTTAACTCGGCTCTATACATTTCTCCATAGGTCAATCTCTTATCACTATTAGTCTTAAGATTACGCTTAAAATTAATAAATTTTATTATAATAGCGAAAAATCTGATTAGTTTAGTATAAGAGGAAAATTGTTCTACTATCTTTAATTCTGTTTGACTTTCTTTACTAAACACCGAAAACTGAATTGACCTTTTTAATTCGCTCTGAATTTCTTTCTCATATAAATTACCTGTCATATTTGGCCAACTGTCTTTGTCTCCACGGAGCCAGTCTGGCCCCTCCCACCAGCGAGAGTCGAGCAGTTCCTTTGCTTGGCAACCACGTGAGGGAAGATCCGCGGGATTCATCTCTCCCGGCACATAACGCCATTTCCCGGACTTAGTCAGATTGCGGATCTCGCGGACTCGGTTCCAAACAAAAATACCCCATTGACTATCGCGATTTAGCCAAGCTAAGACTGTGGTTGAGTCGGACCAATAAAACACCGGTACGTCATCGAAGTTCGACATTCCCCTTATTTTCTATGCGTAAAAATGATACTGCGGCGTACGCAACTTGACTCGCATCACAAAAAGTGTGGAGAGACACGTTTCCTGTGCCGAGTTTTCGAGGGATAGCTATATTTTTCAAATAATGTAGTTGTTTGACCCAATTATGAAATCTTTGTTCAGTGTCCTTATCTACAGGCGAATCCCAGTCCTTTTTGGATTTCCATAATTCTCTTAATAATAGTTTTGGTAGTAAAGTCACTGGTGTGGTAAATCCAATTGGGTCAAACACTCGGTGTGCTATCATTCAGACAAAATCATTCTCTTATTAGTTATTAATACATCTATTTGATCCAAAACGGTTGGATTTATTGAAAGATTATGCTGTGTTTATCTAATAAGAGACCGAGTACTGAAGTCGTCCGCTTCTCACTCGAATCGCGCGTATACTCCCACCCTCTTAAATCAAAACTACCATTTTTCATAACCTCTTTTGCCGTTGAAGTGAACAAATCTAATTCTTCTACTGATTTTACACTCGCGAGACAATTATCTACATAAAAAGACTTAGCCAATTTTGTAATTGCTTTCGTAGACCATTTATGATTAGGATCGTTCAAGATGTTTGAAATGTGTAATTTAATTACAGCTCCTAATAGAAAAGGACTGCAGGTGAGGCGAAAAACTACTCGTCTATGCCGGAATGACTTCAGTTCTCCATCTACATACCACAAGAATCTTAAATAATCTCTATCTTTTTCATTAATTTCTATTTGTAAAAACGCTTTGCGAATATCAACCAGAACCGCGATTTCGTGTTCTCGGAATCTGAGCAAAGCAGTTGGAATCAACTCAATTAGGTTAGGCCCTTTTTCGAGACAGTTATTCAATGACGGTTTATCCTTCTCGGCTGCGGAAGCGTACAAAATCGGTCGTATTTCCGTAGTACTTCCTTCTTTTATAACTGGACGATTAGGCAAATAATGTGCTATAGCGGTCAATTCAGCTTTCGGTACCACCTCTATAATCCCTTCATCACACCATTCCATGAAAACATTCGTGTACTTGTCAAAACGTTGTTCATTTTTTAATTTTTTAGCGGTTTTTTCCACTCTTGTCAGGGACAAATTGAAATTGTTCGACAAAGGAGCGTGATCTTCGATCCACGGTAAATCTACTGAGTAACGACTATTCTCTTTAAAACGAACTGTTTTAAAAAAATGATCTTTTACAGATTGTTCTCTCAAAAAACTGTCAGATTTTTCGATAGGATCCCTAATACCTAAAACGTCTAAGCTCCATAAGTCGGAGATACTCGCTTCTGTGACAAACATTGATACGACTGTACTCCCAGCGTCTCTTCGCTCGATCGCGGGGACTTTGCCTGAAATTGTCCAGCCTAATTTGGTCTCTATGGCCGTAAGGCCGTTCGACAAATCAAACTTTTTTCCCGTTAAAAGTTTACCGAAAACATCTGCACCTATCAAAAGGGCAATTGAATCGTCACAAGTTTTTTCTGTCGAGTCTAAAGCGGATAAAGTAATATGCTCTCGTTCTAATTCATCAAAGCCAATCTGCTTTTTTGATGTGCGCAATATTCTCGCAAATAACACGCTGATCAATGGCTCGTAAATTACAGGCATAATCCCCGCTAATGTTTTTCAAATGAACAGTAAAAACTTTGTGTGTCTGATTCTCAGAACTTGCGCCTCCGAAAAGCTTGTGTACTATTTCCTTACTACCTATGGATTCGTAACCTAAATATTCCGCTACCTCTGATCGAATATAAGTTCGCGTGCACCCGTTGTCAATCACAGATCGTACAATCTTTTGTTTTGATTTCGAGTACAACACGACGCGCAACGTTAATAAATACATTCGGGAAGACTGCATAAATTCGCGAGACTCTGCTCTGTAACAGGTTTGTCGGATTTATTCGTATCATTCGAATTCGTAAGTGAAGGACAAACTAAAATCACGTGCCGTTTCCCGCACCATGCGCAACTTATCTTTACATGACAATCTTTCGAACGATGTCCACGCATGAGGCATTTGTAGCAACAGCCATTTTCTCTAATTAAATTTTTTCGAGACTCCGTCGACATTCTTTTAGCCTTTTCGCACGACGCGTTATCGTGCCCTTCTCCGCAAAATATACATTTCTTAGTTTTTACCTCATTTGAATATAAAGCGCTGGCTGTTGGTAAATTCTCCGACGACGCGAGTTTCCCCTTGCTAGTGTCCTTTACCTTGTTTTGTCGGTCGCCTCCGTTCTGCATCGAAAACCCACTAGTTGGCATTTTTATCCGCTCTTCGTTTTCCACTTCCAGTTGTAAGAATTCCAGTAGTCGCGTCAACCGATCTTTGCTTTCGGCTTCCCCTCCGGCTCCCCCTGCCGCTTCTCCGCTGGACATCGCCCGCTGCCAAGTTCGTAGAATTTCCTCGGGCAACGACGACTCGACGAGTGGGTACAACATGGTAGCGCACTCCTTTGTTTTGATGCCGAGCGTTTCTAGTGCTCGAACGTGTGCCGACACTTTATCATAAATATTTGCTACACTGACCTTCTTCCCTTTATTATTGGAATTTTGTAACACTAGTGAGAGCAATTCACGCGTGTAATGTTCCACTAGCAAATCATCCCGACCAAAACGGCTTTTTAAGGTGTTTAAAGCCTTTGTGTAATTTTCGGCAGTAGTCGGAAATCCTTCAACAACACTTTCAGCCTTCGATCCCTTTTCCATAGCTTGTTTTTGATATGCGAGTTTATCTTCATTAGGAATCGAGGCGTCTTTCTCGATTTTTTGGAAATGCGACCAAAACTTCAACCACTCACTTATACTACCTTTGAATGTTGGGATTTCTAATGTCGGTCGTTTGAACGGGCGTTCAGTACGAGAAACACTTTCATTGCTATTTGCGTTGGCTGCATTCGAGTTTCGATTCTCTTCTAACCCCAATAGTAGCATTCTTGCAGTCAAATAGTCTTCCTTGTACGTTTCGTGGGACTCAATTTCTTTTTCGATGTCCTCCTCACTTGTGCTAGAAGCAATCAGTAATTCCACGAATTGTGTCTGTGTACACTCAAGTTTCGACATTCTCGATTCCAGCAACTGTAATGCTACGGACCGATCCTTAAAAGAGATATTCGCGTTGCTGTACTTTTCACGAAAACTGTTCAGCGACTTAGTGAACGCCGATCGTTGCACTTTTCGCGCCTTTTTAGCGGCTTCCATTATTTCTTTTATACACACAAGTCCCTTTGAATCGATAGTTATCCTCGATCCGTCCTGTCACGGTCGCCAGATGTTGTAAATGGGTACGGATCACTGAGGATGAAAAAATCAAAGGGAGATCAAATCTTGAGAACACAAGGTCTTTATTGATTACAAAAGGTGCGACTTGCCGTCGCAAACTCTTGTCCTTGTCTGTCCCCTCTCTCACGCGGGCGCGAGGGACTCACGCGCTCGGGCTGCACTAGCGCCCCCATCGTCGTCTCATTACACTACTGTCATAGCGGGAGATTCAAAGAAAAAAAACCACGCTTACATTTTTCACAAGCACTGAGGTAGTTAAAACGAGAAGGTTTTAACTCTAGAACAACATTAAATAAGAATGATAAACTTGAAATCTCGGCTGTGTATAGGTCTCATGGTTTTCCTAAATCTGAATTTATACTAGATATTATTATACGTAATTTCATTGTGGAACCTTTAACACAATTTTAATATGTGTATTGAAAAAGCGATCCCACCGGATACTTTGAAAAAAGCTGACGTTACACCGATACACAAATCAGGTGCAAACTATAGACCGATCTCATTCATATCAAATTTTGCTAAGATATTTAAGAAGATTATATATAATAGAATCTACGACTTTGTGGATAAGCACAACATAATTTCTAAGCACCAATAGAGGACAGACACTGGATCTCCTCTCAAGCTCTCTGGTAGACAGATATCAATTCGTAAAGGTGAATGGAAATGAGAGTGATTTTCTATTAATTAACGCGGAAGTCCCACAGGGTACTATCCTGGAACCACTGCTGTTTATCTTGTGTATTAATGATGTCTTGAGCGAGATCCCCCTAGAGGCAATTATGGCCTATGCGGATGATATGGCAATTGTTGCTACTGGTGCTAGTTGGGATGATGCCCAAGCTAATATGAACGATTATTTGAGAGTGGTATCTAAGTGGTAAGCTTTTAATAAACTTTCGTTGAATGTCGATAAAACTTTCTCCATGACTTTCGGTAGCTACGTGGATAGTGTCCCAGGACAAACGTATATTAAGATAGGTGATAAGTAAATTTCTAGAGTAGATAGTGTCAAATATCTTGGGATAATCCTTGACTATAACCTAAAATGGAACATGCACATATAATACCTAGTCAACAAAGCAAAACACCTTGTATATATTTTACCACCCTTGATATACAGCAGAAATTGCAAAAAAAAAATCTGAAAATAGTCAATAGAAACAATTTTGTAGATTTGGACTATCCTCTAAATCTTGAACAACTTTTCTATTTCGAGGCTCTAAAATTGCACTATGATAATCTCAAAGCGCAGTTTCTAATATCAAACAGTGTCACTAATGCGTTACCAAATCATTTTAAAACAGTTGATATCTTGAAATATGCTCAAATAAAAAAAAATAAAATTTAGATTAAGGAAAATTGCTGAACAAGTTTTCCGTGTTTCAAAAAAAAAAAAATTAACAAAAGATTATATAACGTTAAAAATAATACTGATAAAATCTAAAAACTTACATACTAAAATACTTACAACTAAATAAGTATTATTTTTATATTATATTTCCGGCCCTGCGTTCAGGTACCTCCGTGTACCTCTATGGGATTTATGAGTGTATATTATGCTCTGTAAATTTTGTCTGGATAAATAAATAAATAAATGTTATTTGAACTTTTACATCTAGATAAAGCAACGTATAATTGACTATTGAAAAATAATTTCTCTTAAATATATTCTAATAGTATCGGAACTTTGTCTTTGAGATTTATTAATTATCATTGCAAATGCTTAAATGATTGGAAATTGTTTTCTGTAAACGATAAATAGTAAAGATGTAAATCTTCACTTTCTCCTGTAATTATTTCTGCTTCTATATTGTATTTAAATAGTCTTAAAACTTTTAATCCAGTACCGTTACATAAACCATTAGTTGTACTTAAATTTTTTTATTAACATTATAATAGCATTAACTTTTAATCTTAATTCGTGAGATGGAATACCTTCTTTGATATCATTCAATACTTCTATTGGGTAATTTAAATAAATATTTTGGGAAGTTTGATCAACACCTCTATGTGTACAATAATCTATACTGTAATAAGTTTGCATTTTACCTTTTAATAAATTTAATATTTCATTATAAAGAATAGCAATATCCTTATTGTGAGGAAATAAAATTACTTTATTTATTGTATTGGTATTATCAGAATTGATACCATTATACACATTTAAACAAACATCATTGGTTATCAAATTTTTGGGTATTATAAATTTACTTATTTTTCCTTTACCTATTTTTAAAAAAAATGAAGAAAAATCAGTATTTTGTGATCGCCTATTTAATGTTAGGTTCATAACTTTAAATAGTGATCATAGAGTAGAATATTTAATTGTTTCTTCTACTATTGCAGTCTTATGACTGTTTTTGATTACTGGTAAAATTTGTCAAAAATCTCCTCTAAGAATAATTAAATTTCCAGGGAACGGACTATTGTTGAGGGGATGTCGACGCGAAAGCTTCGCAAATCCACCACGGGGTATTTTGTATTTCCAAACTTCTAAAAAAACAGAAAGTCCAATCGAATTTTTCTTTTGGTAGAACGATTCATTACACTTAACACTACGGCGCTACAGACTCGGTTTTTTATTTGCAAGCTTTATTTGAAAAGTTTTATGTAAAATTAGATTTTAAGGTTGGCGCTGCAATCGCATGAGTACGACGAAGAACGCGTAAACATCTGTTCGTATTTCCAAGATTTTAGAATAACAAAAAGTCCGATGGGAATTTTCTTTCGGTAGAACGATTCATTAAACACTACGGCGCTACAGACTCGGTAATTTTCTTCATTTTCCTAGCCTAACCTACTACTAGAAGTTATGTAGTAAACAAACATGATATAATGGCTAATAAGTGGTTTTACATGCAAATTTGACACTTATAACCTAGTACATTTCATGTCTACCGATACGTATCGGTACACAGAGAATCACCCATTGTACAGGGTGTTTCATTTTAATCCGACCACGACAAAAAACCATGGAAAAACTAATTTTAACGAAAAATGACCTTAACAAAAGTTGAAGGGGGTAAAGGGGGCCATCGAATGACACAAACACCTATGACCTTGAACTCGATTTTCAAGGTCATTTGAAGGTAATTGTGATTTTTTTAAATAGGAACCTCTATTTTAGACCTTGGAATCGGATAGAGCGGAAAAAATTACGTCGCAAAGGATATTTTAAGTTTGCTTTGGTGACCTCGAGAAGGTCAATTAAAGGTCAAATAACAAAAAATCTGCTAAACAGCTGTTTGTCTGGTTTTATTTTACTGATGTCGAAAGATGACCTTGACAAAAGTTGAAGGGAGCAAAAGGGGCCGCGTAATGACACCAACACCTTTGACCTTGAACTTGATTTTCAAGGTCATTTGAAGATCATTGTATTTTTTTAACGGGAACCCCTATTTTTGACCTCGGAATACGGAGCAGCGGAAAAAATTACGTCGGAAATGACATTTCAAGTTTGCCTTAGTGACCTTGAGAAGGACAATTCAAGGTCAAATAAGAAGTATCAGCCTAAGATTGTTTTCCTTTCAATTTTTTCGTAGAATTATCATTTTGTTATTGTAATAAACATTAAGAGAATAATTGACTTAAAATGTGATTATGCTTTGCTGACTTCAAAGCCATTTTGTAAGGTCAAAAGTGCAAAAATGCAATATCAAATGTTATGTGGAGTCCATATTTATATCCTAACTTTAGTGTTGCCCAGGAACAACGACGTGGACGTAATAGGATTGTGTTCCCTTTGGGGGGATATATATATATATATATATATATATATATATATATATATATATATATATATAAAATCAGTATACTTGTCTAGTATACCCTCAAAAAAAACAGAAAAAAATTACCAGACTTCTTAGTACCCTCAGTTCCAAGGCCAAGCCATGTCCGTTTCATTTTTTTTTTATTTCAACACTATACGTACAATGAAACGGGCATGTCAAGTTACGTAGTAATTATCTTGAGAGTTGTTCCTTGCTTCATTAGGATTAAATATAATAAACTTGACTTTGTTTGATTGATCTAAGTTCTTTTCTATCTGTGATTTCGTTGCGGAATATATCAAACTCGCCTAACCTTTTACTTTTTTAAAAGTTAATTTTTTTTTAGAGATTTATGTTTACAGTTATGTACCAGTTTGCAACGCTGGGTGCTTTTATATGATATTTAATGCGTAACTGTTTTTTATATAGAAACAGGATAATACATTATAATTTGAAGCATTTTAAATTGTTTGGATTGGTTTCAACCTGCAGTTAAATAATTTTCATGCGAACTATCCAACTTGTAATCAATTGCCACCCAAGGAAAATATTTATTTTATGTTATGCTTGATCTTTTTATTCCGAATTACTTTTATTAATATCTAATTGAATATGATCAAATTATGCCATTACACGAGTATTTAGGCGTATGAACTGTAACGGGATTTCCGGGAACTAATTCGCACAAAAGTAAAGCGACGAGGAGGATTCGACCCTACGTCCCCGAGATCTCGGCGCGTGCTCTAACCACTGAGCCAACGACGCGCTACCCTGCACTCGCGCGACTAGCTCTTACGAGCAGTGTACCCGCCCGTTACAGAACTTATACACTTATATAAAATAGCTTATTATTTATAGACTAGCAGGGTCACCTCACTCCTAACGTCGCTCGGTTGATTAGGTATATATATATATATATTTATAGCTTAAACGAAAATTAAAAAGTCATAAAGGTAAATAGATAATAATAATAACTACAAAAAAATAAAAGGTTACGCTATTAAAAATTTAAATAAATGTTCAATAACAAAATTATATACCATGTTCGATTTTGATCTCGATGAATCAGCAATTATGGCGAATGATTTAGGTAGCATGAGTGAAATATGTGAATTCTGTATTGCTAAACATTTCAAATTTGAAATATTATGTGATAAAAAGTTTTCTAATGGTTGCAATATCACTTACCGTTTACGTTTAATAGTACATTACACAGCTAGGGGCGAAAGTTAGCTTTTTCAAGCGAGGATGATGATTGGCCTGCGGCGCCCTCGACTCCCACTCGTGCTCAATCATCATCCGAGTCTAAAAAAGTCAATTCCCCTCTCGTTGTGTACCGTGCTTTTTATAATCAGGGCATCGATAGCGTTCTTTTTAGCCTGCCTGAAAAAGCAGGATTTTGAAAGTTTTGAAAATTCTAAAAATTTGAAAATTTTAGAGGCGAAAGTGCTGTCTACTTCCACCTCTAAGAAAAAAACACTTCCGCCTTAAGATATATGTATAAGTGTGTTTGGGGGTGTTCACATGTGCACATACACACAAAAAAAATAAAAAGGCCTTTCGCCCAGGCTTGAAAAACTCGACTTTCGCTCCACTTTTTCGTAGGCGAAAAGCGCGTTTTCGATGTACGTGATATGAAAAAGAATTAGTTTCTGAAAATATTGACGAAATTAAACACTTTTTAAATAATATTAGGCAATACAATAATGCACTTGCTTTCGCAAGTTTTGGAGCTAGAGAACTTTGAGTTTAATAGTACAGAAATTATAATAATATATTTAACACACAATTCTGATCATGATAAATATACATATAACGCAGCTAAATGTATTTAAGTAGCTGTGGTATTTGTAGGTGAAAATGTCAATCACCAGAAGATCGAGATGTATGTATATATTCAAAACATTGAGCACCTAAAAATATACCGTACATTAGTAAACATGTAGATCCTATGTCATATCCACTTATGCATCCTAATGGAGGTTTTGGATAGATGTCGAATATTATTAAAAAATAAAACTAACAAACACAATATTTTATTGCTCCAATTTTACTGTCATAATTCCAGCATTAGAAACGATTTTAATCCTTACTAAAATTTATTTGTATTAACAACAATACATTGTTGATGCTTGGGTAAAAGTTAAAGGTTTACGATTATATTTTTTTAAACAAAAATCAACACCAATTAATGACAGATTTATACAAAGGTGTCATGCATCACTTAAAAAATAAAAGTAACGATGACAAAGTGAAAATTGGAAAAATGGTTATATTACCTTCAACATTTTCAGGAAGTCCACGATCGTTACAACAAAGCTTTTCACATTCAATGACAATAGTTGGAAAGTATGGTAAACCAGATCTTTTGATTACTATGACATTTAACCCAAAATGGAAGGAAATTAAAAAAAAAAATAAAAAAAATGAATCAGCTATTGATAGACCTGATTTAGTAGCAAAAGTTTTAATGCAAAAGTTGATTTATTATTAAATAAAATTCTTTAAAAAAAACATTTTGGAAAATGTATTGCATATACTCATGTAATTGAGTTTCAGAAAAGAGGTTTACCACATATGCACTTGTTGGCTTTTATTTCTAAAAATCATAAACTGAACAATGCAGATGATGTTGATAAACTTATAAGTGCAGAAATACCTAATGAAATGAAATATCCAAAGTTACATAATATCTTTAAGCGATTAATGATACATGGCTCTTGTGGTAAAAATAACTTAAATTCGTTATATATGGATAGCAAAACAAAAAAATGTACTAAAAACTTTTCGAAATAGTTCAATTAGCAAACTACTTTTAATTGCTATATTAATGTTAAAGTATGTTAAACTATTCAATGTGTCAAATATTTATTTAAATATTCTTATAAGGTGCATGATTGTGCATTTATAAAAATGAGTCAAGATAATAATGAAAACGAATGTGAAGAAAACAATTTCAACTACGATGAAATAGAGCAATATTTAAATACAAGATATGTAAGCCCTCCAGAAGCAATGTATTGTCTACTACAATATACAATGTAAGTTTTATCACGCGTAATTTACCGATTATGTTAAGTATGTTAATATACTGTTATGTCCGGGTCAGTTCACAGACATAAGTACACACTATTTATAAAAGAACACACAAACTCAGACTCTTTATTTAATACATAGAATACGTCTACTCTCAGCAGCTGTCACAATCAGTCTAAACATAAACGACAACATCCGCGACGTCGTTGATCTCGTTGCTAAGGTCGCTATGCGCGATTCTTGGTGTTCGAATCGCGCAACGTTCAGGCTCGGTCACAACATTACCCTCTCCTTTTCAGATTGTCGTCCCGACAATTATAACCATCCATCCTTCAAGCGGGTTGATCCTCTTACAATCCAATGATGACTTACAGGAACTGACATCAACATCCTCTACCTTGACCCATCCTAGGCATCAAGTTACCGAGCAATGCTTACAGACGTCATTCCAATCATTACTTAACAGGACTAAGACGGACCCGTCTCTTGAACAATCTACTCTAGTCCCTGCTCCGGTTGATCCTCTTCGAACCAATGATGACTTACAGGAACTGACCAACGTCCTCTACTTTGACCCCACCTAGCTATCAAGTTACCGGCGCTTACAGGTGCAGGCTCCAATCATCACTTCCAGGAACAAACAATAAATCGATTTAATCAGTCATTCAAACTGATTAATCACAAACGATCCAGCCATCCAAGCTGGTTCGAATTCAAGCATTAAGCGGTTGAATTCATCATCAGTCTAATTCTTTCTTCGGACATGAGTGGGGAGTTGACGCGCCATGGAACCTCTCCTCAAGTCCCTGCTCCGGTATTCACCTTCGCGCTCACGGGAAAAACCATGGCTCAAAAGAACCGTGAGCAGAGTAGTCTTCATTAGCCGGTTCAATTTGGTCACATTCGGGTCGGTGTGTCTCAATCAGGTGAAGTGTCTTAATCAGGATCTTTCTTCTTTGTCGGTATACGTCATCACAGGGTCATTCTTATCCAGCCTCCTCCATGGAACGGCATGGATGTGAACGATGTTATCATTCGTATTCGACCTCCTCCATCAAACGGCAAAAATCTTAATGACGTCATCAGGAATTCAAGCAGTTCAATCAAGGAAACTCTTGTTCTAAATCTTGTGCATCTGAAATGGAATGAACCCCATGTCTGCAGTATCATATCTTTGGCTGTCACATTCAAAATGCTCTTTATATAACCTAAATCTGTCTCTGTAATCTTTCCGAGGGTATCTCTGCTTTTATCTAGTTTCAGAATAGTGTCATCAATAGCGGCATTCATTGATGGTACATTCAGAAAACTAACCAAGTCACATTCATGTTTGTACAGGTTTAATGTAATTATTGCTGAATTAATTCTGAGATTCTCTAAACTTGTTGTTTTCTGAACTACAGTACTAGAAATATCAGTAACCACGGCATTCGTTACTTGTATTTCTAATCCTGATATTAACCTATCATTATGTGTGTTCATATTCAACAAGTTTTGGTTCTGAATGATGTCATCAACAACGGCATTCGTCAATGACACATTCTGATTCTTAGCTGTGTTGCTAGATGGTAATTCTAATTCGTTGCTGACGTGCGTCAAATGTGTAACAACTAAATTCGATTCAATAGAAATTGACCCTTCTGTGTTTATGTCTATGTCTGTATCTACGTCTGTGTTTATAAATTGGGAAAGACTTAGCTGTTGAAATTGATGTCGAAGATCTTTTTGCTTTGCAAGCAAACGGTCACAGTTGTTTATGCATAAAAGGATTGAATGGTGCTGCTCCGCTAACTCATCATTAGCTAGTTGATAAGCTTGTAGACCAGGTGTTTGTTTTCGCTCCAAGTTTACTTCAACCAGCTGTTGATGTTTCAATTCATTCTCCGTTTTTACTTTTTCTTCAGTTTCATCCTGAAGTCGTGTTTCGTTCAAGATAATATCACTCAATTGAGTAATATTCTGGATTGCTTCTTTTTTTATTTTTCGTAGTAGAAAAATGTCCAATTCTTCAGCGATCCGTGAGTTAATCCATTGCCAAAAATCCAATTGAATATATACGTCTTTCATGGTGTTCAGTTCTTCCATGTGTTTGAATAAACTATCCCGGACGAACCCCCAAAATGTTATGACCGGGTTCGGATAATAAAAGTAACAACACGTTATTTATAGAAAATCACTCTTGAACTCGGACTCTTTATTCAAACGTAAACACAACTGTTCTCAACAGCTGACAGAACCAGACTGAACATAAACAACAACATCCGTGACGTCGTTGATTTCGTTGCTAAGGTCGCTATGCGCGATTCTTGGTGTTCGAATCGCGCAACGTTCAGGCTCGGTCACAACAATACCATATTTTTACGTTTTCAATGAAAAAACAAAGAAATGGACGCCAAGGAAAAGCGTTTGGAAGCCAATTATAATTCGAATATACTTTGTAAATTCGAAAGATCGTGTAGGATTTTTTTTTTAAGATTATTACTATTACTTGTAAAAGGGGCTCAATCTTATGAAGAATTAAAAACATTGGAAAATGTTACATATGCAAAATTTCATGAAATAGTTGTGGCTAGAAAATTAATAACCACCGATAAAGAATGGGACAAATACTTGGAATAAGCAATCAAGGTTGAAATTCTGAAAGCTCTGTGTAACCTGTTTGGTTATATATGCGTATTTCATAACCCAGTAAATGTTATAGAATTATTTCAAAAATATGAAGCATAATTTTACAGTGCATTGTTAACTAAAGAAATACGTGAAAACATCTCACCTAAACATATCAATTCTATTTTAAGAAGTCACGGGTATACATTGACCGATTTCAATTTACCTAAATTTAGTGAAGATGTTGAGGAAACCAATTATGAATTTTATGAATGAAGAATTTTATGCAACAAATGAAATTGAAAATGATTCATTATACAATATAAGCTCTTTAACGAATAAACAACGTGAAATTTTTGGTACAGTAATAAATAGCGTAATTAATAAAGCTAATCAAGTGAAGTGTTTCTTATTGATGGACCTGGAGGTAGTGGAAAAAGCTACTTGCTAAAGACAATTATTTAAAATAAAAAGAATAAGTGTTTTACCTTTAGCATGGACTAATATAGCAAATTTACTAATAAATGAAAGAACTTCACATGTAATTTAATATATAGAAAAAATCTGGAAAATGTAGAAGTCATAATTTGGGATGACATCAAAACATGCTTTTCAGGCAGTGGATAAATTTATTTAAAGACTTATGTAATAGTGACATTAAATTGGGTGGCAAAGTAATGATTGTATCACGTGACTTCTGACAAACACTACCTGTTGTCAAACATAGGAATCGAACAAAAATTATTGAAAATTGTGTAAAAAATAGTCATTTATGGAGTAAATTCTAAATACTGACTTTAAAAGATAAAATGAGAGTTAGTAATTGTGACAAAGAGTTTAAACAATGGCTATTAAAAATTGGAGATGAAAAATATTCCAACGAATTTGAAATGGACAATGATATAAATTTACTTCTAACAGAATTATTATCAACCAGTAATATAATTATGGAAATTTATGGAGATTACTTTGATAATAATAATGTCAATAAACTTTGAACAAGAGTAATTTTAGCGCTTAAAAAACAATGATGTACTTAAAATTAAGATGACATTTTAAACATGCGAAAATGATAATAAAGAGATGTTCCCACACTGAAAAAAAACACAGTCGTTTCTGATGTAAAGTCCGGTAGTTTTAACCGTTCTGCCACCGTGACGACTGTTCAGTAAGAACAACGGTGTGCCACTGGTAGTTTTGGCGATTCGCGACTCGTAAAATTGGTCGCTTACGCGGGACACCAGCAAAAACGACCAAACTGATTCTTTAAAACTGCTGAACTCTACGGTAATCTTGACGAGTCTTCGTACAATGACGGATTACTGGTGCGAGTTCAGTTAAAAATTTAAATTGAAATGATAGACTTTGTAATCGTAATCGAATAGTAAGGAAAATGATAAAATTCTGTATACAGACCGAAATAATTAGCGGTAAACAATTTGGTAAAGTTGTTTTAATACCACCGATTAATTTGACTTCTTCAAAAGAAGAAATTCCTTTTGACAGGACAAAACGACAAGTCACAAGGCCAAACATTTAACAAAGTTGGTATCTATTTACCAAATCCAGTTTTCAGTCATGGTCAATTATATGTAGCATTATCCAGGGTAACGTTAAAAAAATTTAACAATTTTACTTCCAAAAAATTCAAGTTTCGAGGATAAAAGTAAAAGTAATGATGATTCAAATAAGATATATATGAAAAATATAGTATATCATGAAATATTAAATTGTGAATGGCTTTACGACACACAGGTACATTAAGCACTTTTCTACGTAGTTTACACTATCGATACATATAGTCATACACGTTTTTTCTCTTCATCACCTTCATGCTATATCTGTTTATGCACAGTTGCATTTTTATAATTCTTATGCAAGTTTAAGTCACACGATTTTAAATAAAATAAACTCATTTGATATATATTATTTATATATATGCGAGTATATATTTTTCATATATATATGGGTTATAGGCACAAGTACTTTTCAGAAAACTAATAGCACACTATATGATACATATAGTCATACAAGTTTTTTCTTTTTATCACATTCATGATATGTCTATATACCCACAGTTTTATTTTTATAATTCTTATACAATTTTATGGTTAAAATATTTAGTGGACAAAATAGGTAGTTACGTGTTTGCCTGCCAATGTGGGAATTTGATAATAAAGTTCAAGTTAAAAAAGTTGCCTTTCGTCGAACAAGAAAAATAAAGAAAGTAACTAATACATGATCATTTTGTTACATTATACTGTTATTTATGTTATTAACTGTTATTGCATGCTATTTTGCTATGTAATATAATATATAACATTTATTTCTATTACATAACCTGTTTAACCAAAATATTTTCTATTACATCACACCCGTATAGTTATAAGATTATATCTGTAAACTATAAAAATTCAAATATTTTGTAATAATGTTTTTTTTTTTTTTTTGTAAAAACTATTTAAACTTTCTTGTATCTACTTTTTATGTAAAATAATTTTAATCTATCTATGCAACAATTTCAGTATAGTTATTAAATTGAATATTTATTCTATCTAGTTTGCAAGATTTATTTTTATTTTGGCAATTTTTGGGTTTTTAGCACAAATTAATTAATTCATAGCTCCTCAGGGAAGCATTTTTCACTATAGACATGGATATACTTTTTTGTAAAATTTTCTTACCCTTTCAATATATATATATATATATATATATATAGCGAAATGTTATTATAGCGTAACTTGCAATTTAGGGTTACGTTAAGTGTCTCAGGTTATGCGGTGTTTATAGACAGACTTAGAAATGAACATTTTCCATGATAAGAAACAATTTCATAATACTTAAGTGCAGTTTTCTAAGACATTTTCAAAATATACCCAAGTTCCTCGTAGATGGTTTAGGTTTCAGTTAATTAGACAATTTTCTATCGTTTTTCTAATTTTTATATAATTTTCCTATAATCTGCACATGCTAAGCTATAAGTACAAAGAAGAATCATTAGAAACGGTTGCTCTTATCTGGAGAAATTTTATTTCGCAAAAAAGTTTTACGTTTTACCCCACTGTACGCGCTTTCGCTGTACGTGCTGTGCTTCCCGCCGCACAGTAGTCTCAAAATCGAAAAAATGGGACAAATTCAGTCTTAGATCAATTATTCAATAAAATCCATTTTTTTTAATTGAAAACATATCTTGAGGTACCTAGGAATCAAATAGGATACCGCTTTTTTGTATTATAAACCCGCATATAAGGTTAAAAAATCGATAAAGTTAACCTAAAATGCAATTATTATTTCCGCAATTTATTAAATAATTAAAAACAAAAATTTATTCTCCAAATAAGATAAGATATGGGTTTACCCTATTGGAGGGGTTGATTTTTTATTTATTGTATTTCCGACATCGGATTCGGATTCAGCGTCGAAAAATACATCGAAAACCCATATCTTTACTCGCCTATCAAAAATAAGTTGATATTATGAGAAACAGGGCGGTTTTTACGATATTTTAGGGGCTGATTTTGGATTTATTGCATTTCACACAATGGATTCAGATTCAGCGTCGAAAAATACATCAAAAACCCATATCTGCACTTATTTGGAGAATAAATTTTTGTTTTCAATCATTTTATAAATTGCGGAAATAATGATTTCATTTTAGGTTAACTTTATCGATTTTTTAACCTTATATGCGGTTTTATAATACAAAAAAGCGGTATCCTATTTCATTCCTAGGTATATCAAGATATGTTTTCAATTTTATAAAATGGATTTTATTGAATACTTAATCTAAGACTGAATTTGTCCAATTTTTTTTGATTTTGAGACCACTGTGCACCGTACGTGCTTGCAACTACGCTTGCCGCTGCATGTGAGACCTGCTCTAGAGTACAAGGTCCACTTTATTTCCCTTCTCAGAGCTGAAATAAAACTTTTTCTAATGGTTCTAAAATAAATTGTTCATGTACCTTTATCCCATTTAAATAAAAAGAAAATACATAATCATCGGGCATACTCTATGTTGGAACATTCTCGACCCTCAATTCACACATAAAATTGAATTTTTCGTTTTTTTAAAAATTATAGATTAAAGAAAATATTAATTGCCTTTAAGAGAATCAAAGATTTACCGGTCGTGGTTGATCTGTGCACGGAGACACTTGTTGTGGAGTAGTTGGTACACTACGTCCTGTACCATCGTCTTCTAGTTGTGTGAGATCAACACGAGTGTCGTCCATACCTTCTTGCATAACTTGTACTAATGCAGAACCCGTAGCATTGTAAATTGAACGCGTTCCTGTAATCGTTGGTGTAGAAAGGGATTGTACGGATGACACTGATGCAGAAGTAGAAGGATCACCAAAAGTAAATCTTGCTTGAGGTACTTGCGGGGAACTAACAGCTTCACCAAACCCATCATTTCTTCTTGGCACAAAGAGTGTTGGCGTACTAGGAACTATGCAATCATCTCCTGCATCTTCATACCCTTGCTGTGGCTGAAAAGTACGTTGAAAATAAAAATTAGAATAAAAAAAGACTCTATTGCTCGTGAAAAACTAAAACAAATAAGCCAAGATCAATATTAGGCCGAGTGTAAACGCACTACTCAGAAGTTAAAAATGTATTATTGAGAAAACATCTAACAAACCTCTCTTTTCTGGTTGCTTGAACCATTTAAAGCGTAAAAGAGTGTGCGAAGACAGTTTAAATGTTCTTATGGGAAATTAATATAAGAAAAATAAAAGAAAATTAGCCACTACCCAATGGCGTATACTTTAAGAAAAATGGTTAGTAAGAAAAAGTTGTCAACGGTTGACAAAAAGCGAAAATCATAAGTATTTTGATTTTTTACGTAGGCTAGTGATTTTTCTACACCCCCAACACCAAAGAGTAAAAATCGACGCTAAAAGGTATAAAAATCCAGAGTTTACTCTTTAAAAAGTGCAGATCGTGAAATTTACACCTTCAAAAGTTGAAATTACACTTGAGAAAAGTGTAAATATTTAACTTTACACTTTAAGAAAATAGTACATTTTTCGAAATAATTTTATCAATCAAAAGAACTATTGACATTCATGTGCTCTAATTTATACTGTTGGAGTAATTCAACAATAAAATTCAAGTGCTATATCAACAATTTAAGAAATATATAAACGTTTAAAGTTATGTGAACGTTTAAGTGACGGTGCCATAACCTCCAATCACAGTTTGAGTTTTACTCTTTTTAAAAGTGATTACGGTTTATACTTTACATAAAGTGTAAAAGTAACGATTTACACTTTTCTAAAGTGTAATTTCAGTCGTTTATACTTTATTAAAGTGTAAATTTTAGGTTTTTACTGTTATAAAGAGTAATGTTGTAATTCTACACTTTTCGAAAGTGTAAAATAAATTTTTTACACCTTCCTGCGTCGATTTTTACTCTTTGTTGCTGAGAGTGCAATTTTAAAAATTCTTATAATTTTTTATCCAAATGATGATTCTTTTACAATCTAGAGTTTTAATTGCAGAACTTTGTTTTTTTTTCATGGTTAAAAATTTAATCAGTATTTTATTTATTTGTAAGCTATATATTCACGGCTGACTGGAACAACGACTTATTTCGGCGATGTCTTCGTGTACGCGTTATCTCGGCTGTCAGTCTGAGAACGTCTAATATCAATCAGCGCTTGAAGAATGCCCTATCTATGCTGCTATAATTTTCTGCTAGGTATTTTATACATTAACGTGCGCACTGCATGTAGGTTTGTATTAAGATTTTATGCAGATGTTTTTTGCCTAACATCCTCCAGAAATGTCAACTGGTCTACCTACAGACAAACATGTACGTTCTTTTGTACCTCACCCTACACATATCCCTATGTGCTCGTGTACAAAAATTTGTGCATTGATTTCTGCAAGCTTATGCTCAGATTTTTTTTATAAGGGTGCAGGAGAGCTTTTGGAGCTACATCGGGTCAGGAAGCAGATAAAGTAAGATTCTATACGATGCCATCATCAAACCAAGGCTTGCACATGGAGCAATCGTTTTGCCACATAAATGTGATATAAAAACTCATATTAGAGCACTGGAGAAAGCGAAGAATAGCAATGAAAGGAATCACAGGATCAATGCGGACAACACCGATGGCTGCTATGAAGGCTTCGTTAGAGCTCCCCCCACTAAATAAGGTCATAAGGGCGAATACATGCAAGTCGTTTTGCAGACTGTCGGAAGCATCGAACTGCATACAATTCAAAGATAAAGCGATGCTGGATCAGGTAGTGCCGCTTATGAATGTTCTTCTCGAAATCGTATTAAATCATCACCGCAGAAAGAAGTAGATGGAAAGGTGGATTACACGAGCTTCTGGAAGGCAGTATAGTGTGATACGCAGATGGTTCAAAAAACGAAAGCGGATTTGGGGCAGGGGCATTGGAAAAAAAGCGTTAACAAAAATTGTGTGCTCGCTCGACCAGCATGCCACAGTCTTCCAGAACAAAGTCAAGGCCATCACGGAAGCAGCAAACTGCCTGCTAGAAAGAGGCACAGAAATAGCAAATAGAACAGTATTATTCTGTTTTGCTAGCAGGGCGGCTCCAATGGTGCTGGACAGCATCAGA
This sequence comes from Nasonia vitripennis, assembly GCF_009193385.2. Lineage (NCBI taxonomy): Eukaryota > Metazoa > Arthropoda > Insecta > Hymenoptera > Pteromalidae > Nasonia > Nasonia vitripennis. The sequence goes on from NW_022279600.1 coordinate 1,262,564, forward strand.
GCTACTTCGAAAAAGGCTCTGAGCTTCGGACAGACGCTGGAATCATTGGAAAATCGCAACGTTGTGTTACTGTTGTGAGTGCCAAGACACTCCGTTGTTATGGGCAACGAAAAATCGGACAGGCTAACAGACAGGCCGATGGCTTTCGTGCTAGGTGGTTCGCAGTTGCCGTATCTGCCTGTGAAATAAACAGAGCTATAAAGGGCTGGCTCAACACAGAATTGAGCACGAAATGGTATAATGCCAAAAGCCTGACCAGACACTAGAGGATGAGGTACCGCCTGCAAAAAATAGGGCTCGTAGACTCCGTGGACCGCAGGTGGTGCGGAGAAGAAGAGAAGATCACCTCACACCTACTGTATAGATGTCTTGCTTTCATCGGATCGAGGCAGAGGGTGTGGGGAATCCCCTTTACTGAAACAGAGGAATAAGGGACTGCTAACTTGTTATCAATATGCCTAGTTGCCGTAGCTATCGACAAGAAACTGTAAGGTTTAATATTATAGGTTCAAAAGACACAGTACAGTGGGCTGCACCTACGTGCTCGACGGACACGTTCCCGTGCAGGAGCCGCCGTACATCATCTCCTCCACAATCACTATGACTACTATGACTATGACCATCCCGGAGACGTCAAGACGGCTTTAGTCTACATTGTTGTGACTCTCGACAGTTTCTGCGAACTCTTGTACCGGTGATGGCCGATGAACGTGTTGTCATCGCGCTCTTCGCATCGAAGACCTTCACGTTCCGGAGAGATTAGTCGGTGGACTGTCCAGTCTGTCCATGTAAAACGAAGGTTTTACATCGACAACAATCCCAGCTTCAGAACGCTACTGTATCTATACTCTCTGTCTACTATTTATTCATCGTGTCTGTGTCACCACGGCAATCCACGCTAGTGCTTGAGTTGCCCAGGTGGGCGTTCGGCGCTTAAGGGGACCTAACCACCTTAAACCACTTTTTTGAAAACATATGAATGGGCCGTAAAATATATGTAATATAAGGTTTTCGCGTGCGCTGATTACGAATCTGTCATCAGATTTGCAAAAATAAAAAAAAATTGTTTAAACAACCTATATAAATAATGTATAGTAAAATTAATTATCTTTCAAGTCAAATACTTTTTGCACGCTAACGCACACATACATACATACAGGGTGAGTCATTTTAATCTTTAATCTCAATTATCTCGTTGGCAAAGCATGCCAGCGAAAAAAGTTTCGGGTAAAAGTTTTAGGATTTTTCCCTGGCTATCTGATGATGACCTTGACAATGTCATTGAGCATGGCCTTCAAGGTCATTTGAGAGTCAAGTCGATTTTTTCAAATAGAAACCCCTACTTTTGGCACCAGAAATGGAAAGAGCGGGAAATTTTACGTTCGAACATGTGATTTTGGAAACAAATCATCTTTTGTGCGGAAATTACCTTTGACATCAGCCGAACCCAGGATGCACCATCGAGGAGGTTGTCAAAAGGATTTAGCATCCCATTTTTTGTTTTTTGTTTTTTCCCTTTTTGTTATTTTTTTTGGTATTTTTATGGAATATTAACTGGAGTTAACCATTGATTAATTGTTCGAAATTACCGCCGTTTTGTTGGATGCAAAGATCAAGTCGAGCTCTGAATTGTCTTATGGTTCTAAGTAGAACATCTCGAGGGATTGCTGCACAAGCTGTACGAATGCGTTCGATCATATTATCTCGCGTTGTTGGCCGTTGAGCATAAACAACATTCTTAAGATATCCCCATAAGTAAAAATCGGGAGGGGTTAAATCAGGTGAACGAGGGGGCCAGGCAACTGGGCCACCTCGCCCAATCCACCTGCCACTGTAGCGGGTGTTTAAATAATCACGAACAATGGGTGCATAATGTGGTGGTGCTCCATCTAATTGGGTCCACATTCTTAGCCTTGTGGCTAGGTCTACATTTTCTAGTAATTCAGGTAAAATGTCTCGAAGTAATCTCAAAAAGTTTACCCCATTCACGTTCTCTTCAAAGAAATAAGGACCAATCAAATAGCCATTGATGATTCCACACCAGGCCATAACACTCCAGCGGTGTTGATTGTCTATGGGCCTGAACCAATGAGGATTTTCATCTGACCAATAATGGCAATTATGTCTATTCAATTCTCCAGTGTTTCTGAATGTTGATTCATCTGAAAAAAGAACGTGCCTGAAAAAGTCTTGATCTTGTTGAATCATTCGTATTGCCCATCGACAAAAACGTACTCGCAAAATCATATCATTTGGAGTTAACTGTTGTGTTAATGTTATGTGATAAGGATGATATCTTCTCGCTCTCAATATTCGGGATGCTGTTGATTGAGGTATACCTATTTCTCTTTCTATTTGTCGAGTACTAATGTGAGGATCAAGATGAATAATCGCTAGAATGGTAATAACACGAGGATCGTTTTCGTCGTATTCATGATGACGGCGTTGACGAACAAAAGCTCCATTTCGAGCTCTCTGAGTTAAGGTTTGAATAGTAACATTACTTGGGTGTCTCCTATTGGGATAGCGTTCAGCATAAAGTCTGGTAGCTGCTGCATAATTATTTCGACTTTCTCCCAAAATCATGATCATATCAACGATTTCGTTGGGACCATAATCAGCCATGATCAAAATCAAAATAATTTGTTACAGACCAGTAAACAGGGAAACAGATTTTTTCAATAATAATTATCGATTTACAAGAAGTAAAAAACACGATTAAGCTTTTCTGCACTAATTTGCTATCTACATAACAGTTAAGAGTAGTTCACTCTCAAAAATTGACACTAATACAAAATAATGGAATGACTTAACTACATCAAGAATTTTGAAAATTGACACTAATACAAAATAATGGAATGACTGAAAATTTTTGAAAACTGAAAAAATTACGAAAATTTTAGAAAATATTGAAAATTTTTTCATTTTTGAACGCATGTCACTCTCTTTTCATTTATGGGGCTAAAAGTAGGGGTTTCCATTTCAAAAAATCAACTTGACCTTGAAGATCCTGTTTAACGACAGGGTCAAGATGACCATTCGTCAGCCGGGGAGAAAACTGAAAACTTTTGTGGGTAACATTTTCTCCTTGAATGCATTCGAGTTCAGCTAACCAATTGTACTGTTATCGGCATGACCAATGACCTTCACCATTGAATTCAAGGTCAAGGCAAGGTCATATTCAAACGTAAAATTTCCCGCTCTTTCCATTTCTGGTGCCAAAAGTAGGGGTTTCTATTTGAAAAAATCGACTTGACCTTCAAATGACCTTGAAGGTCACGCTCAATGACATTGTCAAGGTCATCATCAGATAGCCAGGGAAAAATCCTAAAACTTTTATCCGAAACTTTTTTCGCTGGCATGCTTTGCCAACGAGATAATTGAGATTAAAGATTAAAATGACTCACCCTGTATATCTACTATATTTATTATTTATTAGCTTCTTTTATGTGTGAATGTGTGTGTATGTGTGTGTAATATAAAATTAAAATAAATCAACCTATATCCACAACAGGGAACACGTGCAGATACAAGGAACAGCGAGCTGTTATCTAAGCTGTATATCTGTTCCCTGTTCCTTTTCGACTGTGACCGGTAGCGGCCTTATTCCGAATACAAGCTTGCGAGCTAACTTCAGAGCGTTAGGTCGAAAAAAATGCGCTACTGTTCATGAAGACTAGAGACCATCATGAGCAGCAGGGGGCGCTCTCAGCCAGAGTAACTTTTATACATATATCTATATCTATATGTACAATTTTCATAAGGCCAACAAGGATAACATAACCTCTAATATCAATGTTTACATGTCATGTATTGGATCTGATAAAATCTAATATCTAAAAGATATAGTGAAATTTATAATATAAAAATATACTATAAAGTTATAGTATAAAGTTATAGTATAAAAATATATACTATAAAAATATTACTATAAATATATACTATAAATATATCCTATAAACTTATAGTGCAATATATACTATAAAAATAGTACTATAAATATATACTATAAAAACAGTGTTTTCATAGTAAATTTATATTTTTATATAGTGTGTGCATAATGGATTTTTCAAGACAGAGTCACAGAAAAGTTGATTCAAGAAATTATATCGGCAGAAAAAAAAGACCTAAATTTTGTTCTGCTAATAAAAAAATAAAAAGTTCTTCTGCCCGTAAACTGTCGTCTCTAGATTATCCTGAGGTTGATTATGAAGGTTATAGAATCTTTGATATGAGACTTTTGTTTACATTCTTAGAGAACAATTTGATGTGTAAGTGTGGTGGAAATATAAAATTTTATGAAATAAAATGTCATGGATTAGGTGGCAATTATTCTATTACGTGTGATAAGTGTTTACATGAGAAGAATTTTCACAACTGTAAAAAATTGGAAAAAATAAAATATTTTTGAAATCAATAGACGCAGTGTCCTAGCTATGAGACTGGTTGGTGGTGGCCTTGAAAGTCTGAGAACTTTTTGTGGAATAATGGACTTTCCTCGTCCAATTCAAAATGCAACTTTTACTAAAATACGTAATGTGATTTTTGAAGTTACATCAAGAGTTGCGGATAAGTTTATGTCTGAAGCTGTAGACGAAGAACTTCGACTTACACGTACTAATTCACAAAATGAGATATGTGAACCTGAAAGTGTTAATCCAGAAGCTATTAGTCAACTGAGTATTGAAGATTTAGATGAAAATATGTTAGATAATGAATCAGATGTTACGAATACTCCAGATGAAATCGTAGCTTGTAAACGAGAAATAGGTGTTCAAGGTGATGGTACGTGGCAGCGTCGAGGTCATAGATCCTACAATGGAGATTTTACAATCTTGGGTCAAGAAAGTGGAAAGATTATTGATTTAGAAGTTCGTTCTTCTTACTGTTTACAATGCAACCAGTATGAAAAAGTTCATGGATCAGAAGGTACTAAAGAATGGAAAATTTGGTACAGCGCACACTTACCATCATGTACAAAAAACCATTGGGGTTCTTCTGGGTCAATGGAGTCTTCAGCGATTGTGGATATTTGTAGTCGATCAATAGAAAAATATAATGTAAAATATGTGTCGTACTTAGGAGATGGAGATTCGTCAATATTTTCAAACATTATAAATTCTAAACCTTATGGAACTCATGTGACAATAAGTCAGAAAGAGTGTTGTGGTCATGTTCAAAAACGCTTTGGAACGCAGCTCAGAAACTTGAAGAAAAACAAAAAACTTGGAGGAAAAGGAAAACTGACCGATAAAATTATAGATACACTACAAACTTACTATGGCAATGCTATTAGAGCACACCCGGATTCAATAGAAGACATGACTAGAGCAATTTGGGCAATTTTTTATCACAAAGCCTCAACTGATCAAAATCCTCAGCACATGCACTGTCCTCCTGGATCCGACTCTTGGTGTAAATACCAAAAAGCAGTAGCTGAAGGTAAACAAGATGCGTATGTTCATCCACGAACACTACCAGAAGAAATTTTCAACGAGATCAAGGTTGTATTTGAAAAATTGTCGGAGCCAGAGCCTCTAAGAAAATGTTTGGGTGCAAAAACTCAGAAAGCTTAATAATGTTTTGTGGAATATTGCTCCTAAAACGGACTTTGTTGGACTTGAGACTCTACAAATATCTGCCTTCTTAGCTTGTATAATGTTTTCAAGTGGCTGGAAAGGATTACTGTATCTTATATCAGAGTTGAATATCAAGCCTGGCAAAAATGCATTATTCGCTGCAGTAACAAATGATCAAGCACGTATCAAAGATGCTGAAAAACAAGCAGAGTGTAATACAAAAGAGGCAAGAAAATTGAGAAGACTGTTACGTATTTCTGTTGATGATGGTGCATATGTCAGTGGCGGACACTAAAATGTTGTTTCTAATCAAAATGGTATGTATGAATGTATCTAAATTATGTTCAAAATATTATAGTATTGTAGATGTAAAAATTTTTTTTTTTATTACAGTATAAACAGTAAACAGTATACACAGTAATGTAGTATAGCCTATAAAAAGTTTTACAAAACTGCAGTTACATTATTAAATACAGGTATATTATAAGACATTTTTATATAATTATTTATAATGATATGTAAAACATATTGCAATTTGTAAATACACGTACTTTTGTTTTACAGGTTATGATCTACTAAAGTTAAAGTATAGTGCTAGAACTCCAAATAAATGTAAAAAAGTAGTAGAACAACATATTGTAATATATTTAATACAGAATTATGATGCAAATTTCAGAAAAATAATAAAAACACGTTTTTGTATTATTTTAAATATTATTCTAATAATGCTTGTTTCAATACCCAGTATTTTTCTTTGAGTACCGCAGGATTCAGACTAAACGGATCAATGAATTGTACCAAACCAAGGCTTGTTCTGTTAATTAGACATCTCCAGATTTTTTATTGGAACACGTCTGCTCACAGCGGCTGTCAGAACTAGACACTAACATAAACAATAACATCCGCGACTTCGTTGGTCTCGTTGCTAGGGGTTGCTATGTGCGATTCCGATGTTCGAATCGCACGCTCATTACAACGTTATACATAATATTGCGTCACATTCCATTGTTTTGCATCGCCATATTTTCACTGATGTCGGGCTTTTTGATCGCATTTAGCAACGCTATGATCAATTATTTTCAGTTCATACAAGATTCTACACCATGTTAAAATTTTATATTCCGGCGATTTTGTAAAAACCCATCAAGACTCGTGGAAAAAAAAACTATTTTACAGTAAAAATGTTTATTCAACTTAAATCGTTCAGGTCGTTGAAAAATTTTCAACTGTATCAAATTTCAATTAGTTTGTAGCAATCAAAGCACTTAAAAAATGTCCGTCTGTACGTCCGGATTTATTTTTTGCATTTATTTTACAAAACTTAATGTATTTTATGAATAAAGAACTATATAATGGTACATATAATAAAAATATACATTCCTACCATGAAAGATTTTTAAGATTGGTCCAGATGAAAGTGATGCTCGTATAATTATTTGTGCAGATATGATCTTTTTTTAAAGCTATGTGTTTGTGAATATGAAATGAAGAATGCTGTATGTATTCATGCTGAAATAGTATATTGTGCAACGAGTGTGTATTGTGAAGCGAGTGTAACAGTGAGCTCGCAACTTATCGCACTAGTTGCTCATACGATTTTGTATCACGAGTGCGAGGACAAAGTGTCGAATAACGCACGGTTTTACCGAGGCTAAAATGGGTCGGTTATGTAGACTGTAAAGGCTCCGCGAAAAGCGTTGCGTTTTTTTTTTTTTTTCATAACAACGCTTTTGCGTTGCGTTATTTTTCATAACAACGCTTTTGCGTTGCGTTATTTTTCATAACAAAGCTTTTGCGTTGCGTTATTTTTCATAACAACGCTTTTGCGTTGCGTTATTTTTCATAACAACGCTTTTGCGTTGCGTTATTTTTCATAACAACGCTTTTGCGTTGCGTTATTTTTCATTACGCAGCGCTTTTGCTTCCAACCTAACGATTTTACCTCTAACCTCATCCAATTATACAATTCGCCATTAAGCCAAGGTAAAACCGTTGCGTTATGGGCCACTATCCGAGAACAAGTGATAAAAATAATTATTTGTGCAGATATGCTCTTTTTTTAAAGCTATGTGTTTGTGAATATGAAATTACGATTGCTGTATATATTCATGCATATCAGAAGATGTAATCTGTAGATTTGGACAAAATGAAAAGGATGCTGCAAATAATTATTTTTGCAGATATGATCATTTTTTTAAAGCTATGAGCTTGTAAACATAAAATGACGAATGCTGTATGTATTTATGCATATCACCAGATGTTAATTAAAAAACAATAACTTTCCCTCCAAAAAGAAGGTAATTTTTACATATATCACGAAAACATTTATCAATTGCTTCAAAAGCATGTCTTGAAGCCATTGATATTTTATCCCAAATTATAATTTTTACATTTTTAATGTGTTCACCAAATTTTGAATAAGGAAAAATATTACACATTGTTTGTTCATAATATAATAGTATAATTAATTATGGAATAATTGCATGGGGTAGAGCCCATGGCACATGCATTAAACTAGTACAAGGAGTACAAAATAAAATTTTAAAAATGATCTATAAAAACAAGTTGATAAAAAAATAAATCCAATCACTTTAAATCAATTATTCCATTATCAATCAGTATTATATCACTATATAAATCTAAGTGAAAAATACGCAAACTCGTTTAGCAAAACTAGGAATAAAAATATCTGATGACTGAAAATACCTGAAGCTGTATGGCTAATGTCACTATGCCATACTTTCTTTTTAGTGTTAATTATAGAGCCATATCAATCGCCATACTAAATGCTATACTATTTTTTTAGTGTTCATTTATAGAGCCAGATCAATCGCCATACTTTTGGCAAGGTTTTCAATTAATTACAGAAAATATACAAATCATTGGCATAATTTTTTAAAACATTTGTTAAAAAATTGGATGGGAGAATAGCTATCGGATGCGATAACTCTCTTGTCAGGCTGTCGTCGGTTTTTGTATCATAACAGTTATCTGAAACTGAATGAATGATAATCTACAATGAATCTTGTCGTATTTGCAAATTTATTTAAAGAAAACGTAAAAACCGATTATTGTAGAAGAGCAGGAAAAGATGGCGATAACGATTCAAAAAAGGATAAATTAAGGGTCACGTTACGAAGTACAAACTAAAATAAACCGCAATGAAAGATAAGCGTAATTTGAAACACATCTAAATAATTTGATGATGACCTTCTCCAAATTTTGATTCTGTGCGTCAGCTTCGGCGACGATTTTCGGCATCCTCCGCAACCCTGGTTTGCGGCGACAGTGCACGAAATTTTCAAAGTCCGAAATGCACTTGAATACAAAAAATCGCACAGATGATACATACAACTCCACGTGTGTACAACTAAATAGTATGGCATTTCGCATGGAGATTGATATAGCTCTATAATTAACACTGAAAAAAAGTATGGCATAGTAGCATTAGCCATACATTTGCAAAATTTTTTGGAGCCATACTTATGCCACACTTGTGCAATACTAATTTTTTTTTACACGCGGTTTGGACAGAAATTTAAGCAAATTAATATTCTGTAGATAAATGGTAATACGTTGTTCGCATATAAAAGATTATGAGCAGAAGTTAGTATACCGCCCAAAACTTATCGTGAATTTTCTACAAGGGTTATTAAACAAAAATATAATAAGGGGCGTACAAAGCGAATCTTGTAAGATTCCGCAACGGTGTCAACGAATGACACCGCGTGCGTGAGGCAATCAGCTAATCCCGCACTGATCACGCTTAAACATAGTCGCACCTTTCAAAGACGGCTCGCATGCAAAGAAACGACAGGCTTAGGAGAACGACAGGCCCTGACAACTTCGTACGACCCGAGCATTTGCAATCCTGCGCGCTGCTGGCTTGTGTGCTTCTCTCTCTCTCTCTCTCTCCTCTCTCTCTCTCTCTCCTCTCTCTCTCTCTCCTCTCTCTCCTCTCCTCTCTCTCTCCTCTCTCTCTCTCTCTCTCTCTCTCCTCTCTCTCCTCTCTCTCTCTCTCTCTCTCTCTCTCTCTCTCTCTCTCTCTCTCTCTCTCTCTCTCTCTCTCTCTCTCTCTCTCTCTCTCTCTCTCTCTCTCTCTCTCTCTCTCTCTCTCTCTCTCTCTCTCTCTCTCTCTCTCTCTCTCTCTCTCTCTCTCTCTCTCTCTCTCTCTCTCTCTCTCTCTCTCTCTCTCTCTCTCTCTCTCTCTCTCTCTCTCTCTCTCTCTCTCTCTCTCTCTCTCTCTCTCTCTCTCTCTCAAGAAAATATATATATACACACCCTGTGCGTAAAACTTTTTGTCCCGAATTCATTCCCAAAAAAACATGCACAAATAATATTACGGTATATATACACACATCCATATAAACAATTTCTAAAAACACATGATTCGAACTCCAAAATCTTAAAATGGATTTCTAACAGGTTTCTGATAAAGTCGAAAGTATTACTAGTACAGAGCTTACTCTAGGAGAATGCAAAATAGTCACGTCTGACCCGCTTAAAAAAAAAACTCGAAAATGCGTCCACGCGTTACATGAAATACGGTATGCACCAAATACTGTTTGACCTTGTACAATTAATTGTGCACTCGTAAACGCCCTTGCCCTCGGCTCGAGCTAACTCGGCCTACATACTCACTACACAATATACTATTATAGCACAGTATGTCTAAAATCCTCTTCTAGGTCACAAGTAGGCGCGATTTGCGGATTTTAGCAGTCTGCGCTATAAAAACGCTATTTACACGCCCTGCAAAAAAGAGTAATTTAAGCTACACAAATCGTAATATACTATTTTTCATTACTTGTTTTCCAAAATTTATGCAGTCAATATCTGTAAAACTTGAATAATTTTAAAAAACAAAAATAAAAAGTCAAGGAGAAAGCTAAGTGCCAAGGACTTGGCAGCGATTTTTTAACTGTATTAAAATGCATGACTTTTAGAACTGCCGCATTTTATGATGGACCGATATTATAAGTCGACTTACCAAAAGTAAATGCTGTTGAGGCTGTGGTCTCGGCATAGGAGGGACACCTCTTGATCTAGATATAAAAGTAGAAGGCTCTGCAGTTGTTCCAGCACTACTTATTGTTTCTGACTGTTGCTGGTTTGTTGGTAGTCCTGACTGAACTTGTCTAGGAACTTCCACGCTCCTTGAATCTTCTTCCATTATAATTTCTACTTCATTATTGTCTACTTCCACTCCATAAGCTAATTCTTCTTCTTCCATTTCTTCATATGGATCATTATCAAATTCTTCTTCTTCTTGAGTTTGATGAGTTCCACTTTCATCACAATCAACGACTACACAACCATCTTCACCTTCTTCATCTTGATCTCTTTGACTAGAAGTTGGTACCTATAAGAATAAAATGCAATTATGTACACTTTCTTTGCTGAAAACAACTTGAAAATAAAATTAAAGTATATCCATCCATCCATCCATCTATCCATCCATCCATCCATCCATTCATATATATCTTCCTACATTATATGATTATTTTGGAGACTCCTCCCTTACCGCCCCACCTCCTCCCCCCCCCACTAAATAACGTAAAATTATTTTATTTTTATGTGATTTTTTAATTTTTTAAGTGCCCCCCACCATCCCCATTCCTCACGTACCTCCCCCCCCCCCCCCCCCACCACCATTACCATATAACGTACAAATGTATAAGTGTTCTCTGCATTATCGGGTTTTAGACTATCATCACGACGTTATTGCATAGTAAATACATAGTAAAATATAGCTGTCTGATTAATTAATTATATTTTAGACAAACAACTCAATGAACTTTCAGAAAGTAAATTAAATAATTTACTTATTGAAAGTCAAATACTATATCGACAGAGTAAGTGAGTCAAAGTTTAAAGAACGCAATGACTCTAAAAAACTATAATTATTATAGATGATTCACTGATGATTCAGATAATGATTTTTATCTTGAAAGCTAGAGAAGAAGTATAGAACTATTAATAGAATTAGAAAATTAACTATCAACTATTATAGAGATTTCTGCACAGATTTCGTTAATGTACACATATTTGTCATCAAAAACCTGTTCAAAAACAGATTTTTAAACAGGGTATAATTTAAATTGAAACTTTTTTAATGTAAAAGTGTACAAATAATCATTAAATATTTTTACATTATGTCCTATAATAATACGAAATTAACTTACTGTATTAACTAATGATTATTTGTGAGTCTGTTCTGTGCTGTTTGTGTGTTGTATTGTCTATGAAAAATATCGTAATAAATAATTTAAGAATAACAAATTTATTATTACTAAAATTTGGATAAAATTTTTTCGAATAATATTTATAATTTGGAATAAAAAATAATTATTCTTAACGAAAAATAATTTTTTGCTGTCTGAAAAAAATAACGAAATTTGTTCCCCGAGTTGAATTTATGATAATAACACCGGCACACAAAGAAAAAAAAGTGGGGAGTACTTTTGACCCATATATCCCTATGTATTTTGACGCGCTGAATCCGAATTCGGTATCCGTTTTGCCCGTACACCCCCAAAATTTTGAGTAAATGCATTTGTAGACGTTGGTAAATGTTAGAAAGTTTTCTTGTGAGTGTATTATATACATGATTTTAGTTCATTTTAATGTGCCTAATACGAGTTAGGTGTTCGTTTTGCTTTTAACTACAGATTTTGCATAAACTGTACATATGCCACTGTGAATGCATAAAGAAAATGATAAATTTTTTTCATTTATTTTTCATTGAGTGCTTATGATAGAGATGGAAAAATATGTAAGAAATGCTGCTCTTACACTGTTCTTCTACTTTTGTAACGTACTCTTTTTTCTTCAAACGATCTATGTAATGAATTTCTATTTCTCTTTTTGTTGTTCGTTTTTTCGTCTCTCTGTAACATCCAGCAAAAATTCGCCATCATGTTGACATCCCATCTTCTCTGATACCGATTCTCCATTTCACTTATGTCCTGATGGAATCGTTCACCTTGTTCTTCACTGTAATCTCCTAGATTTTCAGGAAAGTAGTCGAGGTGAGAGTGTAAGAAGTGCAAGTTTAAGTTCATTAAACAACCCAAGTTTTTGTAATTTTCTAGTAACTCGTCAACTATATTCTCGTAATCCTCACTTTTCGTATTTCCTAAAAAAAAACATTTTTCAAACTTTGCCAAGCTGCTTCTTCAGTGTTGTCCATGCTTGTAATAAAATTGGCATCTTCAAAAAGTCGGCGAATTTGTGGACCATCAAAACTACCCTCTTTCAACTTAGCATCACTTATTGCGGGAAACTTTTCTTGCAAGTACCGAAAACAGTCTTTCTCTTTATCCAAAGCTTTAACATACTGCTTCATAAGTCCTAGTTTAATATGCAGTGGTGGTAGCAGATATTTTGAAGGTTCTATCAATGGTTTGTGTAGAATGTTCTTCGATCCTGGAATAAAGTTAGTTTTTTTTCCCATTCTTTCTTGACATAGTGATTTATCCTGTCTCTACTATCCCATAAACACAAAAAGCAGGGATTTTTGGTATAACCAGATTGTTGGCCTAGAAGCAGAGTAGCAATTTTCAGATCACCACAAACTTGCCATTGGTGTTCTGAGTACTTTATCTTATCCAATACTATCTTTAAGTTTTCGTAAGTCTCTTTTAACCTTGTTGAGTGGGCTATTGGAATTGGTGCAAATGTATTACCATTATGGAGAAGAATGACTTTCAGACTTCGTTTTGACGAATCAATAATGAGTCTTCATTCTTCATCTTCATATACATTTGGTTTTAATTCATGCACCAATCCTTTAACATCTGAACAATATCCCAGTGAATTTTCTGTATCGTTTGTAAAAAATTTTCTAAACTTCTCTCTATTACGATAAAAGTAAGCAGTTGTTCCATTTGACAACAAGTGTTTCCTCTTAAGTGCTGCCGCTACATATTCAGCTCCATCTTTAGGTAAACCTAAATCTCTTACAAGATCATTCAATTATTTTTGAGTAAAGGTTTGAGGAGCTATCCTCTCACCAGCTGGCAGGAATTCATCATCCTCAGAACTTTTTATCATAGGATTCATCTACTTCCATTACTGATTTTTGCTGGATGTTACATAGAGACGAAAAAACGAACAACAAAAAGAGAAATAGAAATCCATTACATAGATCGTTTGAAGAAAAAAGAGTACGTTACAAAAGAAGAAGAACAGTGTAAGAGCAGCATTTCTTACATATTTTTCAATCTCTATCATAAGCACTCAATGAAAAATAAATGAAAAAAATTTATCATTTTCTTTATGCAATCACAGTCGCATATGTATAGTTTATGCAAAATCTGTAGTTAAAAGCAAAACGAACACCTAACTCGTATTAGGCACATTAAAATGAACTAAAATCATATATAATATACTCACAAGAAAACTTTCTAACATTTACCAACCTCTACAAATGCGATTTTCAGGAATTTTTCACGGTTTTTCGCTATTTAATCAAAATTTTGCGGGTGTACGGGCAAAGCAAACACCGAATTCGGATTCGGCGCGTCAAAATACATAGGGATATATGGGTCTAGTCAAAAGTACTCCCCACTTTTTTTCTTTGTGTGCCGGTGTAATTGCTTACTTTGATAATTATGAATTTACATAAATAATTTATGAAACAATATTTGTACTTTCATCAATTACACAATTGATTTTGATTAATATGATTTAGAATATTCACTATATTAATAATATAATCAACATAAACTGCACTATCATTTTTCAAGATAGCTGAAAGCAGATCATGTGTTCTACGAAATTTTAAAACACGTTGAATATTTGATGTAGTTTCAGTTAGAATTTGGTCTAAACTTGTAAATTTTGATGTTATTTGTACTTCATCACGAAATATTTCGAAAAATTGAATTCGTGAATGTAATCTTTTTAATTGATCTTTATCATATCCTCTAACCAAATTATTTTAACAAGGTTCATAATTAACTTATTCTAATTCATATTGTTCCATTTGATTATTCAATGCTCGCAAAACGTTTTCATGTGCTTCGTTTTCAATTCGAACTAAAGAATTTTTAATTGGATTCCACTCCATTTCTATATCTTTGTGGATACAGCTATAATATAATTAAGTCAAAAATATTTTGTATACTAAATTAAGAAAAAAAAAACACATGTATATTCGCAAAATTCAAGCATAAACTTATAATAAAAAGTTTTATTCCAAACTATATTTTCGATTTTTGAATTATTTTCATTATCATTTTGAATAAACAATCGATTAGGATTTTTGTACCTAGATCATGATAAATACAATTGCCAATGAGAAAATAAGGGGTTTTTAAGTATATTACTACATTATCGAAACTTTGTCCTTGAGATTTATTAATAGTAGGTTCTCCTAGGACGTCGGATAGTACAGGGGCCTGAGTCAGCCTAACCAGCATGACCTGGCTGCCCTATCAGCCAACAAAAAATCCCGCCTGACCTAACAGTGCCGTTTGGCGACCGGATAGGACTATGGTAAGTCGAGGGGGGGCTGCTAAGGCCACAGGCGTTGGAGTTGATTTTTGTCCGGGGTGGGTGACTTTCTGGAGGGCAGACCGGTTCGGGACGCAGGGGCGGGGCTTGGTCCACACACAGTAACACATCCGTTTACACACCTATGAAAAATGAACGAGAGAAATGAAAATATTGCAAAAGTGCCAGCAAAAAGGAGCTCCCCAGCTCAAACCACGTCCTCACGGAATGTATTTTGGAAGACCGAGCAGCTGTATTTAAAACGGTTAATACCGGTGAGAGTTCCCAGGAGAGTCACTGGGCGGCTGCGGGGTCCGCCTCAGCGGGAAATACCGGTATCTCCTCAGGGACAGAAAACGGCAGAGATGAAAAAAGAAATAGGCATGCGAACAGGAAGCTAGCCTCGGGGGCGAGGGCGCTCCTGGGGGGTCTCGGGCTGGGACCCTTACAGGCAAGCCCAAAAAACAGCATTCCGACAGATCCACCCCGAGGGAGCGTAAAAAGAGGTCGGTTACAAAAAGTTAAAGCCTAGCAGTGGCCACTGACTTAAAGGTGGCCATCGTTCCAGTTAAGTACCCGGAGGAGCGTCTCGACGAGAACTGGGGAAAGAATGTTCTAGAGACCTTGGAGGGGGGGGGGGGGGTCGATGACGCCCCGGACGAAAGCTATTTTACAAGTTTGAGGAACATGAGGAAGCGTGCCCCCCGGAGGAAATAGTCGCATTAATCAGAGAATGCGAAGCCGAAGGCACCAGGCTTATAATGGATTGCGATGCAAACGCGCATCACACATGTTGGGGCAGCATAGACTGCAATCCTAAAGGAGAAAGTCTTTTAGAGTTCTTATCAGGAATGTACATGGACTTTCTCAATACGGGCAACATCACCCTGGCCTCCAGGAATGTGTGGTCTGAGGTTATGGACTGAAGAGTGTCGGAAGAGGTCTTCATGTCGGACCACCAACATATTGTGTTCAGACTTGGCGGACAGAGTACGCTCGAACAACTCATAAGGAACCCTAGAAAAATGAACTGAGCAGGCTACAGATACGAACTTACGGCTAAGTTTGGTCACTTCCCTGTCACTTACGGGACGGTGAAGGACATCGATCACTGCAGTAGGATCCTAAGGGACATAATAATAAGTTCTTTCGAGAACAATTGTGAACTTAGATCGAACAGTGCAGCGAAGGGCGCTCCCTAAAGGTATAAGTCACTAGAGAAACGCAAAAAGAAAGTAAGGCGGCTATACAACCGGTCCAAGCACTCAAAGAGTGACAAGGGCAAACGGGTGTATAGAGAAAAACAAAAAGAATATAAGAAGGAGATCGAAAAGGCTAGGGTGGAGGGTTGCAATCGATACTGCAAAAGCCGACGCACGTTATCAAACACGGCCAGGCTGTGCAGTGTCCTGCAGCACCCGAAGAAGCCACTGACTGAATCGATCAGATTAGAAACGGGGGACTGGGCAAAGAATGGACAGGAGGTCCTAGAGGGCCTAATGGAAACCCACTTTCCTGACTTCAGGAAAGAAGCGGGGTCAGAAGCCGTACGGCATTTTTCCGGCTCTGCTGCAACAGGGCATGGACATATTAGTCCCAGCCTTTAAGAAACTATATCGAGCTTCTTTGGCACTAGGATATGTGCCGGATGAATGGGGTCAGGCAAGGGTGACATTCCTGCCCAAACCAGGTAAGACACAGCATACGGTCGCAAGGGACTTCAGGCCAATCAGCATGACATCGTTTTTACTCAAAACCCTGAAAAGGCTGGTGGACGCGCTGAACTTCATTTGAAAGGGCATGAATAACAGGGGTTTGGTATTGGCTTTCTTAGACATCGAGGGGGCTTTCAATAACACAACCGGTGTGGCGAATTCGGCAAGCATGGAGGAGCACGCAGTACCAGCAACTGTCTCTAGGTGGATCAGCTTTATGCTGAGAACTAGGACGATAGTGGCAACCTGGGGAACGTACTCTAGCAAAGGAGTGGTGAGGAAGGAATGCCCACAAGGGGAGGTGCTGTCACCGACACTATGGTGCCTGCTCCATATCCTAAACAAGACGGGTAGAAACGCACAGGCATATGCAGACGACATCGTCATCCTGATAACGGGGGACAAAGAAGACGTGCTAGCAGGTCTAATGCAATTCGCACTGGGCCTGGTAGAGAAAGGGTGTAATAGAGTAAAATTGGGGGTTAACCCCTACAAAGTCAGTGCTGGATACGAACAGGTATAAAACCAAACCGATGGAAGGGCTTCAACTCCATGGTGTTCCCCTGAAATCGGCAAAGGGGGTCAAATACTCGATTATTGGGTTATAATTTTGGCTTGAATGTTGTACTCAAATAATTTAGTAACTTTTAATCGCGTGCCATTACACAAACCGTCTGTTATGCTTAAGTTTCTTATTAAAATAATAATAGCTCCAATTTTTAAATTAAGTTCATAAGGTGGCAATCCATCATGAATATTACTTAATATTTAGATCGGAAAATTTATGTAAATGTTTTTTTCTTATTGGACATGTTTAGAACAATACAAAACCACGTTCCAACACCGAAAAAGTGCCTTGTGACACTGTTTTATAGCCCCCTTTAATTCGTCGAAAAATAGCCATTACTCAACGGCATGTACCAAATGCATAAAGGCTAAAAAAGAAAATATGTATCGGTAGGATGATAGAACATCATGTAACAGAATGATAAATGCTCAAAGTTTTAAATATTGCAACATGTCGTTAGAATAACGACACGCGATTACAACACAAAGTCTCGAGTGGTTGATTCTCGGATGTATTCGTGATGATTGCATCGGAGAATTAACAACACTGCATTGTATTTTCTCTTAACCTCACCTGTCAGCGCCGGAACCAGAGGTGGCTCCCTGCTGCTGACAGGAAGAGCATCACTCGCGGCAATAGCGCCAATACGGCCTAGCAGAAACCCTGGGTTGCTGCCGTACCGACAGAACCGTCGTGCCTGTTGCTGGTGACGCCACCAGGAGGCTTCGCGTCGTCTTCGGGAATACGAGAGGATCCGCACGCGAAAGCCACGAGGCCGCAACTGACCGTTGCGGATCCTTCCGCGCATCTCGCTCGCGAGAGAAGTCGTACGAGTATAGGTAAGCGCCGAGCCGCAAGCATATAGCAGCCGCGATAGTGTATAACCGCGGAGAAAGGGAACGCGCAAGCGAGCTTCGGCGAGAGCGAGAGAGAGAGAGAGAGAGAGAGAGAGAGAGAGAGAGAGAGAGAGAGAGAGAGAGAGAAGTCAGCTACAGCTGACTCGCGTACAGTAGGCGTAAAGGGAAGTCGACACTCGCGAGCGTTGTTGGAAAATATGGTGCGTTTCCGTACTATTCGTTATCGTCGTGAATGACCGCGTTAGGTGGCGTCAGGATGAGACAATAGCGCCAATTCGTAATTGGCGCCACAGGACGCCATTAATATTCATTATGACTCGCGTCTTTCACGCGGGAGAACTAATATATAGTCGGCGTTCCGTATGCGTCTTTTCCGGAACGCGCAGGGTCTCGCGCCGCGATGAAGCTTCCTCCGTGTTCAATTCGTCGTCAACCCTGGAGCCGAACAGTCGGAGCAAAGTAGTAGTCCTTCGTTGTAGAGTCGTAGAGTCGTACGTATAGAGTTGTCAAGTTGCGAGTTCGTTAGTGTCGCGAGTGGTCGCCTAAATCACGCCCGAACGAAGTTGTCGCGATAAAGATCGCGTTTTCTCGTTGTTTCGTTGTTGTATGAACCGCGCGAAATAAGCCAACAAGTATTGTCCGTTTCGGTTAGAGGACGCGATCGCGGAGTCTGGACAGAGAGAGGTAAGGCGAACGGAGCACATTGTATTTTGGATCGTTGCGCCAATAAGTCGAGAACTAAATGATAGACTCGCAAATCCAAGACGCGAAGCAAATAGCGACAATGTATCAGAGAAAATTCTGGAATAGCGCTGGCGTCAGGCCATTACGACCGAGGATTCCTTCCTTCTATTATTGCGCTACAACGGGCCTCCGAGTCCTGGTTGTTCTCGCGATTTTCAGGAAATCAAGGGATTGAGACCACGGTCCACGGCTAAAATCATAGACGTCGCGTTTCCCAGGATTTCCTCCAAAGGCGAGTTGTCGATCGCCATCTTGGTCGAGCCGCGATGGTTAGAAGGACGCCATCGCCATTTTGGACCACTGAAGTGTGAATATCGCGGAGAAGTACTGAATAAAGTGTTAAGTCGGTTGTTTTGTAGAATATTGAGAAGTCGCGTGATTATTATAAGAAACAAGTTTACGACAAAAAGGTTAGCAAATTTAAGGGAAAAGTGGGAGGCTATTCCAGACTTATTACTGAACCTCGAACAGGAAAATTTGATGGTTATAGAAATAAGTCCTTGAAGATTATTGAATTTATTGGTAGGAAAAATGTAATTTTAGAATATCCTAATGGTAAAAGAATTCGAAAGCATATAGATAAATTAAAACATGTAGAGGACGACTCTGATACCAATTCTGATTAATTAATAACATATAAACATAAATAAATTTCAAATAAAACATTCATATAATTCTTATAAACTCCCATTAATTGATATCAAAATTTGCAGGATGAATAAATTAAACAAACTTTTGCTAATAATTTTAAATATAATAATAACGGCCCAAAGTCAATCCCCATATCAAATGGACCCATTGGACCCGAATCCTGGCATCTACTTCGAGAGAGTGGACGTCATGAGAACAAGGAGAACTGACTGGAAAATTCAAATCTACATCGAGGTAGATGAATTCATGCAGATACATGCACCATTGGAGTCATACAAGGCCGTCTACAACAGCTGTTTGACGCGAATCGAAGAGACAAAATGCAAACATGCATTAGGACTAGATCGTATAAAGTTAAAAGACCAAACTTTGAACGAGGTACAAAAGCAAATAAATGAAACCATCAAAACAATGACACACCAATCCTATCCAGCAGTGAGAAACCCCAGAAGCATTCGCGTGAAAAGAATAGCACCCCTAGGAATAATAGGCTCAGTAAGCAAAAGCTTATTCGGTCTAGTCACCACTGACGACGTAGACAATATCAACAAGAACATAGACACGTTATTTCAGGTCCAGACGAAAATCGTGCAGATAATGGACCAAAATGCGCATATAGTCTCAGCGCAATTTGAAGAACTATATAACATAACCAAAAATCACCAGAAAGTGCTCCAAGGATTCGAAGCAAGCATGACCAAAACAATAAACAAAATGTTAAAAGAAGACGATGAACTAAAACATCTAGTAGAAATAACAGTATACGTGAGACGCCTAGAATCAACACTGAACCACTTAATAAAAAGCAACGAGAAGGTTTTGAAAGTACTCAGATATCTGAAAGAGCGAAAGATCCACCCGGAACGTATAACAACAAGCATGCTACATCAAATTATGACGGAAATAAAGAGAACCAGCGTAAACCTGGACTTTGGTATACCCACAGAGCATTTAAGCATAGAAGAAATAATCAAAATATCAGAAATTGACGCGATTCGCCAAGACGGAAGGACCATTGACGTAATACATGTACCACTTGTGGACAGAGAACCATATCAAATTTACAGACTACATCCGATGGCAATGCCACAAAATGATCAAAATCAAACAACAGAAATAGCCTTCGTGAAATCATCGCATAAATACATAGCAATAAATTCCAATCAAGAAAGATACGTTAAGTTTGATGTGGAACCCACAATCAAATGCACAAAGACACACTATGCCCTCATTTGTCCAATACTTGGTCCATTTGAGAGCACACCTACATCAAAGGACTGCGAAGTAGCAATGCTATTAAACCCCAACACAGAAATTCTAAAAACCTGTGACATAAGATATGGAACCAGTGCAAAAACCCAATTGAAATATTTAGAAAATGATCAATCCTGGTTATATTCAACTGTCAAACCAGAACAAATGCGAATTTCGTGCACAAATCAAAGAGACACAAAAATTAAATTGGAGAAGGCCGGAATAATACGACTCTCACCAACGTGCGTCGGGAGAACCACTGACAGCATAATATTTGGACAGGAAACCAAATCCAGTCGAACTACAGATTTGTATAAACCCGAAATTGATCTAAAGATACATGAGGTGTATCCCATTCTCAACGAAAAAGACCAGAATCCTGGTCACGATGCACCCCAAATCATTGAGATAATTGGACCTAAATCTGACTTTAACCAAGCCAAACCCTTAAAACAAATGATAGAAAAATTAAGTGAATTAAAAGAACATAAAAGACGCGAATATTAAACAAACACCCTCCTGTATAGCGGTCTAACCTTCCAACTGGTTATGACAGCAGGCATCATAGCATTAACAATAGGAATGAAACGCGGAATGCTGATACCCTGCCCAAAATTAAATAAGCAAACATATAAAATACGTCAAACTAACGAGCCCAATCGCGATAACCCCATAATCGAAACAAACCTAACAGAGACCCCTAGTACTTCTAACGAAATGCAATAAATTAAGTAAATCCAAATCATCCATAATAGAAACCCAATTTAAAAATGGAGCGGAATGCGATTATTAACACACCCCTGTATATGAACCAAGCTTTAACAGTACATCCCCTAATACGAAAAAAAATCTATATTTACATAGACTAGTAAGATGACGACGGCAGCTACAAGCGTATCAATATTCTGCGACATGCAGGTGCCAGTCTGGACCGTTGTACGAGAATTTGAACAAGTTGGGAAACCACGGTGTATTTTTGCCAAAAAACACAGAACATACCCCGGAAGCAAAAAGATTACTATAACTTACGATACAGTAATGGAGCCTATACGAGCAAATGATTTAAAGACCATACTCATAAGAGAAAACAAGTTCAGAACACTAGAACAGTACTAATACCGATAAGAAGGTCGCTACCCAATGAGAACATCCCTACTTCAGCAAAAAGAAATCCTTCGGTCCAACACGAAGTACGAGTCGTGAACAACACGCAACAAGCAAGAGAAATGAGTAAAGATAGGTTATTTTGCATTTTACCCTGGCAAGGCATCGATAAAGAAAAGGATGAGTCCTTTTTCAAGCATTTTGCGGAGTTTGGAAAGATGGTATATTATGAGACCATACGAGACAAAAAGGGATGTTTGTCATACGGTTACGTTCAATATTTTGAGGAATCCGACGCAGAAAGAGCAAGAAAGAATAGTGACCCAAGGTACACAGTAACATTTGCCGAACCTAGAAAAAAGAACCAGAGCGAAAATGGAATAGATGCAAAATGCTACCCATACTGCAAGAGAGATATCGACGTGAGCCTGTATGAATTACATGACCAAAAGTTGTAAGAAACAAGCCGAATGGACCAATTGCCAGAACCCTATGGCAGCTTCCTCAGCCGGAACAGCAACTTTAAGAACTCAACCTATTCCGAAACCCGCAACAGCAACACCTCAACATGCCCCCATGCTAACCAAAATCAGAAAGGCGGCTAAGAGGGAAGTAATTCAACAAGCAGTACCAACGTTAAGCAACATCACAGAGCCAGAGTTATCAGAACTACCAGAGTTATCAAAGATACCAACACCAAGTAACACCATAGAAGTCGGACCGGAACGAGACACCACCATAAATCAGGAAAAGCGTTTAATTTTTTAAATAGACCGAACCAATTCTTACTTCATAACTCGCGTTGAAAATAAAAACACTCCTAAAAATGTCTTAGGAAAGACGGATGTAGATGAAAAATCTAAGGAATAAAATAAAGCAAAACCCCATTATAATAAAAAAAAAATAGTTTTCCTTTACCACGAGCATAACTAACAACCTAATCATACATACACACACAAACACAATACAAGCATTACACAAACACAATAGAAAGGGGAACATTAATGATGACAATATGTGAGTCACAAATGGCCATATCAACTGAAATGTCCCCGTTAATTTTATCAACAAAGGTTTAAAAAGCGAAACCTGACTCACATAACCCACAGAAACATAAAATGTTCTGTCACCACATAGGTGGACGTAGCATTTCTCTTTTCCTTCTCCTCAAACTAATCACTTGCCCAAAATACATGCATATCTGATTTGATGAAAGAATTCTTTTTGGGTGAATTAGGCACATTCTTCTTGCTGCTAACGACCTCATCTGTTACGTCTTCTGAATTTATTGTGTGTTATAAGCATGCTCTTCAATTTACCCACAAACAAAATCTCCCACTCGTTAGATAGAGTGCCCTCAATATCCAACACACGCAAAAGAAAAGATAAATGATGACCAGCACTTCTGCAGGACTGATATCTTTCATAAACACAAATTATTGTACTCGCACGACAAAACCTTACCCAACCTCCCAACCCCTACAATCAAATATCCAAAAGCAACTAACTAAATCAAAATAAATAAAAAAAAAACAAGAAATCAACATTTTTTTAACCAAAGCAATAGTCCGCATTAAACACCACAATGATAAACAAACGAAACTTATAACCTCAATGATGTCTTTTTATCTTTCATTTTCTTTTTGTCACAGGAAAATGGACCAAAACAAAATGGAGATCTTGGACATGACGGACATTGGAGATTCCAAAGTCCTTATAAAATTCAAAGAACAACGAGAAGACGCCATGCACGGGTTCATGAGACATGGATCATGCGTGATCACCTTCATACCACCGGCGACACCACATAGGTATGTAGCAAACGCTGAATATGCAAAAGAAAAGGATAAAATCAAGGCGATTAAAGCATACACGAGGTCAAAATCGCAAGGTATAATGGAAAAAATGGGCTATATAGAAGGCAAAGAACTACAAAGTAGAATGGACCCAGTGAAAGCTGTATCAAACGAATATAGACAGGGCTTAGGTGCTACCGCCCTAGATTATCACTTGGACCACAACGACTCAAATTTTGTCAATGAACAGAAACAAGGACCACCAGCGATCATGGAGGAACCAGGAGAGGTAATGAGGGTCAACAAGATAAATGAAAAAACTATGTCGACAAGCATAAGGGGAAACCCAAAAGAAATAACAGCAAACTTAAAGCAATTTGGGCCATGTGAAGTAGAGAGAATTTATATGGACCAACAAGGCCGCACCAGACTGGTAGTGAGATACCAGATCCGTTTACACAACAAGAAGGCAGTGGAATATGCAACAGCACTAATCAAAAAAACAGAGACATTAATGCCAGACACCACGACAATAGAAGAACCACTACCAGACATCCCTATACAAACAACACCAGCAGCAGCAATAGACATAGCACTGGTCCTTCCACTATTACCACTGTTACCACCGCAGCACTTCGACTACCGTTATTCGCGACGCCATCAACACCACCATTATCAGTACGACCGCAAAAATTGCCAAGCAAAAAGCCTATACCGATGCCAGAAGTAATAACCGGACCACTGGATGACACAGCAGGGCTAAGATTCTGTGCCCAGGTACCTTTGGGCATGAACGGTTGAAGGTTGAAAAGGTCCGCGAAGGGTTAATACGCGAACGGGAAGGATTCGAGACCCGAGGTTAGTAAAGTGGGATAGAAGCACATTCGAAGAGCGATAGCAGTCTTTGATCCACCCGGTAATATCTATTGAGTGGACAAAAGATCTCCCTATCCTCTGTAATGGCCGAGCCACCAGAGGAGAGCTGCTCGTGTGTAGAGGGAGATGAGTAGGGTATTCCCACTACGCATATCCCGCACACTTAGATAAACCACGCAGCTATTAGACTGATGTGTGAGATACTACCATCTCACCATGAGTCTAGAACCAGATGCGCCACCTAAATGCAGGGTACTACCATCCTACACCGGTGACACAACTGATGGGGGGATGGAAGTGGGTAATGCTAAACAAGGGTTGAAATAGTTTATATGTTTTAAATGTCTTTCATTTATTTATTGAATCATTCAATATTCAATTATAAGCGATGCTGGATCTCAGTCTACAATGAGAGGGAGTGGACTGCACACATACTCTTCGAGAGCCTGGGGCTCATGGACTACTGGGTATGGTGGAGACCGGAGCAAGCAGCGAGTACTATCATTCGCACGTTGCTCAGTTGAGAGCCAGATCATGAATGCTCGCTGCTGGCACCGGGGCTCCTTATATATCCGGGATGCTCCCCCTCTCCTGTATTATCTGCGCGCACACCATCTACCAGCACTTAGGTAGACTATTTACATGTAGCTACTAGCGCCACTCGGTCGGAAACTTGCCTACGCCAGGCAAGTTATCTGTTGCTGTTCTCTTATCCCCCGGGCTGGGCCTGCCGTCTCAAGGTCTTTGGAAGGATATTCGCTGTATTTGGTCCACTGGACCACATAACTTTCGTGCTGCACAAGAAGCAAGAACCCAATACACCACTCAGGAAGTATCTAGCCTTCGTGCAGTACTTTGACAAAGAGAATGCCAAGGAAGCAATAGATCATTGCAGTGAAAAATTTAGACAAAGATGGGCATCACCACAGCACCTCAAAAAGGACGAGAGACAATACAGGAAAAGACACAGCGTCTGCGGCAAAATGAGCAATTACAGGAACAAAGAAGACCACGAATTCGTATGTAAGATACAAAATGGAGAAGTATTAAAACATCACGAAGAGTATGGCAAGTACATACAGTACCAACACATGGACGCCCACAAAGAACACTGTACAGGGGTCCAAGAAAATTCAAAAGAAGAAAATATGTCCACAGAAGACGACCAAATAAGCAGGGACCAGTCGACATCACCTGATGTAATTATAATAAAAGAAATAGACCTAGAAGAGCTACCACAAGGACATGGCGAAATAAATCTACTAGGAGCAACAATGGACCAAAACCCTAATCCAGTCTGCGGTCCAGAACAGATACTATGGCTAAAGGAAAATGACGAAGAAATCAACGAGGAAGAAGAAGACAAAATGAGTCTTTACAGTTACGCGCAATTATCGCAATAAATTTTTTTTTTCTTTGTTCTTTTCTCTCTTTATAAAATTTTTCTATTATATTCTCTTTGTACATGGCACCAAAAAACTAGGGGGACCCAAAGAAATAAATAATATATTTTTATACTTTTACATTACACTAAGTTTTAATTGCAACCCTTATCTATCCATATAAATAGAACATAAAACATACAATTGTACACTAACAAAATGAAGTATTTAGACATAAACCAATTAGTTAGCGCAGGAGATCAAAAAGTACTAACAATTTAGCATGTAAGGCACCTAATGTAGGACCACGGACCACAGCAACAAAAAGTAAGTGGAATATTAGTTAAAACGCACGCCCAACATCCATAAATAATACTAAGGGAACAGAATGATTCGAAAATCTCTACAGCCAACCACCGAAACATAAAAGCAAAACATTTAAAACCCATAGAAGTCTCGTCAAAGGCGTTTCTCTAGTCAAAATCCCATCAACCAAACACACTAGATGTGTATGTCAAGCAAAACAATCATAGGCTAGACGCATTAAATAACCATGAGCGAAAGCATCAACACATGATAAAACACATGTAGATCATGTGCTGAGCGATAACTTACAAGGTTTTAACGACATTACCTAAAAGGGAAGAGATACAGCACAATTGACTAGAGACCAGAACAAATAATAATAAAAAAAAATTGCAATCACAATAAAAAGTAAATTAAAGCCCTTTTGCCCCTCCGAAGAAATCGAATCATTCTGACAAAATTTCTTTTTCTCTTTCACTCAACCACATCGAACACAAGTTTTTTTTTCTTTTCTACTTACGGGACCACATACCCAAAGATAATGGCGTCAGTTGTTTCTCGGGGACGAGAAACGTTCTCAAGGGGGGAAGGATGTTACGTGACAACTTTCTGGATTCACATTTGAAATAATAATTTCAAATCTGGGATCGAGAAAGTTCTACATGTATAAAGGTACAGCGAGACTCAAGGCCACAAAAGTATCAAGTGGCTAAGAATCTCGCTGACCTAAACAACTTCCCCGCCAACGGCTAGAGGCGCACGTGCGGAGACACATTGCAGTTTCGGCGCGCAACTAGTTGCCAGGCCCCGTAAGGCCTAATGAGTGCAACAAGCGCCGACACTGTAATGCGGCTAAGGGGAAGTAAGCTGACGACAGCGTGTGAGGTCCGGAACCTCTTCCGAGCGCTCTCGAACCATGCTGCGCTCAAAAAAGTTTGTTTAAAAGGAAATATACATAGAATTGGACCATACATTTTGTCAATATATATATATATATATATATATATATATATATATATATATATATATATATATATATATATATATATATATTCATCCAAGTCATTCATTCCCAAAAATCCAAAATATCAAAGGGAGAAAAACTCTAGAAGAAGGGAGAAAAACTCTAGAACTAAAGAAAGGACATTTGCAGGCAGGGATACGGATCCAGACCAGATTCCTCCCTGGACACCTGTAGAGCGTGTCAAATAGGCAAACTCGCATAAAAAGGGGAAACTCTTCAAGTTTCCACCTAACATATCGACTGAACAATGGAAGTGGTGTTAAAAATAACGTAAAAAGTAGCAGAATTTTAACCCAATAATCCAAAATGGCGGAAAGCTAATTTCTAAAACGGCGGCGAAGATTTTTTTATTACTGTAGAGGGACTTGCTCAGCTTTGTGTTTGAGATTACCCCCAACCTTGCGCATGCACATACTTAACGATTTTCTAAAAGGTATGTTTTTCTTTACCAAAACATCGATGATTTTTGCACTAGCACGAGCAGCTTCCTTACCAACAGACTTAGCGGCACGCCTCACAAGAGGTAAAGCATCACAAAAGAAGTCTTTCAAATAACTGTCGCCAGTCTGATGATAACGTCTAGGACCGATTATAACGTAAATGTATGTATATGGTGGGTAACAAAATAGTTAGATATTTTTTAATTTACGCACTTCTAATAAAGTGTTACCATCAACGTATCGTAGTCAATTAGGATAAGATGTTTATGCTCGCCTCTTCAATCTAACTTAATTTACTAAAAAGTCGTCCAAGAAAAGGTCCAAGGTAGAAAAATACATAAAGGTAGGGAATACAAGTGTTAATAGAATCTTGCAATACTTTAGCACAGAAATGCTACGCCGGTAATAGAAATAAAAAAAACTGAAGAGCTACAGTACGTAGCAATCATGAAAGCATACTTGGTAAAAATACATGAGACTTTGTTGACACCATGTTATCTACTTCCCGAAGCTGCCGCTAGTGTCGCATTGCAACTTTAAACTCAATAGTCGGCGCACTTATCCTCAATACAAGTGCATCTGACCTGAATATAGCTGCTACACTGGCGTTCAAACATAAGATGGTCTTTATCATTAAAGAGGCATCTTGCACAAAAAAGTATAAAGGTGTGATAAATGCGGCATTTTATTTGGTTAAAAGTATCGTCATTATCACCACCGCGTAAGTCATTGTTAGTTTAAGCAGCGCGTACAGACTTCAATGCGTTATACTCACAGTGCAACAAATTCTTCACTTCATGGTTTTATGTAGGTTAGAAGACTTCAGAATAATCGTTTAGTATCGTCTTAATAGAGGTTACTATTTAAAGCTAATCAAATTGAAGCCTCATAGTTTCATATAATTTCTAAAAAATCGAGAGAGAGAGAGAGAGAGAGAGAGAGAGAGAGTGGAGAGAGCATCAGCGCACCTAAGGGGTACGTGACTTATGATTAACTTCAGCACGCATTAACGCAGCAGGCGAAGAAATCGATCTTCTAGCTAATTTTTAAAACTAAGGTATTCAAATTAGTTAGGACCGTTTTTCTTAATACTAAAAAGTTTGTATGGGTAATTCAAAAGATAATATTTAATATTTACCTGATATTCAATATCTGAAGCACTCGCGGCAGTAGAGGGAGCAACTTCTTGTTGTCTACTTCTTTTTGTGTTTGGGCTAGTAATTTGTTCTTGTCTGGTAAGGTCTAAATTATCACAGTTGGAACCTGAAGCTGGAGAATCTAGTGTTCTTGGTCGTTTTTGACTATTTGGAGTATGTGACGTAGTAACTGATTGTGTTGAACTACTTGGAACTGTTTGTTGTTGATCGGTCGAAATATTTTGTTGTTGCTGCTGTTCAACTCTAGGAATTACCAAGGCTACCGTTTGTTGTTGTTGCTGTTGTTGCTGCTGTTGTTGCTGCTGTACTTGTTGAGGTTGCAGAGTTTGTGGTTCAATACTTTCAATTTCCTCGCGTTGAGTGGACTCTGCAGATTCACTTAATTGAGGTTGGACTATAAGATGTCTACTTGTACTGGCAGGTTGATAATCAACGTGAGAGCTTGTAGGAGAACTTGTTTCTGTAGTATGCACAAGTTGTTGCTGTGATTGTTGTGGTACTAAAAGTAGTGGAGTCCCTGCAGTTGTAGGTAATACAGCCGCAGTACGGGATTGTACAACGACGCTCATAGGACGAATACTCGCTAAAGGGGTTTCTGTACGAGCTGACATGGGCTTAATATTAGCTGTAGGTGGATCATTTACTCCTGTATTAATATTACTTTGACCTGCTACCTGTCTTTGCAGCTGGCTTATACGCTGTACAAGAGCTTCTTTATCAGCATGAAGTTCTGAACGTTCATGTTCAAGTCGTGATATACGACCCTCCATCTGTGATTTTAATGCTGCTAGTCTGGCCTCATACTCGCTTACATTAGATTCACATTCACTTGAACTTGAATCCAGTTTTTCTTTTAAATCGCTAATTTCTTTTTCACATTGTTTTTTATGTTCTGTCAATTGCATGATTTTTGTTCGCGCACCCTTAAGTACTTGTTTAGCACGTTCCTCTTTTTCAAGACTTGCTTTATTAATGGTTTCAATTTCCTTCTTCAGAATCTCAGATTCAGATTGCATGGCCAATATTTGTTGGCTTAGTTCATCAACTTTTAAATTTAACTGAGAATTAACTTGCTTTAGTTCTAAACGACCTTGTTCTTTTAACTGATTTTCTTTCTCTTGAGAAATTTGAGGTGCATCTTCCGTTGTTATTTTGCTGTTGTCAATTTGGCGATCATCAGCACGAGATCTCTCTTCCTCAATGTTTCTCGCTAATTCTTCATATTGTGTTTTATATTTTTTAGCAATTTTTCTTATTTGAATTTCCTTATTTTTAACA
This sequence comes from Nasonia vitripennis, assembly GCF_009193385.2. NCBI lineage: Eukaryota > Metazoa > Arthropoda > Insecta > Hymenoptera > Pteromalidae > Nasonia > Nasonia vitripennis. The sequence goes on from NW_022279600.1 coordinate 1,292,793, forward strand.
TCAGAAAGCATCGCATCTTTGTCTGCAAGTTCTTTCTTTAAATCCATGAGATTTTTTTCTTTAGCATTAGATTCCGCAATAGAATCATTGAGATTTTGTTTTACTTTTTTTTCATCATCTAGCATTTTGCCGATTTTCTCTTCCCTGGATTGTAGTTGACGTTGAAGATGGTTTAACTGTTCTTCTAGATGCATTTTTTCAATTTTGAAATTATTAAATTCCTCAGTACGTTTTGCATGAATTTCCCGTTCTGATGTTAATAACTTACTTAAATTTTCTCTTTCTGTTTGTAGTCTTCGCCAGTCTTCAGGGCTTGCCTTATTTGCTCGTTCAACGAGCGCATTAGCTCTTTGACGCCATCTCATTGCCTCAGATTTTAGACTGCTGTTTTCTTGTAGAAGCGCATCATTTTTTGCTTCTAAATCGCGTACTTTTTCACGCAAAGGCGTAACTTCATCGGATAGTGAACTCAATTTATCGGTTACATCTTTAATTTTAGTATATAGGGCATCCCTCTCTTCACGAAGAATCCTATTAGAATCTGTGATAGCGTTGAGTGTTTCTACCTTTCGCATTAATTCTGAATGTTTAGAAACAGTTAATACACTAATGTCAGTATCCTCGCGTTCACGTGCAAGCATTTCTTTTAAATCTTTAATTCGTTTTTCTGTATTTTCAATTTTAGATTTAAGCCTTGTGTTTTCTGTTTTAATAACATCGAACTTCGCGATAGCCAAATCCTTTTCCTGACGTAAGTATTTCATAACTTGCAACAATTGTTCAGCAGATTTTGAAGTATCGTCACAAAAGCTTCTATTAATTGATTCAATACTAGTATTCGGACTTATTTGATCATTGATGTTTACTGATTGTTGATGACTCTGCATTATAGCCATGCGTTCGCTTAATTCTTGAATCTGATTATGCAAAATAGCATTTTGTTTGTCCAAATTTTCGAGTCTATTTTGTAATTCTTTAATTTCCTCTTGTAATCGCTTTTCTCTTTCTTGCCACATTGATTTTTCAAGAATCAAAGTTTCCTGAGCTAAATCATTTTGTTGCGATAACTCTTGTAACTTTTGCGCGGTTAAATGATTTTCTTCTTTCAATTTAGCTAGCATTTGCAAGTCTGTCGAATGTAAGGCCATTTCTTTTGCATACTTATCTTCAGCCAAAGTTGCTGCCAATGTAGCGTTTCTTAAGTCATTCCTTGTAATTTCAAGCTCACATTTTAACTGATCACATTCTTTCAGTTTTTCTTCTGCTTCTTGTAACCTTTGTCTCAGTTCTAAATCGCTTAATTCATGTCCACTTGAAAAGCTACTTAATTCATCTTCTAAATGTTTTACTCTCATTTTGAAAGACGCTGCTTCATCTTCTGCAAATTTGACCTTATTTTTTAAATCTTCTTTTGTTGTATTAAATAGTTCGGTAGAATGCCGAAGCTGTGTTTCAGCACTTTCAGCAATATCACAATATTGTTGACTTTGATAACGAGCGGCTTTAAGTTGATCAGTTAAAGATTTTACCTCTGCTTGGTGATTAAATAACTGTAACTCTAATTCTTTCAGCTTCTTACAGGTGTTATCGTCTCCTAGAAAAATTTATAAATAAATTTACTAAAATATATTTAACGCAAAATATTAGACTCAAAAAACAGCATTTATTCTTTTCAACACTAAATAATTTAATAAATGCTGTTCGGTGATTTTGATAGACCAATTAATTTGCGATGTAAAAGCATTGCAGTTCATAAAAAAATTGGATAATATTATATATAGAATTGCAAATTTGCTTCAGATCGAAATTAGTATAAAGTTTACAAAAAAGACGTTGAGTGCAGTGGCTTGGTTAGTAGAGTGCGGATCTATAATGCTGAAGACCCAGGTTTAATTTCCCTACCCGGCAACAAGCACTGCACTGCTATAGGCTAACACAAGGTAAAATAATATGTGTATTTTTTAAAAATGTAAAAAGTTTATAATGTTTAGTAAGTGAGTTTGATATACATTTCCTTCAGAAAAAGAAACAATAATTTTGCTACTCGTAGTGGTACGCTACCGCCCACTGCCAAAGGCGTTGTCAGTCCGGCTCAACGGGTGTTTGGGTTTGGTGGAGGGGCTCGAGCGATAGACAAACAATTTTGAAGCAGATTGAAAGGACCAGTAAGAATCTAAGCATTTTTGTACTTTCGGCGAAGGCTGAAAAATGTTCTACAACGACGGCGGGACACATACTCATTAAGGTCTGTCCATTTATTTATGTCGCAAAGCTGTAAAGATTTGAAAATAAGTTAAAATAATAATTATGTCTAACTTCTGAGAGGGATATTTAAGATAAATAAAAGAGAGCTGGAACGATTTGTTCATGAATTTCTCTACTATTTTTTAGTATATGTGCAAGGGTGTATTAGGTCTGAAAGCGTGTTGCATTAGTGTTTAGAGCGAAGTACAGTTTTTTATGACCGCATTTGCCGCAGTCAAAGGCGTTTATAGCTTTCTTGAGCTTGTTTGCTTATTTCCTTGCCTTTTACAGGACGTAGTCCGTTTAAATTTTCGCCATGAAGACTAGAACATTTTGCCGCAAAGGCTAGCTTAATTTTCAGTACAAATTAAAATTGGAAATAGTATATTACGTTACATGTGACTTAAACGGCCCATTATTACACGGTGTAGTTAGTGCCCGAGCGCAGCGGTGGCGCTATAAACGCTGTGTAATAATGGGTCGATTTAAGTCACAAGTATCGTATACTATTTTATAGCTCGTGTGACATAAACCCGCCATAGACTGGAGGAAGGTGTGTGTTGGGGCGGACGGGGAGGTTCGGGGGGGGGGGGCGGGTGGATCCGCCCCCCGCCTAAATAAAATTAATAAAAGGTTGAAAAAATTAAACAAATTATTTTATAGCTTGTATGACGTAAACCCTCCATCTTCATATTTTCAGTAAGGCTATGTTCCATGATCGTCACAATACGCTCTGCAAGAAATACGTATAATACGTAAACGTATTATACGCATATACACATACACATCACTGCATGAGCGCTATACGTTGTGTGTTGTGACTATACTTGTACTTTCAAATTGATAGATAGATTCCAAATAGCCGTCAGGAATTGCACAGAAAGTCATATAATTGTAGCAGATTTGTGAATTCATATATCTCAAGAATATTAAATTATTTGTAAAGTTGAATCTTGTTTTGAAGTGATTTTATATAAAGTGAATTTGAAACTGTTAAAGTTAAATATTTAGATATGAGTAATTCAGATAGTGAAGTAAGTGATGACAATGGTGACATTGTTTCTGTCAAAAACCTATGATACAATATTTGCCACAAGCATTAGAAAAGTTGCTTTGTAATCGAATGTGGTTCCATCTGAGCTTTTTATTACAATTTCTCTAGATACTGTTTACGTGATCGGGGATGTATAGTTGTGCACCAAAACTATCAAAATACCAACCAACACCATTTTTGGACACAAATATCGCTACCCAGTGCATACCACGTCTCTTATAACTCTGTGTATTAAACATAAAGCCACATAGTTTTACCCATGTCATTGGAATTTGATCCACCGGATTAACCCCCACCGCATGAGCTCTCATTTTTCGCAACTTCTGGAGAATATTCAGAGAATTCATTCTTGCAAAGATAGTATGGCGGTGAGAAGGGGCGCTCTGCTGTTATAGTTATAGTGCCCCCGACACCAACTGAATGTAGCCAGAGTTTCAGTTTGCAGGCGTTGTTGAGCGCACAGGTGTATTGGAGTGGGCAGCGTTTAATAGAATGCTGCATACAATACCGTGCACAGTATGGCAATTTGTAGTAAGGTGGACACTCGTACGCCTCCTCTAAATTGATAACTTTAACTTAATCTTATTTAGCAGTTTCGCCTTTTCCTCTCCTCGCACATAATTTTTTTTGTTTTCAGCAAATATCATGCATAGTTTTGTAAACTTTTTTCAGCGTAATATCCCTATCATACCAATCCAGACTATGATGATGCAGTGTCAGCCAATTATTCTCTCTTAAAATATCTTTCTTTAAAAATCTTGTACTACAAGTAGACACGATAATCCAATGTGCTGTAGCATCAAAATCTAATACTGCTAAGCCCACTTCTTTCGGCAAAACTCTACCATTGTTATCCTTGAAAAACTGAAAATCGATAACTAGATCCATTTCTCCGTTTGTTTGCATAGCTCAAGAAAGAAGTATCGACTGGCACAAAGCTTGTATTGGTAAGTGGTTTTATTTGGTTTTTCAAAGAGCGCCATCTAGACTCAACCGCTGTAATCCACCGAAACTTGTCGTGACGAGTCAATTTCCAACAGATTGTCGTACTCAGCATAAATTATGCAATTTACAACAGTATCTAATGCTTCATCAAATCTCACGTCAATTCTTACACTACTACCTACCTCTTCTGAGTAAATTCCAATGGGTGTCATTGTTGGACGATAAATCGGGTGTCAAATCGAATGTATAAAAACAGTAGCCATTTGGGTATGCATCGCGTGTTATTGAATTACCGGCATTTGAAAAATGTACCCCCGTACCCGAGAAGAGTGTGTGATACGGATCCACATACATCTTTGTTTTTTTGAAGTCAGGCTGCAGTGTTTTTGATGGGACTTGTACACCGTCCACAAACAAACACAAGAAATTGATATTGAAATTTTTAAAATTCAACAGATTGAGTTTTGTATCTCCGTTATAAGCCTTATTTTCAATAAATCCAATTATGATTCTTTTCGGCAATTGACCCAGTATGACATTATCTATCGACTGACCATGCACACCACTGTTCAGGGTTACGTTTTTCACCTCTACCCGTGTAAGCGGGTAATTTGCTGTGACTTTAGAAAGCATTTTTTCGTGAGCCAATGAAATGCCTAAATTAACCCTTACATGGCGAATAAATAGTGTCGCCTCAGTTATGTGTACAGTATACGCAGAATCGGGATTCATTAAGCTGTCACGAAAACGCACAAGACGTACACGTACCTTAACACCACCAAGTAGCAGTCTATCCATATTTAGCACATCCACGTGTAACTAGCCCAATAAATCAATTTTATTATTTGTCATAACTGCTTGTCGTCTGAAGAAACCGGCATTACCGACATCAGTGTTATCCATTTTACCGGTCTTGTCATCATACCACAAGACGCTGCTCAAGTGTGAGTTTTTTGCCGCTGGTCCGTAATTTAATAACGTCTCAATATACGATCTGTTATTTGGTGGCAATACTGGTTTTTGATTGAAAAATACATCCACCTGATTGAACAGCGAATGCATAAGATTATTCACAGGGCCGACGACTGGTACTGACGCATCCTTCTCTAATGACTTCGCCGGTGTTATATTCACACGTAGACTCAGTATTGTATGCGCTAAATCTAGATAATCACAGTTGCCAGGGGTCGTAAATTCTATTGGTGCTTGATCGGTGAATGACGAAATTGGCTTATACTGCACCCAATGAGAACTCTTAATTACCGTTTGTGTTGGCAGCAATTCAAAGAGTGATAACTCCGACTTCAACGAGTCACAAGAGTCAATGTGTAGAATAGCCATATTTTTTTTCTAGTTGGTATAGTGAGTTGGTATACCGTTCAAAAATAGAGTCTTTTAGTTGACAAAGATATCTTTAGCTACTGCTGACGATGCTGCTTTAGTTGTAGATTTCTTTCTCTTCTTCTTCTTTTTCTGCGTGGTTGTCACGCTCCTACCAGCTCCACGACTAGAGTCTGATTGCGCTTTTTGTATCATTTGTGTCTTCTTATATTTAGCTTTCTTTTTCTTACCATCCTCCACCTCTTCCCCCTCCTGTTCATCCGGTGCCATGATTTTATACATTATTTGTTCAGCTTTGAGTTTGAGATTATCCCCAGTTTGGCCCACACGCTTACTTAACACTTCTCTAAAAGGCCTGTTCTCATTCACCACATCATCCATGATCTTTGCACTAGCACGAGCAGCCTCTTTACCGACAGACTCAGCGCCAGGCCTCACAAGAGGTAAAGCACCAAGAAATAAGCCTTTTAAATAACTGACAATGCCCGCGGCAGTCTAATAACGCCTACGATCAATCGTAACGTAATTATCCCCACCACCGTTACCACAGCCGATTTGGTAGGTATGAAAAATACTGTAGTCAGGCGTTTTTAATTTGTGCGCTTAAAATAAAGTGTTACCGCCAACGCACCGTAGTCAAATGGGACGAGATGTCCATGCTCGCCTCTTATATCTCGATCTCGATTGACTGAAAAGACGAGGATAGCAAGGGCAGATACATTGGTGGGGTACAATTCTAAATTTGCGTTCTACCGTAAGTATAATCATGTAACTGAAGAGCCACAGCACGTAGCAGTAGTAAACAAACATCACCTGTCATGTAAGGCTGACAAATACTGCTATAAACCATCAGCACGCTCGGTAAACCATTTGCAAGATTTGTCGGTCTATTGCCGATAATGTAGCTGTCTTTTTTATCATCACAAGTTAATAATTTACCACTTTTAAAGCCTAATATTTCACACAACTATTCAGATGGAGAGAATGAGTGAGTTCAACCAGCGTACTTATCCTCAGTGCAGGTGCATTTGACTTTAATAAGCCGCCACACTGAATCTCAAATATAAGATGATCTTTCACATTGTCGAGGTTATTTATCTCGCTCAAAAGAGTATGAAGGCTGTCATAAACGCCGCATTTTATTTGACTAAAAGTCTCCCTATAATCATCATCATCATCGTCATCACCATCATCATCATCATTGCGTAAATTATTGTTAGTGTAAGTAGCGCGTGTGGGTTTTCTCGTTACACAGACGACTCCTTCTCTTCTCTCCTTCATTGATATGTGTTGAACGGTAAGAGGTATCTGAATTTCGGTGAGACCGACGCACCAATTGCCGTGCAGACAGAAATTTTTGGGGAATTGTGTGGTGAAGCGATTGGCAGTGTTCTCGGGGTAAACATATTCACTGCTACTACTGGACAAAACCATGTAGAATTCATCCGTCATCATCATCGTCATTGTTTTAAAGATTTACGAGATCTTTAGCAGACACCCAAAAATTAAATTTTTTACTGCGTAATACCTGGTCGATATGAAAAACGTCACCAGACAAATCTTTGCGCGCTCTACTCAGCTGCTGTTCGTAAAAATAGCTGTCAAATTTTTCACCCTCCAGATCCTCGAGTGTGTAGACGGGCGACTGTCTTCTCGTATCGATCTTTATAAGCCTAGACCAATTCCAGAGTCCAGCTACCTTCGTATCCTTTCAAAAGCTGTCCGAGCACGATTAACTTGAACCAAGTCTTGAACATTATATTTATGGATATAGCGTGACTGTTGTTTGACACGGTAGCGCCGCGCTAAATTTTCACGAGCTTTAGCTGCATTATACATATTCACGCTAGATGGCGTCATTTTTATTGCGCTATAACACGAATTATTGTATGACGGTACGATATTGTCCAGCACGTTAATGTAGCATCTTGTATTGAGATATGTGAAGTAGCGCCATATTCGCTCTTCAAGAGTTCTGATAAAACGTTTGGCGACTGCTGCCTTAATGTCGGGGTCTCACACAGCACGGTAAATAATGTTTCTTTTTTTCAACAAATTCTGCACTTCGCGTCCAATGAATTCCTTGCCCTTGACCGTTTGAAAGTATATAGGCTGTCTGCCGTCGTTTCACTGTAAAATCTGCTCCAGACCGCACTGATCACACTTTTAGCCGTTTTATCACGAAGTGGCTCAATCCACGCGTACTTTGTAAGCACATCAATGACCACCAGTAAGTAGCTGTATTGGTCATTATACGTTTTGAGAAAGCGAAGGTCAGCTAAATCAGCCTCCCACAACTCGTACGGACTGAAAACCCGGTAAGAGCGACGAGGAAAACGATATCGCACCATTTTATGCATTGTGTGCGCATCCTGACTCTCGAGCCACTCTCTCACCTCGTCCAAGCGAAATTTTTTGCGTGTGGCTCGCACAAGCCTGTCTCCACCAGCGTATTCTGATGGAGCTGGCAAGCCATAGTACAGTTTTTCAAGCTTGCTCTCCATTCGTTGACTGTCTCCTACCAACTAATCTCGACCTCTTTCTCCTTGTACATTTTATAGCCTGCCTAAATCGTTGATAAACCCTATCAAAAGTGATTTTACCGACCATACACAAAACAGTTAATAAAGCGACGCTTTTCTCCTCACTATCTGACGACTCAGATACTGCTGTCTCACACTCTTGATACACTCTTGAGGCACTAAAATAATTTTCCTAGCATGCTCCATGTTGATAAAACAGGTTTTATTAATACGGGCACAAGTTTTTGAGCTTTAATTAAAAGTCTCTTGCGATATAGAAAAAATTGTATTGAGTTTATACTTTTTTATTCGTCATTTTAGAGCTACATACCCGTACGGGTAACTCTTATCGTTGGCAACAAATAATCAAATAATCGCATCAAAAGAGATTAAGATTGATCTTTTCGAATGCTGATGCATTTAATCGGATACCTTTAATCTTACATACACACGATTCACGGCCGCCAGGTGTTAGATACTTATAGGCATAAAATGTTGGTACGCCGGAGACAAAGGATGTAATGTATGTGCCTAACCCATAGCCCACCAACTCGTCAATGAGTTGTCCTAAAAATGGTCCCGTTGACGGCTCATACTCGCATTCGTTCTCTCGGCTCACATACACTATGGAATCTGTGTCATAGTACAGCACGCGTTCTCCCAGTGGCTCGAGCTCGGAGAAAAGCTTGAGCCGAGCCAGAGCAGTAGTGTAAGCAGCGATAACCACATTGCACAGTGGTGACGGCTCAATTTCGGCATCCTCGTCATTATTTACCCAACTAACGTAGAGGATTTCATCATTGGCCGGCAGTATAGAATTCACAACTTTATCGGGGCTAGTTAATAGCTCGATTAATATTTGTGGGTCTCTTACTATCTCAGTTTTTGTCATGTTTTCGCGTTGCCCAAATTTGCCTCACAACGAGTTAAGACATAGCTTTGCCACAAAGCGTAAACTAGCATTGAATTTTATCCGACTTTTGTTGAGTTTTATGACCTCCTATTGCTCAAAGTTCTAAATATAGCGATCTATTGCTTGCTCATCATCATGTCTACACTCTTCTGGGTATCCTGATGCATAGGTCTTTTCCGCGAAGAATTTATCAATGTACTCGTGAAAGAGACCACCTTTAGACAACCGCTTGTCGAATTGTGTAATTTTATACGACCATATTTCAAATACCTTACTAATAACGTAACCAAATTCCACGGCTTTTTTAAGCTCGTCAGCCACCCAGATACCAACAAAAACGCGCGCGTTCACGTCTTCGCGTTTAAAATCTTCCTGATACATGGACTCGGCACACGATCTACATAGCGGAAATATTAGCTTATTATGCATTTTTATGGGCAGAATTGGGTGGTAAAGATTTCTCGGCGGTAACACCTCGCACATCAGCAGACCGTCAATCTCGCTGATGTCGTTGTCGGGCCCAACTACACGCGCACACTCAACCTCACCCACATAAAGTTTCGGATAGCCGACGGGATAGCGACCATATTTGCAAATGTACGGGTATAATGAGCATACATCGACATATTTCATTTTTTCATTCTCGCGAATATCGTATGATTTTATCGCGTTACCCGTGCGACTACCGAAAAATGCATCTCGCGGATTAAGTAGTGTATGCCAGTCTTTTGTGACCTCTTTTATATACGTAATCATCTGCTCGTTCTCGCTGTACTCGCGATCAAAATCACACTCTCACTTCTCAATGAGACGATACCCGTACCTCCTAATTTTTCCCGAAACTCTAAGTGTTCTCTCGTACCGCTCGTCCATACTCTCGCCATTCACGATTGACAAATCACGACCATCAGTGTAGCAGCGAACACAGCCATGCCAATAACACCCGTGGAACTGCAGTACGACTTTCTCATTGTTTTCTAATACGCAAAATCCATCCACCAGACGGCCTTCGGGCAGTCTCTTTTCACGCGAATTTACAGAATGCTGTATCGGCCAGCCTGTCTCATGCTTCATCCACGTGAGCCATTGTGCTGCTTTGAGCGATTGTTTATTGGCTCGATAATAGCCACCCGACGGTATAATCCCGATTGTATTTTTTTTCAAAAATTGTTTACGGTACACGCGCATACACGACGACGCAATAGATGCGCACTCTAGTAACTGATTTGTCGAACCGCATTCGATAAATGTCTTTCTGAAGGCAAGACATGCTAGTCTTAATATCTTAACGTCCTGCTTACAGTACTTGATGATCTCGTTTTGAAAATCAAAAATGTAATTTTGTCCTTTTCTATCGGTGTACTTCTCTAAGAATGTTTTTCATTCCTCGACACCCATCGAGTCGGGTGAGTACCTCTCTACGGGTGGCATCTCGCTAATATTGTTCTGATTCTCCGGTCTGTTGAATAAGTGGGGGAATGTTCCCTTCTCAATACCACCGCCAAGTCCGTAAGATTTTGGTAAAGCGCTTAAAGCCATATGTAAATAATTTAAACTATCGAGAAACTTTATGTGGGCAAACTTCATCACAATTATTTCTGACCCGTTTAAAATTACGGAAGGTATTTCACGGAAATCTTCGCGCCCCACTAAATATTTCAGGACGAACTGTGCGTCGAATCCTTGAGCATTGTGCGCTATACAGATCACGCCAGCAATATTTTTTCTACGATTCAAGGCTAAGTCTACTAACTGTTTCACCGAATCGTCCTTGAACACATGCTATCGCACCCCGTAAAAATTACACGACTCAGAAATATTTTCGTTATCCAGACATGCACTACATACCTGCTGTACTACACACAGATTGACAACATGTATATGTGTCTTATCGTCACCCAATACGGGCTCCGACTGTTGTGTCTCGAAATCGTAAAATAAGTATAAAGTCCGTTTTTTCGTGGTGGTACTAGCCACCTGCAGACGCGTTTAAGCTATAGGTCGCATAAAATAAAGATGTCCGATTGGCTGCATCAGCTTACAAACTTTACAAAAGACTGTATCGCAAATATGAGAGGTTGTATCATTACTGGGGGTTCTAATCGTTCTACAACACCTCGTACAAATTTTGAAACTCGCACATACTGTATGATTCTTATCGAATGACCCTGGTTTCAGATGATTTGAAAGGCACATTTGACTGAAAAAGATTCTATTACAGTGTGGGTACACCACATGCCTGTCGGTTCGGTAACGTTCACAAGGCGGTTTCTGCAGACAACTACGACACTTGTTCGGACACCTATGATTCTTTTCATTTGTTACTTTTTTATTGCAAGGTATGCAATATCTCATTCTGCCAGCCGCAGCTACCAAGTTTAAAATAGGCTGATAATGCCGGCTACTCTCGTAATACATAATACGAAAAGTATACCTAACAGTATTACTAGCATATACCTAAGTATACTAACATTATGAATTCCGATCCATCGTGTATAGGTTTTTCACCTCGAGCAAAACCTTGAAATAAATGGACTACTATTGCAACGTTTAAACACGCGTAGTATTCTTGAAAAAGTTTTATCTCGGGTATCCCACAGCCTGTCTCGGGTACAACAACTCTAGCACTGTTAACGAGTTTTATAGCCTTCTCTTTTTTCCATTTGCCATTACATTGTCTGATTCTGTCCCACATTTTCTGCAGATACCCCGTGCAAACTTCACCGCGGATAGCATGCATATGCGCGCATACAAGCGATCGAGGCAGACAGAGATTATCCGTATTTTGAATGGATAAAACAGATCGTTTAAAAGTGGTCTCAGAAATGAGCAAGACCCGACCAGCCACTCAAGGCACGGACACACGATTAACATTAACTAACAGTGTATTATCAATCTCAAAGTCCGTGTTACTCTGTGTTATACTCCGCATTATCTCTGCCATTTCAACTGCGCTCAGTTCTCGCACTAATCTATACGAAATCCAAACTACGCCCTGTCTACAATTGCTTTGAGCTTATTATTATACCGACAAAGTCGTCGGGCGTTGTGGTCTCGCACATATACCTGTACAGATCATGCATAGCAAGCCCTAGCCAATCTACGACGTCTGCATTCTGTAGTGGCCGTCTGATGGTGATCAGCGCCTCAAGACTATTCAAACGGAAAAACGGATTATATCTCGTAAACTCCCGATGAATAACGACGTGCTGTCTCGGCGGATGTTCCACGCCAGCGCCCTCCTACAACCATAATGCGAATTCATATTTTTTATTAATTTCCACATTTTACATTTTATTCTTGTGGTAATGTGCATGTAAGAGCGCTCTTACATTCATCATCATCATGATCATCAGTACTCGGTGGCTGAGAATGAACCGACTAAAGGAAGCAGAAGAAAGCAGTAGAATCAGATGATGAGAACGATGCATCAGAGACTTCTGCGTCATCATTATCATTATAATCCTCGTTAATTTCCTTGTCATCGTTTTTTTAAAACGCCGTTATCCCGTGCACCTCAGATGGCGCTGGCTCAACCTGCGATGTATCGACATCCATAGCCGTGGTAGCAGCATTCGCGACGATTGATTCTGCCAGTGTCTCAGCAGCAGCAGCAGCAGTAGTAGCAGAAGCAAAAGTAACAATAGCCTCATTGGAACTACCTGTACCTGCTGAGGCTACGTTGGCTGATGTCTCGTCAGCTTCCATCTTGACAACTACGGCAGTAACATCGGTTGTGTCTGCTGCTACTGCTGTAAGGTCCAATGGCGTCTCGTTGACCTCCATTTCGACGACTGAAGGTTTCTGCTCTCCCACCTCATCATCTAGTTGTACGAGCGCAATCAGCGTATCTCCTTCAGTGTCAGCAATCCGTTTATCAAGAGCTGTGCATTCAGATATTACGATCAAAAATACGCTCACAACGAAGAAGTAGTGTTATGTCCTAAACTATTGAAAGTTGTCACCGGACAGTAACTCTACGGATTGATTTGCTTTATGAGCACGGAGGACGACAAAGCTTTAAACGCAGAGAACAGCTTATAGTAACCGCCGGAGAGTTTTTTGAAACTACTATCGCCCTTATATAATTTTAATTGAAATCCCGCACTGAGGTGAATAATTTAATTTAATTCTCTCTTGATAGTTGATGAAATAAGACGTCACTCCTATCGTTATGGTTGTATCGCAGACTAATATATCGCTACGCTTTCAAATAGTGCGGTTAACTTTTTATGAAACATAAAGAGAAAGAGAGAAAAAGAAAAGTGATGCGCAATAGAGGCGTGCAGCCTGTTTAGTAATGTGTCACCTACCTTTCTATATTCCTGCTACTGATCCGTTCTGCTTCCAGCCCGTCCTCTCAGTAGCTTTGGCTCAGCTTCCGAAGCGGAGTAAATGCGAGGATGAATTGGTTCGCAAGGAGTCAGGAGTTTCCAGGTTCAAAATACACTCGTGATTTCGTTTTTTCTTATTTTATTCAATTTTAAACAACTTGAAAATAACGCTCGCTCGCAACTATCTAACGTTTTGTTAATTATTTTGGTTTGTCAAGAATGACGAACAACAACGTAAGTATGCTAGTTTGATAAAGTGGAAATTTTATAAGTGTTGCACGATCGAAATTCTTTTAAGTTTTAAATGATAAAAAAATATTCTAAGTTCCTAAACTGTCGAAATTATTCTAAGTTCCAAGAGATTATACCGGACCGGACTCGGACAGAACTTTCGCGTGGCGACGATTTTTGTAGCAGACTGAGGACGTGAGGACCTGTTGCTGGGCTCTTTTATGCTCTCGTAGCAGAGGCGATCTCCGATTTTCGTCTTCTCGGCAGGGTGGGTGTTTGGCCAATTAGGAGGCCTAGATGCAGCTTCTTGCCTTATTTGGGGCGTTTAATGCATCTGACGTTGCAGGGAGGACCAATCAGAAAACCAAAGTAAAAATCTTCTCCTCTAGTACATCGAGTCCCCTTGTGCTCCTCTCCTGTCAACTCGCCTCTGATTTACATTTTCTTATCTGCAGGCTTATAGAAGCTCCTCTATGCATTTTGAGCCGACTCGCGCGGTGTCCTCTTTGGCAGCTTCTCAAGCTTCCAAAGCGCGTGACTTATGTGTGTGTGAAAAAAGGTCATAAAAGAATATAAACTACGGCGCATTTCGTTGCTTTTTAGTTGTTGCAAAATAGCAATATTTATATTATCCCCGCGTCATCCCCTAACTGCCACATCGACCCCTAGACTACCCCCAAAGTACGTTAAAGTCAAAAAGAGGTCAAAAAAGAATATAAATTACGGCGTATTTTGTTGCTTTTTAGTTGCTGCAAAATAGCAATATTTATATTATCCCCCCGTCATCCTCTAACTGCCACATCGACCCCTAGACTACCCCCAAAGTACGATAAAGTCAAAAAGTGGGCATAAGAGAATATAAACTACGGCGTATTTTGTTGCTTTTTAGTTGCTGCAAAATAGCACTGTTTATAATATTCCATTATCAACACTCGACTCCCAATCATCCCTGCTACTACTCCCTGAATATGATGATGTCAGAAAATTCTGGTAGGTGAAAAGAGAATGCGTGATATTCAGTTGCAAATTTGTTGCTCACGAAAATAGAAGTTAATAATATCCTAGAATCATTCCCTAACCTCATATCAACCCGCTCGACTCACTTGTATATTTTAGACAGTCAGAATTAGCACGTAAACGTCTGAAACTGCTAGATACTTTGTTGCTAATTGGTTACTCACGAATTTTACGTATAAGAATATTCTACGATAATCCCTTTACCTTAGATCGATCTCCTTTCATCACTGTACAATAACTAGCGCGCCACACGCGGCCTTTCGCTGACGCTTGCGCTGCGCGCTCGCCCGATTCACCGACACTCGCGCTTCGCGCTCGCTTTGACCAATTAATGCTTTTGGGCCAGATAGGGCGTGTCACACCAAAATTGTTATTCTATTATATGTACCAAAAATTGTCTCTAGGGTTGTTGTTTATGTATGAGCGTTTTGAAAAAATGTTTGTCATGGTAAAAAGTTGTGTTTTCAAAATATCTACAACTTTTACATTCAAAGTTTTTATGTAAATGTACAGCCTTAAAGTTTTATGATAAATACTGGTTGATTGTTATAAAAAAATCGATTTTGGTCTGTTAACTCGAATTAAAAGCATTTTTACGCTGTAGTGTCAATAATAAAACGTTGTATTTCCTCGAGATCTACAACTTTTCTATTCAACTTTTTTTGTAGAATTGCATAGAATTAGAGCCAAAAAACCGTTTTTAGCGATTTTTGGATGTGACCGCATTCTGCGTATACATACAGGATCAAGCTCAAAATAAATTTGACACCTTACTATTACGAGGGGAGATAATTACATGTTTTCTAATAAATCTGTATGATATTCTTTTGACGATTTGAGAGTTTAGATGCATGTACTTTATATGAGTCAATCAGGTAGAGAAGTGGGGTGTCAGTAAAAAGGGGTGAAACGAAAAATTTGATTATTATAACGTTTCCTCTAGGAGGAAGCTATATAAGAAAAATTATAACACTAATAGTAAAATTTGATATAATTTTATTAGTAAAATTTATAACCTTAGACAAACAATTTTTTCAGTATAGCACTGTGTTTATTATCCAGGATAAAAATGTTAAAAAAATAGAAGAAAAATCAAATAACTTATTGCAAGGCAATCGGCCCACCATCTTTCTTATCATCTTTAATTACCATGATTTGTAAAAAGTTTCGCAGTGCTCTAGTAGAATCGGTAACCCATTTAATGGCCAGTTCTTGGAATGGAATCTAAGAACTAGGCAGTTTTCTTTGCCATTTTTTAGGCAGAATGTAACGTTTTTTCTCTAACTTAACGGGCAGTTCTTGGATTCAATCTGCTTACCTTGTTCTTAAGTACAAACTGCCCATTATAGTTGGTCGAGTAACATATCTGGGTTACACGTGTTTATCACAGTTTGAGGTTAGAATTGGAAAATGGTATCTAGCAGGCTTGGATTCGAGTTTTTAGTTTTAAGGAAAGTATAGAATAATTGTTTGTATCAAAAAAATTCTGTCTGACCGGAGACTTGAACCCACGCCCTGCACGAGGCCAAATAAGTACGGCCGTGCGCCTTAGCCGACTGAGCCACGCAGACGTTGTTTCACACAAGCCCTACGAGCTTCGCCATATGCTTGAATTATTCAAATTATTCAGCTTATGCCTAAATATTAATAATTTTATATTTTATATCCAAAAAAATAATTGATTTATTGATATTTTCATGAAATATAATTCTCAGCCATAAAAATGCCCAAGATATCGCTACTTAGGAAATTTAAAATGTCCAGTTTTTTCACATTTTACTTATGTTGAAAGTAGCGCCACCATACGCGACGCGGCGGTGCTCTGCCGAGCTCGGCTCCGTGAGCCCCACTCCTCTGCTGCGCGAGCTACGTGTGCGAGAGTGCGCCGCGCTCACTTATTCTCTGTCCGTCTGAGTATGCGGTGCTGCGCTTGCATATATATACATATATACGAAGAAATAGATATTAGACCGGAAGTTACTAAACTGTATAATAAATAAAGTTGAAAGTGATTAAAGAATAGTGTTGTTCAGTTCTCCTGAATCTGCCTCCACATTATAAAATAATTCATCAGGTTATGGAGCCCCAGCCAGCTTCCACGGCGCAGAACGTGACTGCAGAAGGCGAAGGAACACAGGAAGCATCGAAAGCTGCTGAGAAAGCAAGTAAGTGGAAAATCGTCTAGTAGGTGAATTAAACGTGAGTGAACGTTTGAAAGAAGTGCGTTAATTCGGGAGTGCGTGTATAACAATTTTAAGAAAGAAAAATCGAATGCGAAATAACTTACGCGAAAGTATGTTGTTTGCACGCGACGATTTTCCTAGAAACGACACAAATAGTTTTTCGCAAGTATAATCGAAAAGATAAAAATCGGAAGTGAAACGTTTTATGGATACTATTGTTGCAACAAAAACTCAAAAGGAAAGTTAAATCTAATCGCACAAAAATCTATAAACGAATAAAATCACGTGAAAGTAAAAAAAATCATTCTAGCTAGAAAAGATTGATAGTCAAAAGATTTGATGTGTTAAAATGGGATCGAAAGAACAAAAATCACGCGTTAGAACCAAAGTGAAGAAACGCGAGCTCTCTTCTCAGAAAGTCAAATGCCGACCGGGACAGGCTAGAGCGAGCGCGCGCTTGAGGTAGGCTGCGCGCGCGAGCGAGCGAGAGACAGAGAGAGAGAGAGAGAGAGAGAGAGAGAGAGAGAGAGAGAGAGAGAGAGGAGAGAGAAGGAGAGAGAGAGAGAGAGAGGAGAGAAGGAGAGTGAGAGAGAGAGAGAGAGAGAGAGAGAGAGAGAGAGAGAGAGAGAGACAGACAGACAGACAGAACGAAAACAAATGCGCGAGACTAAGCTGTGGTGCGCAACCGTGTGTATATATATATATATATATATAGACACACACACACACACACGAAATATCGATCGGGCCGACGCGAGAAGCCGCGTGCGCTATAGGTATATGGGCGCGTTGCGAGTACAGGTGGATCGCCGCAGAGCGGGCAGCTATGCTCGCTTAGCTCGAAGGAAAGCCATCGGAAGGAAGGCAAGCGCGCTGAACGCATGTGTACATGTATACTTGTACTTGGTTCGCGAGTACATGTGCCTATAATATCGGTAGTTGCGCATTTACAGCGAGTCCTGCGAGTCAGCCACTCACATATATGGACGCATATATGTGAATACCTGTATATATATACATAATTAAATTGAAATTGATAAAATTGTTTAAACAAATAAAATAAAATTTAGCTTGGAACGAAAATTAAAATTGAAAGTTTAATGTTTGAACGGCAAGTTAACATTTTTGAAAGTTTAATTATGAAAGGAAAGATTAATTTGTGAAAGGAAAGTTTAATTTTGAACGGATTGTTGAATTGAAAGTTTAATTAGAACGAGAATTAAAATGAAAGCTAAATTTCAGTAAAGAAAAGTTCTCTGAAAAACCAGATAAACTAATTGCACCTTACTCATTCTAGATCGATCTACTCTAATCCTATTCTTGAAAACACAAGAAGAGAACTTGGGATTCCGGGAATACTTTCCCAGTAAGAAGGTGACCGTGCACCTGGACGACACCAAAATCTGGTTCACCACTGAGAGTGGATTCAAAAGGGAAATCGGTATATGATGATATTGTCTTGTTGATATTATAAATTGACAGCATACACTCGCTGTTGCTCGATTAACTTGTGTTCGGTTGAGAGAACAATAAGCCATATAAGTCTGAGTAAATATTGTGGTAATCTTGTGTTCGGATGCCAGAGTACTTGCTCGTTTTTTATTTGATTGGCTTGTGTTCGGTCATGAGAATAAAAACATTAGTTGTTATAGAACGATTCCCATTTTTGATTTTAAATGGAATGTTTTGACTCATAAATATAGAATCTGTTTATTTACAATAATAAAACATGCATAAACTTACTTTGGTGCGTCCAATACTTTCTAAATATAAGCTTATAAATTGTACAATAAATTGCAAATAAATCCGAGGCTGAAGAAAAGGAGTTGAAACTGCTGGAAAGGGAATTGGGCGAAATTCATGCTGCGGGAGAAGAAATGTTTCTTCCGTACTGCACTTCGGAAAAAGATCAGGAAGAAGAAAGCACAGAAATCACGAAAGTTGGAGATCATAGCATTAAATATAATCCGAGTAAAGAAAGGGCCTCTGCCTTCTGGAATCGATTCGAAGACATAGTTAGAATGTATAATGGTTTGTCGGACGTAAAATCCTTGACCGATGACGAACTCAGAGATTCGTTTTATAATGCTATTTCGAAAGCCTTACCGGATATTAAGAAGCTGAATTTCTTAAATATGCACCAACAGAACAAACCTTTATCTTACGAAAGTCTTAAAAATTACATAATACAGAACGAAAGCGAGACTGGAACCACGCAAGCATCTGGAAGTGCGATGACAGCAGCCACCAAATGCTTTAACTGTGACGAGTATGGACATTTGGGACGTGATTGTCCAAGGCAGGGCACGAACCTTAAGATGTGCTACGAATGCAGACAATTCGTGACGCATAGAGCTGGACAGTGTCCACTTCGGATGTCCAAGTCGAAAGAGAAAAGGTATGGAAATAAAAATTATAATAATCGAGGTAGTCGTGGTAATAGAATAGGTAGAGGCTGTAATAATTATCGCGGTGGTACAAAACATCCGAATGAAAGTCAGAACGATTCGAATGCTAAAAGAGGTCGATTCAACAATAAAAGAGGAAGGGGAAATCAAAATCGAAATTATCAGGGAGGAAACCAACAGAACGGCAATAATAAATAAGACGAAGATCAGCAGCAAAAGAAAGGTGTCTTAAATATCAATGGTGAGTACTTTGACATAAATACAGATAATGAAATCAAGTCAGTTTGCAATATCGGAAGCACGAACGTTACATTCGAGAAAGGAAAAGTATTAGCAACATTTTTAGCTGATTCCGGTGCTAGGCACCTTACAAATTCACGCATTATTTTTAAAACATTTGACGAAAGAACGGACGAAATTAAATGCGCGAACAATTCGAAAGATGGGATGTTGAAAACGGAGGGAGTCGGCGATATTGTATGTAGAACGAACAAAAACAAACTGTTAAATTTAAATAATGTTATATGGGCCGCAAATTTATCCGAAAATTTGATTTCATTACGAAAATTTGTTGATCAAGGCTTGAGTGTTTATTTAGACAATCAACGAATTCACATTTATGACTCGAAATCGAACGAATCTTTATTGACTGGTATATATGAAAGACCTTTTTGGATAATAGAGTTCGAAGTAAATAACTCAGGATATTCTAAATGCAAATCCAATGATGTTAGAGCATACGTAGTAATGCGAAGCATGACAAGGAAAAGGAGAAATAGTGTAGAAATTGAAAGTATGAATGAGGAAACGGAAGAATTAGTTGAAAGGGAAAATGAAACTGAAAACGAAAGAGAGAATGAATTCGAAAGAGAAAAAGAGAAAGAAATTGTTAATTCAAACTTAGGAAACTGCTCGGATTTTGATGTCACGGTAAGAGATAGAAATATAGTGTTAATTGATCAAGCTGCAATTGAGGAAGATCCAGACTGTAGCATAGAATTCGAAGGTGCTAAGAGATAAATTAATAATATCTAAAGAAATTACAGGCTAAACATCCCGAAATTAAAGATTTGAAAGAATGCAAGTTCGACGAAAACATTAAAAACTGTGAAGTTTGTTTAATTTCAAAATTAAATAGACTACCCTTTCGAACTACACGTACTAAAGCGAAAGAGCCTTTACAGATAATTCATTTGGATGTTATAGGAAAGATAAGTCCGTCTTCTCATCCTAAAGGGTTTAAATATCTGTATTTATTGATGATAGTTCGACACTCGTCATGGCTTATGCCATGAAAACAAAAGACGAAACGGGTTATTGTTTCGAATCTTTTGCAAAGAGCGCTCGAAACCTCTTGGGAAGGGACGCAAAGGTGTGTTATCTGCGAACAGATCAAGGCACGGTTGAAGTTTTGAAGAAACTAGGAGCCGAACATCAATTGGCTTGTCCGGATACTCCTCAACACAACGGTACGTCGGAAAGATTGAATCAAACGATACAACGTAAGATTCGAACGCTAATGTATGACTCGAAGCTACCTGAAAATATGTGGGATTTAGCTCTGAGTGCGTCAATCTATGCGTATAATCGGACACCACATGCATCGAACGATATGATTTCTCCGTTGGAAAAATTCAATCCGCAAATCAAAGTTGACCTAACACAGATCAAACGATTTGGCTGTCTGGCATATATGAAAGTACAGCGAAAGGTAGGTCCGAAATTTCGATCGCTAGGTTTTAGAACGATTCTAGTTGGATACAAAGACACTGGTTATTTACTGCTGAAACCGGAAAATGGAAAGCTATATGAAAGTCGCGACGTTAGATTCAACGAAAGATTTGTTTTTGGAGACAAATACAAGAAAGATGAAATAAATAACCGGGCCAATGCCAATGTAGAAATAAATGCAAGTAATTGGTTCAATGAATTTGAGCCCGAAAGCCAATCGAATGAAGATAAGTTGCACGAAACTTCGAATGAAGGAACGGAAGGAGTTGGAAAACGTAAAAGGGGACGACCGAAAAAGTTGATTGTTGAAAAGGAACAATCTTCAGCAGACGAACAAATTCAAGCTTTGTTGCAAACATTAATGGTGATCCTGCATCCTATGCTGAAGCCCTAGCTACGAAAGACAAAAACAAATGGGTAGAAGCAATCAACGAGGAATTGAATTCAATGTATAAAAACAATGTTTGGAGTCTGGTATTGAAAAGAAAGATAGAAAGTAACAATCGTGAAAAGTTCAAGGCTCGGCTTGTGATTAGAGGATTTAAAGATAAGAATGTTTATGATTTGCAAGAAACCTATGCACCCGTTTCACGATTACCTTTAATCCGAGCAGTGCTCGCAATCATAAATAAATATAGTCTAGAAGTATGTCAAATGGACGTGAAAACTGCCTTTCTGAATGGCACACTAAATGAAGACATATATATGGAAATTCCGGAAGGAGTTCAATGTTCGAATGAAATAAGATTAAGTAAAGTCTGTAAGTTAGAAAGAGCGTTGTACGGTCTGCAGGCAAGTCCAAAGAGATGGAACGAAAGATTTACGGAGGCTGCTTTGAAAATTGGTCTACAATCCCACGAAAACGAACCATGCTTATTTACATGGCGACAGGAAAATAAATTTTTGATGTTGATTCTATACGTGGATGACATATTGTTATCAAGTAACGACGTAAGAAAACTCAACGCGATCAAACGAAAGCTGATGAAAGAATTCGAGATGACTGACTTAGGAGAACCAAAAATCTTTCTAGGTCTGGAAATAACACGAAATCGAAAAACGAAAGAATTGAAAATAACTCAAACTGAATACATTGATCGCATACTTCGAAAGTTTGGTTTTGATAAATTGCATCCAAAGCGAACGCTAATGATTACAAATGAGGTAGCAAACCGTGAACGAAAGTATAGCGAAGATAATGAACATTTGAACGAATTTATCGAAGGAAGTAATATTGGAAATATTTCATATCGAGAAGCTGTAGGAACGTTGCTATATTTAGCAAATGCCAGTCGACCGGATATTTATTATACGGTAAATGCACTAAGCAGGCATCAAAAAAATTCGACAGAAAATGAATGTAACATGATTAAACGAGTGTTTTGAAAGGAACTCGAACACTAGGATTAAATTATTTTGGAAGATCGAATGACTTACAAACTTATTCTGATGCAAGTTTTGCCGACTGCAAGGAGTCTCGAACGACTAGTGGTTTCGTCATTAAATTGTATGGCGATTCAGTTACATGGCGAACGCGCAAGCAAAATTATGTGGCATTGTCAACTTGTCAGGCTGAGTTCGTCTCGATGAGTGATGCTTACCAGGAACTGCTTGTCTCTGAACAACTCTTTGAAAGTGATATTGACTGACAATTTCTTTCCTATGAAATTGTGGTGCGACAACAAAGCGGCTGAGTCAAGCTCGAAGGTTAGCGGAAGCAATAAATTGAGACATATGCCGGATGTGAAAGAAAACTATGTTAGAGAATGTGTTTACAGGGGATTTGTGAATGTATTTTGGATAAAATCGAAAGATCAAATTGCGGACGTATTTGCTAAACCCTTGGCACTTAACTTGCATGCTTGTCTAACAAATTCAATAATGAACGTCGAAAGTATTACAATCTGATTGATTAAAATTTTTATATTAATCTCTTATGTTACAGGAAGGAATGAATGGAGGCCGCATAATGTCGTGTATGTGTGCGGGAGGAAGTGTTGAAAGTAGCGCCCCCATACGCGACGCGGCGGTGCTCTGCCGAGCTCGGCTCCGTGAGCCCCACTCCTCTGCTGCGCGAGCTACGTGTGCGAGAGTGCGCCGCGCTCACTTATTCTCTGTCCGTCTGAGTATGCGGTGCTGCGCTTGCATATATATATATACATATATACGGAGAAATAGATATTAGACCGGAAGTTACTAAACTGTATAATAAATAAAGTTGAAAGTGATTAAAGAATAGTGTTGTTCAGTTCTCCTGGATCTGCTTCCACATTATAAAATAATTCATCAACTTAACCAGTTTTTTCCTTTACGGCCATTTTAAATGGGTGATTTTCTACCAGGGCGTAATTATCGAGTTAAAACGTTTTTAAAAAAAATTGAGAAAAATTAAATCTCAAATATCTTAAAATCTAATGGAGCTAAGAAGCCAAAGAAAGGGATTAAGGCACCAAGGAAATCTATCTAAATCTTAATTTTTCATATGATTCATGCCTTTTTTCTTGAGTTATCGTTGGGAAGAAATTTTCAGTAATTAAGATTTTTCTCGGGAAAATAACACAGCCCCACAATAAAAAAAATTGTAAGTCCCAAAAACTTGACCGCGGTACTTATATGTTTTTGGGATCGCTGAATCCGAATCCAGGGTCATTTTAACCCCATCAGATCTTAAGTCAAGGTCAAGTAGGGGTCAATTTATCAAAATACATTAAGAAAAGACTAAACCATGGTATCTTGGGGTTTTTGGGATCGCTGTATGCGAATCCGGGGTCAGTTTAACCCCATCAGAACTTTCTCAAGGTCAGTTGAAGGTCAAATTATCGAAATACATGAAAAATACACTAAAACCATGGTATCTTGGGATTTTTTCGGGCGCTGAATCCGAATCCGGGCTTATTACAACCCTATCAGGTCATGGTCAAGGTCAGTTGAAGGTCAAATTATCGAAATACATGAAAAATACACTAAAACCATGGTATCTTGGGATTTTTTTGGGCGCTGAATCCGAATCCGGGCTTATTACAACCCTATCAGGTCATGGTCAAGGTCAGTTGAAGGTCAAATCATAAAGATTCATAAAAAGTAAAATCAAACCATGACATTTAGGGGTTTTTGGGGTAGCTGAATCCGACTCGAAGTACTATGGTATCTTTTAAAACTATATCATAGTTTGCTGCTCCTTCATTTACTTTAAATTTGTTAGAAGTATATGCAATTCAATAAAATACCCGTAAAAATATTAAGCCCATTACTTTTTTTTTATGGTAACGAACTATTTTATTGTCAAATGATCTACGAAGTGGATTACGCTTCCACTTCTCCGATGTTGATGGTAGATCTCTTTTTAACGACCAACAGTAATCTGCTAACATATTTACGTCCCATCTTCCTTCGTACCTGCGCTCCATTTCCTTGATATCTTGGTGAAATCTCTCCCCCTGCTCTTCGCTGTAATCGCCTAGGTTTTCTGGAAACTCATCAACATGCGAATATAAAAAGTGTAATTTTAGATTCATTAGGCAGTCTTGATTTTTGTAACTATTTACTAAATTTAAAACTATTTGTTCGTAATTTGGGCTCTTATGATTTCCAAGAAAATTTGTAATTACGTCCTCTAAACATAACCATGCTTCTCTCTCTGTATGATTCATTTTCGTAACAAAAATTTATCATCTTACGAATCTGAGGGACATCGAAAATTCCTTCATTTACTTTAGCATTATTTAATTTGGGAAACTGATTTCGCAGATACTTAAAGCAGCTACCATCTTTGTCTAAAGATTTTACCCATTGTTTCATAAGTCCCAATTTAATGTGCAGAGGTGGTATAAGAATTTTTGATGGATCAACATGTGGCTTTTCTTTTATATTCTTAGAACCCGGTTCGAACTTTTTTCTAAGGGGCCAGACACTCTTTATGTAATGATTCTTTCTATCCCTACTATCCCATTCACATAAATAGCAAGGATATTTTGTGAATCCCGATTGTTGCCCCAGAAGTATTGTAATGATTTTAAGATCCCCACATATTTGCCATTTATGATCATTGTATTTTATTCGGTCTAATATTACTTTCATGTTACAGTACTCTTCATTCAGTATTACCGAATATACTATGGGAATGGCTGCATAAACATTTGTATTGTGTAACAGAACGGCTTTTAAACTTCTCGTCGACGAATCGATGAACAATCTCCACTCGTTGGGGTTGTAACATCCATGTTTAAAGCAATTCATCAACCCAACTATATCTTTGCAGTAAACTAAGGAAAATTATTCATCTTTAGCGAAATAATCACGATATTTCTTATCTCTGTCTCGGTAGTAAGAAATTTGAATTTTTCCAGCTTCATTAGTATTTTCTTTTAGCCATGAAGCCAAGTACTCCGCCCCATCCTTTAGTAGGCCCAAATCGCGTATGAGATCATTCACTTTTTCTTGTGTAAGTGGACCTTTCTACTTCTTAGCATTATAGGGGATGTATTCCTCGTCACTTATATCACTTGTACTAGCAACGTCATTGTCTTCATGAGGCGATTTTTCTTCTTCCGCAATAACATCTCCTTCCTCCATTTCTTCATCTATCATTTCATCTTTATCATGTCTTTCTAAATTTTCCTCAAGATCCATACTTCCACTTACGTACGTACCCAGTGGATCTTCTCTTTTATCAATTGACGATTCATATATAGGTTTCGTGACACTTTCAACGTTAGCGTAATTAATGTGAGACTTGATTTTACTATTAACTCCATGCAAATTCGTATTACAAAAATAACAGTCTTCTTTCCTTAAAGGTTCCTTCCATATCGTAGGCACTTTCATTTTTTACTTCAGTTTTACCATTTTTGCCTTTCTGTAGTATTTTCCTACATATTCCGCATATGATTTTAGGAACCCAATCAAATTCGTCAATTTTCATGTCTAAGTCAAACATGTTCTTGTACTGCTCTTTAATATTTTGATTGATTTTTCTTCTATTTTTTGGGGTCCTATACTTGCCACAAATGTAACAAAAACTATCCCGTTTTGCTATAAGGCATTCTTGGTCACCAGACCTCAAGTGATAAATTCTTGTAGTATTATACTCTTCGAAAGCCAAGTTTTCCACTAACAAAGAGCTGCGGTCGCTCGATGACGACGCCTGCGGGCCCGCTTGCTCACTCTGACCAGCCGCCAATACTGGGGTTCCGAATCCCTGCATCGTAATTTTTTGCTGTTTGTCTGCCATGACGGCTCTAAAGCCTTCACCCAGGGGTTTAGCCGACCGAAAAAAAGAATCGGTCGTTTCCCACCGTCACCACCCTGGGAGCAAACAAACAGCATATTCATATCCGTTCGTATCAAGTAGGAAACACAAGTGAAACAAGTGAGATGAAGATTACTGTAACATGACTTTGGAAACCTTTTGGGAAATAAGACCTTAACACAAACCCAAGATAGTCAACATCAATCGTCTTGGGACTTCTACTGAGAGAGACACCCGATAATGAAGACTGCCTAATGAATCTGAAATTACACTTTTTATATTCGCATGTTGATGAGTTTCCAGAAAACCTAGGCGATTACAGCGAAGAGCAGGGGGAGAGATTTCACCAAGATATCAAGGAAATGGAGCGCAGGTACCAAGGAAGATGGGACGTAAATGTGTTAGCAGATTACTGTTGGTCGTTAAAAAGAGATCTACCATCAACATCGGAGAAGTGGAAGCGTAATCCACTTCGTAGATCATTTGACAATAAAATAGTTCGTTACCATAAAAAAAGTAATGGGCTTAATATTTTTACGGGTATTTTATTGAATTGCATATACTTCTAACAAATTTAAAGTAAATGAAGGAGCAGCAAACTATGATATAGTTTTAAAGGATACGATTGTACTTGCATATATATTGTTCTTTGCTTTATGGTTTACATTACCTTTTGCATTGTTTCAGTATAACTATTTTTTTCACTCTCTTTACGTCCATGACCTTGAACTAACCTTGAACTGACCATAAATATAACCTTATGGGACTATACTGACCCTGGAGTCGGATTCAGCGACCCCAAAAACCCCTAAATGTCATGGTTTGATTTTACTTTTTATGAATCTTTATGATTTGACCTTCAACTGACCTTGACCATGACCTGATAGGGTTGTAATAAGCCCGGATTCGGATTCAGCGCCCGAAAAAATCCCAAGATACCATGGTTTTAGTGTATTTTTCATGTATTTCGATAATTTGACCTTCAACTGACCTTGAGAAAGTTCTGATGGGGTTAAACTGACCCCGGATTCGCATACAGCGATCCCAAAAACCCCAAGATACCATGGTTTAGTCTTTTCTTAATGTATTTTGATAAATTGACCCCTATTTGACCTTGACTTAAGATCTGATGGGGTTAAAATGACCCTGGATTCGGATTCAGCGATCCCAAAAACATATAAGTACCGTGGTCAAGTTTTTGGGACTTACAATTTTTTTTATTGTGGGGCTGTGTAATTGATGAAATAACTTGATTTTTGTACACGAAGTAGTTCTCATTATTCTTAATTACCATGCTTTTTTCAAAAGTTCTATGGAGTAGTTATCGAGTTATAATATAACGGTTTAAAAAAATGTTACTTTTTATCGTGTAACAAAAGAACGACGACCGATAATCTGAATTCTCCACGGTCAAAAAATAGGTAATTTTATTCTCTTTTAGGTACATATACAGTAATTTACTTTTATAAACTTTTTCAATAACTTTATTAGAAAAAACTGAAATCTGAAAACTAAAAAATCGCTAAGTGGTTTCGATTTCTCAGTCTGCCCTGAACTTTAGAAGTGGCCAGTCCGGAAAAATTATAATAATTTTGTACGATAATATTCATATACATATCTAATATTTATTAATGCAGTCCGCGCATGCGTACCAATATGTATAGATATCCGGGGAAATTGTTCTGATTGCTCAGTCGTCTCTGGCCTTGCAATTTGAAGATCTTCAATTTTTATTTTGCTTTGTATTGTCATATTAGCTTTGGTGTTGTATATAGTTTTTCATTTGAACTTTTTGTGCTACAAACTTGTTGTGACTGTCGACTTGGGGTTTCAATGGAGGGGTACTGTTCGCTTCGGCGATCGTTGAGACGGGTCTCAAATTGTTACCCTTAAGGGGGCACACCACCTTTGAAATTAAAATCGAAATTTTTCATTAAAAATGTATAAATACTTATATAATTATACTTAATACTTATATACCCAATTTTTTCACTATTTTTAAACAAGATTACTTTTATTTTGATGGTTTTAGACCTTCTATATACCTCTATAATACCTACGTATAGTAGGAAGTCCATAATTCACTGACCGTAAGATTCCTGCGGACGAATGGTTCAAATGAGCTCAAACTGATTAATTTTCAAAATAAAAAAATTTGTAAAATTTAAATATAAATCAAAAATTTAAAGATAAAATAAAAAATTTGTTTAAATTTTATAGAAAAAGTTTTATAAGCATATTACTGATTTATTTATCAATTTGATTAATTTTAACATAATTATCATGTAACTTTTTTTCTATGAAATTTAAACTGAATCTTCTCATTCATACCATAACTAATGTACTTTTAAACAATATCCTGGAGTTTGAGCTCATTTGGGCCATTCGTTCCTTTGGAATCTTACGGTCAGTGAATTATGGACTCCCTACTATACGTAGGTATTATTGAGGTATATAGAAGGTCTAAAACCATCAAAATAAAGTTAATTATGTCTAAGAATAGTACAAAAAAATTTGGTTTATTTATATAAGTATTTAGAAATTTTTAATGAAAAATTTTGATTTTTTTTCAAAGGTGGTGTGCCTCCTTAAGTCTATGTTATTACACAGTTTATAAGACTTCAAAAAATTTAAATAAAATAAGAATTATACTAATGAATATAAATATGTCAGTTATTGAGAAAAGATATAAATGGCTTGACGGCACACAGGAATATTTTAATAACCCGAAATTATTAAGGCTCAAAAATTTTAAGGTTATAAATTTTAAGATCCAAAACTGTTAACGCGTAAAAATATTTGAGGCCCAAAAATTTTAATGCCCAAAAATGTTAAGGCCCAAAGGCCCATAATTATATCCTAGATGTTAAGTTATTGGGAAAAGATGTGAGAGGCTTCACGGCACACGGGGACTTTAACATAATAGTAGATAGTAGATTTTGGTACCATAGCATAAAATGTCCATTTTGTGGCCAGGTTTCTGTAATAATAGACTAGCAATAATCACCTAGCTCGCTAACGTTCGCTCAGTTGTATTTCAATGGAGATTTATTTCAAAATGCACATTGTAAATAAGTGCATTTAAAATAAATTTCTTAGGATTTGAATTTTAAATTAAGGGCGAGTCCGCACGAGCACGGAGCGCGGCAGCCGGCGAGCAACTCAGCGACGACGCACCTATCCGCGCCGCGCGCCTTTATAAGGCGGATCGCGCGGCGCAACGGGCAGTTCTACTCGAGCTCCACTCCGGGTAGTATCGTGCGCACACGTTACTACAAGGAACAACGAGAGATAGACCTACGCCGACGAAATCGTCTCGTGAGCCCACGTGACGATTTGGTAGACGAACCGAAACCCGAAACTCCGTATTGCCATCGTGAGCACACGTGGGCGACACCCGGTGCCACCGTAAAATTCTAACCTACATTCTGACACATTGCTGTCTCCCTCTGCCACTGTGAGCCCACAGGGTTAAGGGAGTAACAATAGTTCCGGCGGCGATTCGCCCGGTCGTGCGCTCACGTCCTGGTGAAACAAAGGTAAATAAAAACGACTCGCTTTATCTCTGTGTGCACACAGGATAAAGAGAAGAACGAGACGAACGACGAAGATTTGTGAAGCCGTGCGCTCACGACTCCACAAATCCGAGGGATAACCTCAAAACACCGTGACACTATCCCGGCCGTTACTGTGCGCACACAGAGCGGTTGAGATCGTTGTTACACGACACATTCGGATCGGCGCACGACTCCACCGTGCCGAATGAATTCCTAACCTCAAAATCCGCCACCGACCCGTTATACCGCCACCGAACCGATACACCGTCGCCGCGCACACCGAATCATTCTGGTAACGAAACCGCGTATATGTTCTTGTAAATTGTTAACGGCGTTAGTTTAAACAATTCTACTTGTAAAGGCGAAGAATTTTTAACAAGACGCATAATTGATTTCTGTTCCAGCCGGGATTTAACAACTGATTCCAAATGCTATTGTTTAATTAAGAAATATATTTTGTTATTGTTGAGAATATGAATATAAAAACAGACTCTTTTTTGCTCCTTTCCCCTATCCTAATCATGGAACCGACTGACTATCTAGTCTCTTGGGGAAAGTTAAACGGTTACAATTTAATAACTGTACACTCGAGTCAAGGGCCCTGACGTCAGTGACATTTTGTTGTTGCGGGCTGCGTAATTCAGAGTTGCTAAACTCTGAATTATCTACGAGTATATGGCTATCTGTTGTAAGAAACGCGAGAGTTCGAATTTCCCGGGCATCAGCTCGAACAGTTCACGAGTAGAACCGCGCAACGCATGCGCCGCCAGCAGAAAAAATGATAAGGTTAATGTATTATACATTCTAATCAAATGTTCTCGCATTTTACTAATATTAAATTGAACATTGCACGGGCAAATATTAAATACAATAGCGACTGCAAATTCTATAGCAGAAACACCGCAATCATAATAATTAATCTGATACTGTACTTATTAAAAAGAAATGCATAAATTATCTTTTTTTGGAAACAGCCTATAAATAAAAATTGTATGATTATCAAGACATTTTTTGTTAATACTATCGAAAATTCGTATTACATTGTCTTTGTACCACAAACTAATCCAGTGTTTGTTTGTACTTGAACCAGAAAAAAGAATTTGAATATATTCTTTATGTCTATCAATAGGTTAAATATTAGACGATGTCTGAAAATTAACTGCAGATTTCATATAAAAAAATCGAGTAAAATCTTAAAATGTTGTTGAATTCAAGTATATGGTTATAATTTAATTGACTTTTAGAATTAGAATTATTTCCAATCCAATTTCTATCAAAATAAGTACATTTATAGTATCATAAATTGTCGTACAACAGCAAATAATCTATTTTTCATTTTTATTTTCATCAGGTATTTCTGCAATAATTAATTAGTTTAAGTGATTCGCAGCATACATTTTTATCTCTTTTTTAAACAAATGTCACATCGACATTGACGAATTAACGTAGAAAACTGTAAAATATTAATACATAACAAAATCACGTCAAAATTCTAGCCAGTGATGAATAACTATATGCATGGATAACTTTTTGATATTATAAATATTTCACGTTGCTTACTAGATAAGAAATCAAATTTTTCTATTTGTTTACTAAAATTTTAGCGTATTCATTTCTATGATAATCAGTGATTGAATAATCAATTTAACTTGGCGGCAAAAATTTAGAAAAATTCAAATTCAAATAAATTGTTGAAGATCATAAAGATGTTGAATCGAATAATTCTTTAAAAATTAAAACAAATTATATTTATAATAAAACTAAGCATCAATTCAAATTTTTTCAAAATTCTTTATCGCATCTATCAAAGCGAGTCTCGAGATACGGTGTTGTTATTTTCAGCTTAAACAATCTAGGTATGTTTTGATAGTCGAGAAAAAGAGTTAGCATGTTAAGTATACATAGTGAATTTGTTTAATATAATATAAATACCTGTAAGTGTTTGAGAAATATTGTGAGTAGAAACATTTTTTAGCTTCAAATTCAGTTCCTCTATTCTTTTAATACAATCTTGTTCAGATAGTCGAGTAGCTTGAAGTTCATTTTGAATACGTGTAGTTAGAGCTTTCTCTTCGTTCAATTTTTCTCCCGCTTTAAATACTTGCCGCTCTAAAGTACTTGACAGTTCTCGGAAACGATCTTGTTCTTCTTGGAGACGCCTTCTCAATGCAGCACATTCGCGAACAGCATCATCTAACCGTTGCTCAGCACGTAAAAGCCCTTCTGCTTGTGACCGTTCTAAACTTGCTTTAATTGATTCTACATCGGCTTTCAATAAAGCGTGCGTATGTCTTTCCCGCTGCATGACTTCACGTTCCTTCAAAAGGCGTCCTTCTGAATCACGCAAAAGTTGTTTTTCCTGACGCAAATTTTCTAACTGCACTTCTGCTTTTGATAAACGACTTTGGGCTGTCAAAGCTTCATTCTTTAATATCATTAGACTTTGTTCATGCTTACCTACAATTTGAATAAAATATTAATTACTGACTCACTTTGATGCACAAATGTTTTTGATTTGTATAAAGATTAAGAAATAACATCCAACTTCGCGCAAAACTTGACAGAAATCCTGTACCTCGATGGAAAAAAATTCCTTATTTATTTTTTCCGGCTCCGATCCGGGCAGTACCGTGAGCATACGATACTGCAAGGAGAGTCAGAGCTAGACCACCACCGGCGAAACCGTCTCAGGAGCACACGTGACAGTCAGTTCGCAATTCCAAAACCCAATCCTTCGGATTATCGTCGTGAGCACACGAGATAATCAGGAAAACCCGAACGACACCGAGTCTCGTCCTTCAAAACACACGCGGACGATACCCAGAGCCGCCGAAACCCGCATCGTACATCCTGACGTATCACTGCTCCCTCTGCCACTGTGCGCACACAGGGTTGAGGAAGTAATGAAACGCTCACCAACAGATCGCCGAGTCGTGCGCTCACGTCTTGATGAATTTGAGGTTAACCTCTCACTTTCGAAACCACCTTTACGCCGACGTCTCCCGACTCCTTTTGTCACTGTGCGCACACAGAGCAAAAGGAGGAACGAGGCCAGCGACGAGGATCCGCAGAGTCGGGCGCACGCGCCTCTGCGAGTCTAAGGATGACCGTAAAATACCGTAATACCAATCCGACTGCCACTGTGCGCACACAGAATGATCGAAATCATTATTACGCGACACATTCGGATCGACGTAGCCGTGCGCCTTCGAATGCAAACCTAACCTCGAATCCTGTCACCGCTTTGAAATTCCGACACCGTGCCAAATCACCGACGCCGCAGCCGCATAAATATTATCGCACCGTAGCTTTATAGTCACTTCGAAAATATTGCAATCGCACTGATTTCTGTTACAGGTGGGATTTAACATAAATCATTCACATTGTTAATTTTAACATCAAATATATTTGTTATTGTTAAATCATATAAAAAGAGTCTTTACTAAAACTTTCCCCTAACCGAATCCTGGGCCTGACTGACTGCCCGCGGTTCAAGCAACTGCTAGATCAGCTCATACAAGACGCAGTAGGGAGGAAACCGGTACTGATTTTAGGCGACTTTGATGCTTGGTCGTAGTTCACCAAAGATGCACCCACACCTTTAGAAAAGGAGACGCAAGGTCTATTGTCGACCTGACGTTTGTTAGCAGCAGCCTTATTGGCTCAGTTGATTCATGGACAGTAAGTGAGCACTACACGCATAGTAATCACCAGGCCATAATAATGGAGGTGGGAATATCAAAACAGGGACCCAGCGCGAGTAAAACGACTAATAGAGTTAGTTGGAAAACGAAGGATTATGATAAGGAGATGTTCTTGTTAGCACTAGAGGAAATACAACTGTCTGAAACGGCAAACAGCAAGGCGGAGCAGGTGACGGTCAACATCACCCGAGCATGTGATGCTGCTATGCCTCGAAGAGTGGCATACAGTAGACGACCACCAGTATACTGGTGGGACAAGGAGATTGCAAGTGCACGTAGCGAGTGCCACTGAACCAGAAGACGAGAACAACGGGCGAGAAAGAAATACTATAAAACTGGTAGAGGCTAGCAAATACTAGATGCCCGCAGACAAGAAATGAAGGACGCTAAAAGGAGTCTTAGGAAGAGAATCCGCAAAACCAAACGACGGTGTCTTAAGAAATTACAGGATGAGGTCGAACAGGACCCTTAGGGTCGACTGTATAAAATAGTAATAAAGAAGATTAAAGGAAGCTACGTGCCACCACCAAAATACCCGGAACTATTACACCGGATAGTGATCAAACTGTTCCCCAGGCAACTGGGAGAGCCAAGTGTCATATAAAGAGGTGCGAATGAAGAGGCTATTCCGCCGATCACAATTGAGGAGTCGTTAGCCGTCTGCAGAAGGGTAGGAAATAACAAGGTCCTAGGACCGAATGGTATTCCAAATATTGCATTGAAACATGCCATTCACGCACATCCAGTGGTCTTCGTAGTGTACAATGATGTCTAGAAGAGGAAACATTCCCCACAAACTGAAAAACCCAGCGACTCGTACTTCTACCAAAAGGAAAGAAGCCACCCCAGGAGTCTTCATCATACAGACCACTCTGCATGCTGGATACCCCAGGCAAGATCCTGGAACGCACTATCTGCGTCAGAATGGATCATTTTAAAGAAGGAAAAGCTAATCGTTCTAAGATACACTATATAATAATATTTATTATATTTTATATCATTAATGTAATTTGTATTTTTGGAGATGCTGTGTTCACAAGATGCAGGTTAAACCTATATATTATGCATTTAGTGCAGAAAAAATGGTTCAAATAAAAAAAAAATGCTATTTACACAGATTTTTTTTTTGAACTTATTTTATTGCTTTTAAGATAAAAATAAATGGCAAAAAGAAGCCCCAAGGATTATTTTTTAGAGGATATCGTTATTAACGATGGAAATTAAACAGGATTTCTTCAAAATCGTTTTGAAAAAATAATTGTCACGGTAAAAAGTGTTATTTTTAAAACATCTATAACTTTTATACTAAATGTTTTTATTTTAAATGTACGTCCGCAAAATTTTATTATAAATAACTGAAACTGATTTATTGTACTGTAAAAAACGATTTTTGGCTGTTAACTCGAATCAGAATCATTTTTAGTAATGATGTTAGTCATAGTCCTAGTTGGTGGAGGTGAACTACGGCGGCTCCTGCACGGGCACGTGCCGGTCGAGCACTCAGGCGAAGCCCATTGTGCTGTTCCTCCTGTACCTTAAGAAGTTACTTTATAAACCCTTGTTTATAGCTTCGGCAACTCGGCAAATTGATGCCAAAGCTGGGCATTCACACAGCAGGTGGAAGGTGGTCTCCTCTTCGTACTCGCACCACTTGCACCTCCTAGAGTTGCTCAGTCCTAAGTTCCACTGCTGTTGCTGCCCATCTTATTGCATACCTCTTATGAGGAGATACTGATACTATCTAGCGCCATGAGAGCTGCCCTGCTGTTCGATTAGAAGCATACAGTTCTTTGTGCCTCTCTCCAATAGCCTTTTGGCTGCCTCTGTGATGGCCCTGATTTCTGCCTGGAAAACTGTAGCATGCTGGTCAAGCGAGCACACAATCTCTTGTGTATCCACCTTTTCACAGGCTCCAGCTCCTACGCCATTCTCATTCTTAGAGCCGTCGGTAAACCACACTACACTGCTTTTAACGAGTTCTTGTGATCCCGCCTTCCATTCTTCCCTTTCCGGGATCACAATCGACAATGATTTAGAGAAATAAATTCTTTCCGCCATTCTGTCGCAACCTCTTTCTTCTATTAGTGGTATTACATGTTCCAGAAGTGCCGCATCCTTGAACTCTGCACAGTTCGTTGATTCCGCTATTCTGCAGAACGCCCTGCACGCATTTGCCCTAATCACCTTGCCTAGTGAGGGGAGTTCCAACAGTTTTTCCATAGCGACCGTAGGTGTCGTTCGCATGGAACCCGTGATTCTTTCCATAACTAATCCTTGCACCCTGTCCAGTTCCATGGTGTGAGTTTTTAACTGGAGCTTAACCATGGAGTTAAAGCCCTTCCATTGGTTTGGTCATTTACCTGTTCGTAAACAGCATGACACTGACTTTGTTGGGGTTAACCCCGAGTTTTACTTTATTACACCATTTCTCCACCAGGCTCAGTGCGAACTGCATTAGACCTGCTAGCAGGTCCTCGTCGTCCCCCCTAATCAGAATGACGATGTCATCTGCATATGCCTGTGCGTTTATACCAGCCTCGTTCAGGATGCAGAGCAAGCTGGCCACCACCTGGCACCATAGTGTAGGTGACAGCACCCCTCCTTGTGGGCATTCATTCCTCACCACTCCTTTGCAAGAGTACGCTTCCCAGGCAGCCACTATCGTTCTGGTCCTCAGCATAACGCTGATCCACCTGGCGACAGTTGCTAATATTGCGTGCTCCTCCATGCCTGCTGAAATCGCCTCGCCGGTTGTGTAATTGAAAGCCCTCTCGATGTCTAGGAAAGCCACCAATACCAAACCCCTGTTTTTCATGCCCTTTTGAAGAGCTAATCGCGTCCACCAACGCTGTGTCCACTGACTTTCCTGTCTGGTAAACATGTTGCTTGTTGTGCTGCGGCGCTTCTACTAATGATTACTTCTTGATATATCTGTCAACCAGCCTTTCCAGGGTTTTGAGTAAAAACGAGGTCATGCTGATTGACCTGAAGGCCTTTGCAACCGCGTGATGTGTATACCTGGATTGAGCAGGAAAGCCACCCTTGCCTGCCTCCATTTTTCCGGCACATATCCTAGTGCTAGACAGGCTCGGTACAATTTCTCTAAGGCTGGGACTAATACGTCCATGCCTTGCTGCAGCAGGGCCGGGAAAATACCGTCCAAACCTGCCGTCTTGTAAGGCTCGAACGTCCCTATAGCCTACCTTATCCTTACCTTGTCTGTTACCCGTTTCGCCAGTCTTCAGTCTTCTCCGCGGGCATCAGCTGAACGGCCTCTAACCTAGCCCCTGAAGTCTTGAAAGTGGGTTTCCATCAAGCCCTTTAGGTCCTCCTGTCCATTCATTGCCCAGCCCCCTGTTACTAATCTGATTGAGTCTGTCAGTGGCTTCTTCGGGTGCTGCAGAACACTGCACAGCCTGGCCGTGTCTGATAATGTGCTTAGGCTTTTGCTCCGCTCTATACGCCCGTTTGTCCTTGTCACACTTCGCGCTTGGACCGGTTGTATAGCCGCCTTACTTTCTTCCTGCGTTTCTTCAGTAACTTATTCCACCAGGGAGCGCCCTTCGATGGCCTCTTTAGTCTAAATTCACAATTGTTCTTGTAAGAACTTATTATTATGTCCTTTAGGATCCTACTGCAGTGATCAATGTCCTCCGCCGTCCCGTATGTGACAGGAAGCAACTGATCTTAGCCTTAAGTTCTTCTCTGTATCCTACCTAGTTTGTTTTCCTAGGGTTCCTTATAAGATCCTGATCGAGCGTACTTTTTCCGCCAAGTCTGAACACGATGTGTTGGTGGTCCGACATGGAGACTTTTTCCGACACTTTCCAGTCCATAACCTCAGACCACACGTTCCTGGAGGCCAGGGTGATATCTATGACCTCCTCCCTTACGGCGTTTCGTAACGTGGGTCTACCGCTCGTATTAAGAAAGCCCATGTTCATTGCTTTCTCCTCCAAAATTGCAGTCTGGGCTGACCCAACATGTGTGATGTGCGTTTGCGTCACAACCCATTATAAGCTTTGAGCCTTCGGCTTCGCATTCTCTAATTAATTCGACTATTTCCTTTGGTGGGCACGCTTTCTCATAAGGAAAGTATGCTGCGGCAATCATAATGACTTCCAGATCTTGTTCGAGAGCACCGCTACCCGCATCTACTTCTGTGCTTACCGTATTAAGGCCAGGATCGACTTTTATGACCTCTACTCCCGTCTGTCCTGGCTCTTTCTTTGTCTTTTAACATGTGCGTTCATGTGTTGTGTTTCCCAACCGGCACTACCGCCTTCGCCTGGTTGGGGGATTGCTCCTAGCCTCTAGTCGGTCTGCCAGGCAGTTTTCGCTCTCCTTTCTCTGAGACGAGAACAGTTGAGTGAGTCCCGCCCCCAGGCCCATTAAGAGTCTGAAGCAAGGGAGAGCCCTTTT
Organism: Nasonia vitripennis; assembly: GCF_009193385.2. Lineage (NCBI taxonomy): Eukaryota > Metazoa > Arthropoda > Insecta > Hymenoptera > Pteromalidae > Nasonia > Nasonia vitripennis. Next base: position 1,330,647 of record NW_022279600.1, read on the forward strand.
TAGGGGGATTCCGCACTCGAGTGAGAGCCCTTTTTACGGGGATCGACATACATTTGAGAGCCCGTTTAACAAAGAATCAGACACAGCGAAAAACATTCACTCTCTTTGACTGGGTCCGGGTCCGAGATCCGCCGCACAATCGACCAGAGGAACCCCCTCACCAGCCCATCGGGCACACGACAAGGTGGCAATCCTTCGAGGGGCTAGTAATGATGTTAGTAGGGAAAAGTTTTATTTTTTAAGGACCTGCAACTTTTGTTGTTAAAATGCAAATTCTACACGCGGGCAGGTAAAGGAATCGTGAATAAGTAATCACAATTTAAGAAAAAACAAGGATGTGGCTTTATTGTATAAGACGAAGAATAAGGTAGCATGAACATAATAGCGTAAGCGTCTTATCGGCTCGAGAGCTCGACAAGGAGTGAGGCGGAGAGCAAGCGGCGTCGCCGAACTCCGCAGGTTGTCACGTGGTGGGACGAGTTTAAGGAGACTCTAGCGTCGGCAGTTGGCGCTATATTTTCAACAACTTTTCCATTTAATATTTTCTTATAGAATTCTTCAAATTCGAGTTACCTAAAAGCCGTTTTTAGTGATATTTGGACGTGACAATATTCGCTATATATACACGAGATCGAGCTTATTCTATTACCATTGTAGGATAAAGGAAACTTACAAAAAAATTTAAGGCCCATTCAGCAATGATCTTGCTAAGATAATCGCGTTACACTAAATCTACATAATATTAAAATTCTTTAATTTGGAAAACTATCTTCTGTAAACATCCCTATCTTATGTAGATATATTTCGTGAAAATAAATTTTTGTTAAATTATTGTAATCTTTGTATATCAACACATAGATTCATCACAGAAATTAAATTTTTAAATGATTAGTTTTTGTAAACAATAACAGTAAACATTAGCTAAGTAGCGTACGTACGTACGTACAAATATAAATATCTTTTAATTGATGTAAAAAAGTATAATTTTTTTATACACTAATCGTACAGGATTATATGTATAAAAATGCCAAATAAAAATTATCAGATGTGGTCAAGATTACATGATGCTGGAGATAATTATGATGAGATCAGAAATATTAACTTATTTACTGAAATATATTGTGATACACACGTATATCACAACATATTTCAGTAAATAAGTTGATATTTCTGGTCTTTATAAGATATACATATACACCTAGTGCACTCATTCGTAGACGATATCTCGTCATCCTAAGAGTCGTCCTGACATCTGGACATCGCTACGAGATATGACAGATATTTAACGATAATTTTGATCGAGATCTGGTGCTCTCATCTGTAGACGATGTCCCGTCGTCCTGGGAGTCATCCTGGCACTTGGACATCGTCTGCGAGATATGAAAGATATTTGGCAGTAATTTTAATCGATATCTGGTGCTCTCATCCATAGACGATGTTCCTTCGTCCTGGGAGTCGTCCTGGCATCTGGACATCGTCTACGAGATATGACAGATATTTGACGATAATTTTAATCGAGACCTGGTGCTTTCATCTATAGACGATGTCCCGTCGCCCTGGAAGTCGCCCTGGCACCTAGACATGATCTACAAGATGTGACAGATATTTGACGATGATTTCAATCGATATCTGGTGCTTTTATCCGTAGTTGATGTCCCGTCTTCCTGGAAGTCGCCCTGGCACCTGGGCATTGTCTACGAAATATCTGATGAAGTTGACATCCCGTCATCGTGAGGGTCTTTTGGAACCCAAAGTATATATTTTATTTCAAACTATAATAATTCGTGATAAACTTTGGATTGTAGTATAAATAAAACTTGCTCTCTGCTTATTACAAAATTGAGCCTGTCGTAATTATTAGATATAGATGTTCTAATAAGAACACCCTTATATCAATTTTTCTATTATACTATTTAATTGATTCATTATTATATGTGCTATATTTTAAATGAACAATTAACGTAAAAACGGTAGTTTTGCTGGGGAATTATCTGTTTTCTTGGGCACTATCATTACATATTTAAATCAAATAAATATAATAATAGATTCTTCGACCTGTGTAAACATTTTTTACTATGAATATCATAATTTATAGTTGGAAATAATATAAAAAAATCGCTGCCAATTCTTTGGCACGTAGCTTTCTCTAACAAAATTTATAGTTCCAAAAGATAAAATATTTTTCAAATATACAGTACTTCTATTAATGATTTTTAAAATACTTTCAATCTTAATTATTTTACCAAAGGAGCACCCATCAAAATATCAAATCGTATAATTTTCATCAAAAAATTCAACCCGTAATATTTTAAATAATATAAGCTTTTGTCATAACCTTAAAATCATGAATTTGTCATAACCATAAAATCATGAATTTTCTCAAAACATTCTGAACTTTAGTTAGCGGGTTAGAAGGTTTAACAAAGATAGTAATTTTTAGTTACACAGGGTATACAGGGTGAGAGACAAAGAATTTGAATCCTAATATCTTTTAAACTAAATGGTTTTATAAGCTGTAAAAAGAACCTAGCCAAGGTGATCAAAAGATCGATGTTTTCCAAAAATTTCAACTTAATTAAAGTCTTTTTCTTAACACGTGCATGAAAAATACCCGTTTCCATGCATCTAAAGTGAATGGCAAGCTTTTCATTTCGAGCGTGCAGGAAGGAATGACCATTCCCTCCCTTTGCAGCGAGAGAGAATCATTCCCTCTCGCTACTCAAAAACACTCAAAATGAATCAAATTTTGAAAAAATTTTGGAAAATTTTGAAAAAATTAGGAAATTTTTGAATTACGACTTAAAACGCGCAACTTACCATTCACTCTATTTGCATGAAAACGGGTCTTTACCGGCACTTATAAAAAAAAAAGTACAGTGTGTAACAAGGGGGGGGGGGGAGGGCAAATTCTACCTCGAGTGAGATCTGAGTACTCGACTCCAACTCGTGCTCAAATCTCACCCTCGTTAGAAATAGCCCCCCTCCACCCTAGTTGCCCAATATACTATTTACTCCCGTAATCGTACGATATACAGGGTGTCCCATTTTAACTTACACAGCTGAATAACTCAAAAAATTGCAAGTCATTTAAAAAATGTTTCAAATAAAAATTGGTGTACAAACAGAAACCGATTACTTAAGCTTAAAAACAAAACTTTTTACATTTAGACTGCACAGATCGATAGAGAGCGTCGACACGAATCTGCAACAGATTTTACTTTTTCCATGTGTATCGTGGTTTTCCAGATATCAGCGAAGGACGAAAGCTAACCTTAAAATTAATAATCAACTACACCATTCTGTAGGGAAGGCCAAAATGAAGGTCATAGATGGTTACAATCAGTCAATTAGCATCCTTATCACATTACTCTAGTACAGGAATTAAGCGAAGCAAATTACGTACTCAGAGTACAATTTTGTAGATGGGCTCTTGAGATGTTAAATCTGAACCCAAATTTCTTTTGGGAGGTTTGTTTTAGCGATGAAGCTACATTCATCAGCAATGGTAGTCTCAATAGGCATAATTGCCATTATTGGTCACCAGAAAATCCACATTGGTATCGTGAGGTGCTAAATCAACATCGTTGGAGCGTCTACGTATGGGTTGGCATTTGTAACGGTCAAGTGATTGGACCACATTTTTTTGAAAGTACCATTAATGGTGCAATGTACTTAGAATTTCTTGAAAATGATTTGCCAAGATACCTAGAGAATGTTCCACTTGGAGTCCGACTACGTTTGTGGTATCAACAAGATGGTGCCCCCGCTCATTATGCTCGTGACGAACAAACATTTTTGAATCAACGATTCCCAAATCCATGGATAGGACGGGCTGGGCCATTCTTGTGGCCTCCTAGATCACCGGATCTGAACCCACTAGATTTATTTTTGTGGGGATACGTAAAAGATGCTGTGTGTGGCCAAGCTCCAACAACAAGATTAAATATGATGGATAGAATAAGAAGAGCCTGTGAAGCAATAACACGTGAAACACTTTCGTCGTCGGTTGCTGTTGTGCTTGGAAAATAATGGTGCTCACTTTGAGCATTTAATTCGCACAGAGAGAGCTGAAAACAATGATTAGAATATTATTGATTTTTTTTAATTGGCCAGACTGAACAATTATCTTGTATTGTGTAATTCTCTTGCCTTCATTGGCTGGACTGCTGCACAATCTTGCGTTAACTGGCTGGATCACGGAACGATCTAACCTTCATTAGTTGGATCTTTTCAGAGCTACAGGAACAGAAATCGGCCCTTTTCAGAGCCAATGAAATGGAGTCGGAATACCCCCCACGTTCTCGTCGTCGGCTCCGGGGGTGCTTATACGCGGCATGAAAAATGCACGAGTAAGCATCGCGGAGAGGAGGTCTAGTTATTGATAAATCTTTGACTCTGTACTGACTTGTCCCTTGAGTGGCCGGGTCATGCAAAGCGTCATTTCATGCATTAGTTACATATGATTGTCGAATCACCGATCTATGGCATTCTTTCACTTAAACAGCAATATCATGATTAACCAGCTTATCTGCACCAAGCGGGAATTCGACCTTGAAATGACCTTCAGGGATCACTTTGACCCCTAACATGAATACCTATCCGAACGTAGAATTTTGTGCTCTTTCGGAATCCGAGGTCAAAAATAGCGGTTTTCATTTGAAAAACTAAATTTGACCTTAATATAACCTTGAGAATGTAGGTCAAGGTCATGGCTAAGGTCATGGCTGGATCAGTCCTTCGATACCCACTAACTTTTATTTGAAACATTTTTTAAATGACTTGCAATTTTTTGAGTTATTCAGCTGTGTAAGTTAAAATGGGACACCCTGTAAAAAACCCATTTTTTTTGTTTGTGATTTTTAGCTCAGAAAGTAGTCATCGAAATGGTTTAAAATTTTAACAGCAAATAGATATTACTGTTTTTTATTGATATTTTTTCAAAACGTTTGACAATTTAGTTTTGGAAATATTAATATTTTTTTTTAAATCACCTTTTCATCATAAAAATGGAACGGAACGGTCCATCTGAAAAATCTTGCGGGAAAAAGTAGGCAATTTTATGACATTTTAGATATACTGTTGTTTAATATATTGTAAAAATTATTTTATCGAAAATAAGCAAAAATATTTTTTTTAAAATCAAATAATGGTTATAATATGGCCATAAAATGGTCAGAATCATACAAAAAAATTCCCAAATTCATAATCAGAAAACATACATGCATGTCAAATTTTATTACGATCAATCGTATGATTCCAGAATCATAACGGTATGCGTACATACACACACATATCCATTCACACAGACATTTTCTAATAACGCTTGATTCGAACTCTAAACACCTCTAAATACGTTTCTACGAAGTTTTAGCGAAACTTTAAATTTTACTATTACAAAGCTTCTTCTAGGACGAAGCAAAATAGTTAAAATATCACACTTTAATAATAATGATAAAATTTGAGATCATAATAACAGCCAGTATCATAACTATCACATGTAATACATTTTTTGATATCTTTAACAAGCGGTTATTATTATTGTTATATATAAAAATGACAGTAGCAATAATTCAACAACAAAAAAATGAACTCGTTATTATGGTATATATTTAGGAACAATAATGACGATAACTGAGACGAACAATTTGTATATTGGTATTATATATTTAGACTTTATATTAGCGATAAGTCAGCCAATCAATTTGTATATAAGTATTATTTATTTAGACTTTATAATGGTGATAACTCAGACAAACAAATACCAGTATACATACAATTTATTTAATTCATTTTATTTTTGAAAAATTAAGTTTTTGTAAAAAATTGTCCAAATATACTATGTTTTTTGTATATATTTTAGTATCAATATCTAATTTTGTTCGTTTTTTATCGTCATTGTGTTCATAAATATACTTTTTACTGAGAAATAATTTAAACTTATTTCTCGATGTCGCTCTTGATAAAGTAACATATAATTGACCACGACTGAATACTGAAGTTCATAAACAGATTCTAACTTTGTCAAAAGATTGACCTTAAGATTTATTTATAGCCATAGAAAATCTCAATTTTATCGTAAATTGTCCTGTTATTATACGAAACGGTATTTCATTCAATGATGAACTTAGATCGATTTGTGGCGATGAGACGATTTTACCAGAACACCTACCAGTTATAATTTCTCTATCTAATAAATATTTTTTAATATTTTTAATAACAATGTTCCATTACAAAAACCGCCATCGATATCTAAATTTCTTAAACAACTAACTATTGCCCCTTTTTTCAAGATTAATTTATGTGGTAGTAAACCATTTGGTGACAATGAATTCAGTTGGTATTGGGTTTATAAGATTTTAAGTTTATAAGGCATAATTTTCACTCTGAATTTTATCATCACTATAAAAGAGTAAGCTTGTTCCATCAATATTTTTAACTATTTTTTCATCAATTTTTAATAAATTGGAATTTAGAGGTGATAAAATTACTTTGTTTCTTAATAGTCCAGTCGAATTAGATTTTGAAGGTAACAAAATTAAATACAGCAATGTTTCTGCACTTTATGGCGTAAAAAGGTATGTAGAATGATAATTTCCAAAAACTAACTAAAAAGGAGTAAAGTAAAGTTGTCAAATTTGCATATAAGTGGCAAAATTACGTGTTTTTTTTTAGTTTTTTCAGTGCCGATCAAAATCTAGACGATCGATCTAAAAATAACTCATACTATGTTGAAGGTACTTAAATTATCTACACATAAATGCACCTGAATTATTTTTTCATCAATTAGTTGTGTAAAAACATTCAATCAAGTGTAAAATCAATACCGAACGCGAAAAAATGCGTTTTCGAAAATTAGGCACTATTATTGCAAAAATCTATAGATGTTGATGAAACTTATGGAAAAGATGGTCAATACAACTGTCAATATGTGTGCCAAAAACTGATTTGATTGACCGTCAAATTGTTGCTAATTACATTTGTTAACTTATTTTAATGATTTTTTTGCAGCTAATTGTGTAATTACTAACCGGTGGTTTCATAAGTTAATATCGCGGTTACAGGTTCTATTTGGACCAAAGAAACGTGTGAAAAAAGAAAAATACCGAACGCTGAGTGCGCGCATGCGCGCCCGACTTTTGATTTGAATTTTTCAAATTCGCTCGGGTCTCTGTAACTCGAGAACCGCTCGGTGGATTTTAATGATTTTTTTTGGGTATCTTCACGAGACGAATGCGATGCCGTCACAAAATTTCATTTTTATAACAAAATTTCGTCGCAAACTCAAATTTAAATAATTTAAATTTGAGCTCAGCGTTCCTCCTCGCGCGCACAGGTAGTTCATTCACGTTAACATTCACTCTTGCTAGCGCGTTTATTAACTAGAATATCAATGTGAAACTGTTTGAAAATTGAAGTTGAACTCTTTCTTTAATTATTCCCAAAATGTCAGTTCGATACGTCGAAAAGTTTATTAATAATTGACGTTATAAAAAAAACTATCTTCCAAAGAAAGAGACCTAGATGAATTTTTCTTTTTTGAGAATAACGACAAAAATATGCTCTATTCAACGCAACAAGAGCGAATTCCATAGCGACTTTTCTCTTACCCTGCCGGGATTTATTTATAACGCTTTTTTAGACGTCCCACTTTGTTGGTTGCAAACAGCATCTTAATTTTAACTTTTTGAAATTTGAAAAAAAAACACGTAATTTTGCCACTTATATGCAAATTTGACAACTTTCCTCTACTCCTTTTTAGTTAGTTTTTGGAAATTATCATTCTACATACCTTTTTACGCCATAAAGTGCAGAAACATTGCTGTATTTAATTTTTGAAAATATATTACGAGATTCCACCTAATTCGACTGGACTATAAAGATAAATCATTTGTATCAATTTTATGACCAACAATTTCTGTGGTCAGATCATTATTACAGATAAATTCTTGTGGGATTCTTTTAACATTATTTTCTCTCGCGGCAAGCTGCGTTGCCACGCGGGTTAATCACAGGCGTTTAGAGAGTTCGTCGCATCGAGGGATTGCGATCCGCTCAAGTATTGCCGAGTTTTTCCCCGAAATCGAGCCACGTTACAATATTCAAATCGTACTCAAAAAATATTATATTATTACAATTTGATTGATTATTTTGACTCCTTCAATTAATGACCATTATAAAATTATACATTAAATATGCTTAACTATTTATAATTTTTTGTTTGAATATTAATTTATAAATAATAATCAGTAACAAGCAATACGAATATTACAATGTTTATTTATTTATTTGATCGATACACTATATAAATATACATATACACACAAAAACACACACACACACACACATATATATCATTTGTATATATATATATATATATATGCAGAATTTTCTACATAAATTTCTGCAAAAAATGTAAACTATCATTTTATATAAATGTTATCAACCGAATAGTAACAACTAAACTATGGTTTTAAATTCCAAAACTTTTAATATTAACTTTTTTTTCAAACCATAGATTTTGTTATTATCTATATAATAATAATTACGTAAAATTTTATTATATCAATTATTGTTTACTATATGGATTTTCTAGGAATCACAAAAAGACAATCAAATTATATGTAAAAATATGTACGAAAAACTGTGCAAACAACTGTACTAAAATGTATGCACATAACTTAATAGATTTTTTTTATAATAATCACACTTTTATCGAAAAAAAAACGAATTTATATTCTTTTAGTAGTGTATCTAACCTAATTCCAACCAATGTTCTCTTTTTTTACGAAATATAATTAAGTACGATAGTAAACCCAATGTTTTCATTGAATACTTTATTTATGAACACAAACAAAAATCTAATTGTTAGTTTTATATTTAATATATTTATCTACCTTAACACATAAATTGTTTTTTAAAATCATAACGAAATTTATATTTATATATATATATATATATATATATATATATATATACACATATATATACATATACAGGGTGTTTCATTTTAATCCGACCACGAAAAAAACCATGGAAAAACTAATTTTAACGAAAAATGACCTTAACAAAAGTTGAAGGGGGTAAAGAACTCGATTTTCAAGGTCATTTGGGGGTAACTGTGATTTTTTTAAATATGAACCTCTATTTTAGACCTTGGAATCGGATAGAGCGGAAAAAATTACGTCGCAAAGGATATTTTAAGTTTGCTTTGGTGACCTTGAGAAGGTCAATTCAGGTCAAATAACAAAAAATCTGCTAAACAGCTGTTTGTCTGGTTTTATTTTACTGATGTCGAAAGATGACCTTGACAAAAGTTGAAGGGAGCAAAAGGGGCCATCTAATGACACCAACACCTTTGACCTTGAACTCGATTTTCAAGGTCATTTGTGGGTCATTGTATTTTTTTAACGGGAACCGCTATAATAAATTAATAAATTATATCTTATTTGATGATGATTAGAGATTATTTTTGACAATTTTTTTATAAAAGAATTTTGTTTATTCAAAACACATATTTTTAGTTTTATTGCTTTAATTGATGTTCGTATATTTTTATTTCTACATATGTCATAATCACAAAGAATTTAATTATTATTCTTATTACTGACACCTTAATTATCTTTTATGTATATATAATATTTTTAATTATAAATATAAATAATGATTTAACAATATTATGCAGGTTAACAAAACCAACAAAGAAATATCTTATTATTTTACTATAAAAGCGTTTTTTGATAGTTTTATATTAAATTATATGCGGTTAAAACCGTTTTTGAAGATTTGTCCTTCGTTAAAGCGACCCCAAAAATGTTTGTCGCGGTTAAAAGTTCTGTTTCAAAAATATATACAACTTCTACATTCAACATTTTCATGTAAAATATAAATCCGCAAAGTTTTATGGCAAATAATTGGTTTTGAAGTTGTATCAAATCGATTTTGGGTTGTAAACTCGAGTTATAAGCATTTTCATGATTTTATGTTAATCAGAAAAAGTTGTATTTTTCAAAGATCTACAATTTTTTCTGCGTATACATGCATGATCAAGTCCGGAATAAATCTGTCAGCTTACTTTTATGAGGGGAGTTCGCACACAAATTTTTAACCTGATTGATTAAAGTCTCACAGAAACAATTGTGTAACACCAAAATTTTTATTCAAAAATGCACGCGAAAATCGAACAAATTGTGTCCGCATTCCAAATAAAACTAGAGGATCGGGATAAAAAATAGTTATTTAGTTTGCACGAGTGGTGAATCCTTCCAAAATTTCAGCCTGATCAGTCGAAAATTGCGTGAGATATCGCATCTCACACATTTTTCGCTGCCAAAACTATAAGGCACTTCTGTGTCGCGGTCATGCCTAAAAATTGTTTCTATAATTGATTAATGTTACATAACAAGTTCTTATTTTCTTAATTGCATTAAATATAAAGTAGCAGTTAATTTAATCGTAATCGCTCATATTACTTTCATCATTTATACTATCTGTCTTATCCATATCAATGTCTTCATTAGCTTAACTGCTTTTATCACTAAGCATATCATCATTTGTGCTAAAAAAATAAATATAAATTTTCATATAAATAAGGATACGCCTAAAATAAGAATGTTTTGCGACAAAAAATAACAATACATACATTTGAATCAAAAATAACAATATATACCTTTGAATCAAATAATTTTCTATTTATGTCGTAATGACCTACTTTTTGATCTTTGTGCGTTCTACAATATAAATTAACGACATTTTTAGATCTGTTAGATAAACAGCTCTCTTAAAGATGTCTAATATGCGGCACTTACTGTTCACTTGTCTGAAATGACTTATCATGTTTTTACGATAATGCTTATGCCAGGAATCATTGGCGTCTTCTGAATAGTAAGCCATCGGACTCTTCCGAAACTGGCGAATAATGCTGGAATCATGTTTTAGTAATTTATGCAAGCTTGGGTTCATGCGAGCCCACAAATACAGCTCATAATGCATTTTATAAGTTTCTCAGCACTAAGTTTTAAACTTTTCAAGATTTAGATTCATTTTACTCCTCAGCAGTTGCAGTACCAAAGCAATATTTATTACAATTCGCTCGTCAATTTTAAGCGAATTAGCCAACTTTGTTGGACATTCAAAGCACTCACGTGCTAGGTTACCAGTGTTCTTTGTATCATGAGTTGCAAGCACTTGATCTGGTCTTATTGAAAACTCTGCATAAATTCTACCTTCAATTTTTTTTCTGCTTACACTGAAAAAAAAACAGCCATTTTAACTGAACTCGCACCAGTAATCTGTCATTGTACGAAGACTCGCCAAAATTACCGTAGAGTTCAGCAGTTTTAAAGAATCAGTTCGGTCGTTTTTGCTGGTGTCCCGCGTAAGCGACCAATTTTACGAGTCTCGACTCACCAAAACTACCAGTGGCACACCGTTGTTCTTACCGTACAGTCGTTACGGTGGCAGAACAGTTAAAACTACCGGACTTTACAGCAGAAACGACTGTGTTTTTTTCAGTGTACTTACCACTTTATCTGAAAATTTATTGTATATTAAGTAAGGATAATCGCGCATAGATAGAAATAAATATAAAATTTAAAAAAACTTCGTAAATGTAATAAAATGTAAATTTTCAGACATTTTACACAGGCGCGCGCGCGCGCACACACACAAACACACACTATCGAGATACAGACAGTTTGTAACGGAAATCTTTAATTCTTCACAGAAAACGTCAACTTTGTCGATTGATCCTGGACGAGGCATTATAATATAGCCTATTTTTATATTTTTCTGTGATTTCAGATAGTTTAAACTACATGTAAAAAAAGGTCTTATGTCGATCGATCAATCAGATCAAAATTCCTACCATTTTGAAATTAGAAAATCTAAAATGTCCCAGGGGATTTTAACTCTGACCAGCTTTCCACATCCGATGATGCCAATTTCATCAGAACTTTCATTTAAGAGAACTCCCTTAAATTGGTTTTATATGGTGCTACTCACCATAAAAAATAATCTAACACCTAGCTTGACTTACGGCTAATAGATTAGCAGGATCGCCTTCTATCACACTGAAAGACAGACACCATCAACTATGTTACGTATCCAAAACATACACTTACAGAAACTACAAGGGAATCTGTGCTAAGAAGCTAAGGGACTACCTTAGTACCAGGGTTCAAATAATTAATTACTTTTTTAATCTAATTGAATAGATTAAATAGATAATTGATAATTAAATAATAGTTATTAATTAAGGTGGGGTTTTGGTTAATTTTCTAAATTTTTCATATTATAGGCCTATTTTCTGAAACTTTGTACTTATATTCGGTACAAAAAAAGAGGAAGATTTGTAAATTTTGAACCATATTTGTAGTATATTTTTCAAATTATTGCAAATAAATAGTTAAAAATTAGTCTTACTTGCAAAGATCTTGCTCACTCCTTTTCAACTAAAACCAAAATTCTTACAGCCAATGTTTGCATTTATTTGAAATTAAAATTTTATAGTGACTCGATTTTAAAAAAAAGTATTGAATTTATCAAGCAAAATAAACTCAATCGATTTTAGAGTAAAAATAACAGTATTTATTATAGCAAAAAAAAATACAATTTGTAGGAAAAATGTTGTCGCAGAGCAGACTCGAGAGTAAGAGGTCTTTCCTCGTCGAGTGCTAGGGCTGAACTGTGGGCTACAGTCCGCAGAGGGCTGCACACGCAGAGGACTGCAGCTTAGATGCATATTTCGCCTGCACATAAAAAAAACGTTCGGAAGCATTTTATTACACATCTGGACACATCCTAATCCGCGGACCGACGCGTCTCGAAACGGTCAGCGGGCGAAAGGTTTATTTCATTACCTGGGTGTGGGGTTTTTCCCTTTGTTCGAATATTAGTTTAATATGCGAAGAGAGAGAGGGAGAAGGTTCGGGAAGCTTGTCACCTTAAGTTCAAATTCGACGGTTTTCGCTAGCTCGCACGGCACCAATGAGGTTGCCATGGCAATGCGCGCTCGCTCGCTCCTACTCTGTCTCTCTCCGCCTGTTTCGCGAGCGGTCTTCTGCCGCTTTCGCTGATTTGTGTTATTCAGTTTTCGTATTGCCGAAGCGCTGTGAGGACTTGCCTCACAGTGTCGACCGTTAAACAATATCGTTTGTTAACGCGTCGGTGCTCTAACACTCTTCTAATACTCTTCAATTTTCCATAGTCAATACATTTGTAATCACACTCTTTTCTTTTCAATAAACATCAATAGTTTGACGGTATACATAGTATACCTTTTCATCTCAAATTTAAAGAGCGTGTTATTATTTTCACATTAATTGTTTTGATCCACAAGTCTCTATCAAAGTCGAGAGACTATAAATACCCTTAATAGCAAAATACTTAAAATATAAAGCCGTGCTCGTGCACGTATTTTTCAACACTCCCACTTATTTTGAGCATTCGATTACATTTAAACTTTCACGCAAATTACAAAATAGTTGCTTTATCAGCGGTTTAGTGAAGATATCAGCGAGCTGTTCCTTCGACTTTACATATTTGACATCTATTTCGCCGCGATTAAGAACAATACGAATCATATCTCTTTTTTGTACCGAATATGAGTACAAAATTTAAGAAAATGTGACTACGATATAAAAAGTTAGAGAATTCACCATAACCCCACCTTAAAGGCCTGGATGATTGATAATTAAAACTATTATTTATCAATTACAGGATCGCACAATTGATGATTAAAAAAAAATTTTTTTCAATTATTCACCGAATAATTAAATAATTTAATTATTAATTATTAATTGCAAGCCCCAATGATTGATAATTAATGATCAAGTAGCATCAGACACGTGATTATAATTGGTAAATTTTACAAAAATTCTGAATTACTGTTCGAGATGAAGCGCCGTCACGTTTGCAGATTTATAGTAAAAAAAATACGATTATTTTTTTGTAAAATAATAACTTTACCCCATAATATATAAAGTCATATAAGTAATATAAGGACATGTCTATATAAGGGCGCAATCAGAAAATGCATTTTACAAAGGTGTCAAGTACACTACAAAACTTATATTTGATGTACACAACTTTTTCTTTTGACTGAATGCAACAGACTTTATAGACGCAGATCTTATCTACCCTGGGATCAGTTATTTTATAGACCAGCAAGAAACTACGCTCATAGACAGGTTGAGTAAGATAAGCTGAACTTATTATTTATGCCTGTCAACCCTGACCGATGAGGAGTGACTGACCCTGATCCCTGAGATCTGGAGTAAGCTTAAGAACCTTGGAATCACGGACTCTAAGGCATTCTTTTTGCCCGCATATAAGGGCAAAAAAATGAATATCACCCGCTTAAATATTTTAAAGAAAATGGTCAATAGTTCACATCAAATATGCGTATGTGTGTGTGTAAACATGATAATTGTACTGCAAACTCTACACTTGGCCTAAAAAAGCCCACTTTACGCCCTTGGTACACAATATACTATTATCCTTTACTTGACCGAAACAGCCACTTATTGTCCCTGAAATGCTGGGCGAAAGTAGCATATTTTTATCGCAAGAGTAGATTTTACCCCAAGTGATTACTGTCCTGGCAATAAAATTTTTTCTTCAATTAGTTACTACACACGCTCACGAAAAATCTACCTATTTACGCAATAAACCCACCTGCAGACCAAATATGCTACTTTTTCCCCTTCTTGCATAATGTACTATTAACCCAGCTTTTTAAGTTGATAAAGTGAAGGGAAGTTGTATGGAAAGTACTTGGAGGCATAATAGAGAAGGGGAATAGATAAAGGAAGGAAGACGTCAAAAAGATGTTGGACAGGCTAGAGAAAAAAAAATCAGCAGCATAATAGCATAAGCAATCATAAGAACTGGAATAAAAAATAGAGGAAGGATAAAGGGCCAGGAAAAAATAATAATATAATGAAAGCAGAATGATATGTTAATGTTTCGTTGTGCCATTTTATTAAGTACAATAAAAATTTCAAATTGTTTGCTGCCACACGACTATGTTATTTGATTTTAGAATATTATTTAATGATGTAAAAATGCGGTTTATTTCAAAGTATGAGTATTTAACTCATACTCTAAAATATTGTTTAATTGATTAAATAATTCATTTTGATAAAATGTAACAAAAATCTCTAAAGTACCATATTTTCATTGTTAAACGCCGTAAAAACGGTCACGAAGGAGGGCAAAGTAAAGTGACTAGATTGAAACTTTAAGGAATTCATAAGGACATACGTAGGGAGTCAAAAAAGTGATCTAGTGGACACGGGCTGTGTAGATGAGAGAAGAAAGTATAAGGAACTACAAAGAACTAGGAGAGATGGTAGGCAGAGCTCAAGAAGAGAAGAAAACATAGCATGGTGATATGGAAGCAAGTACAGAAAAAGAAGGAAGTAGCTAAGAAGAGAAAGAAAACACAAGGGTAAAAAACTTAAAATATTAAGAAAAGGTGAGCCGTCACGGGATGGAAGCTGGATGTGAAACATTGAAATTGATAATTATTGTGAAAAATGAATATATAGTCAGGTAAATAAATATTGTTAATTTTGAAAAAGCGTATAAATTGTTTGGGCCAATTTGAGTCGCGGTAATTGCTTCTATGGAATATAAATTAAAATCTGAAAACAATTAATTTTTTGAGGTTATTTATAACAGTTTTATAGCATTAATTAGGTAGGGGGATCTAAGTTCAGGGCACATTCTGGCAGCGGTCCAGTACCAGTTTGATTTTTCTGATGATCTGATTTCTGATCGGTATGAGGGCCGGATCCGGTAAAACTTAGCAATAGATTCTATTCTACGCAAAGCATAGAATAGAATCCGATTACATTGCGTTAGAAGTAGAGGTCTTCGCCAGCAGACAGGAAAAACAGGAAGAAGGGATGAGAATTATGTCAATACAGATAAGCAAGAATGGAGAGAACTAAGTCAATAGGTACGTAGCGTAATGGAAAAAAAGGGAAGAAAGGATGAAAACAGACGTACGAGGATTGCAAAAACTTGAAAAAAATTGTGACCTAGTGGAAAGAATAACGATCTGAGTAAAATGCTTAAATTGATGTGAAAGAGGAAGAAGAAATTGAAAGAAAGAAGGTCATAAAGAAAATCAAATAAAAAAACGCTAAAACAATAAAAAAACAAAGAAATAGTAGACAATAAGTTAACAAAAGTTTAAAAGCAGGAAAGAGACACACAAACGGAAACATTGTCAGGTATTGTCAGTTTTTAAAAGAGGATAGAGTTGATGAAAAGTGAAAGAAAAGAAAGACAATCCCGGGACCCAAAAAATGTTCCTGGTATTTAAAAGCTAAAAAAGTACTTTTAGTAAGCACGTTATCATCAGTATATTTACAAGTTCACGTAAAAAGTATAAGCATTGCGATATTAGATATTCATATTTGAAAGTCAACATTTTACATCTATAATTACACATTTTGCGTATTCAAGTTATGTGGTTCGATGAAAACGACTTCTATGCCCGACATGTAAATTTTTTCACGAGAAACAATTATTCAAATGTTTACAGTTTTAGTCGATACTTTAATAACAGAAATATAGGTTTTTAGCTGCTATTTTTTAGCTGATCGGTTATAGCGTAACGATTGAAACCCGTTACTAGATTCAAATATTTTTTACACTATTATTTATTAGCGACGCAAATTTACAGCCATGTATTGTACATTAATTAAGTGTCAAAATGTTAAGAAATAACTGTTTAATTAAACTCAAACAAAGCTCCAAAAACTTACCGATTGTAGTACTGTAATTAGAACATTTATCTTCTAGAATTTTTATTTGTGATTTATATGTTGCAACATTTCCTTGCAGAAGACTAAAACGATCATTTGCGGAATCTAATTGAGCTTTTAATCGACAACAATTAGTTGAATTTTTTTCTGATTCCTTACGTAATCTATCTATTTCGTTATTAAGTAGGGTTTCATGAGCATCTCTTTCTTTTTTATATAAGTCAAAATCATTGCTTAATTGATTAAACTTTATTTCAGACTCTTGTAATTTTTTTTGATAATCTGATTCATTTTGTGTAGTATGTTCATCATTTACATTAAAAGATGTAGTTTCGTTCTCATTGTCTTCTGCATTGTTGAAAGTTCTATTTTTCTCAGAATTCGGAACATTCTTAATTATGCATTGTTGATACATATTTTTGTACATATCCCGCTGTTTTAAAAGACCTTCAAGCATTTTCGACTGCCTATCCTGAGCTGCTTGCATTTCAGACAATTGTTCAATATATCTGCAAAAAAATTATATTATGAAATAATTTCACAATAAGAATTGATTAAATTTTTAAGACGTAAATTATAAAATATGTGAATTCAATACTAGTTTCGCTCGCCGATTACACATTTCATTGTCACGGTAATAAACAAGATTTATTGATAATCCCATTTTTATAAGGAGATAGAGGGGAATATACGGGGTGAGTCATTTTAATCTTTAATCTCAATTATCTCGTTGGCAAAACATGCCAGCGAAAAAAGTTTCGGATAAAAGTTTTAAGATTTTTCCCTGGCTATCTGATGATGACCTTGACAATGTCATTGAGCGTGACCTTCAAGGTCATTTGAAGGTCAAGTCGATTTTTTCAAATAGAAACCCCTACTTTTGGCACCAGAAATGGAAAGAGCGGGAAATTTTACGTTTGAATATGACCTTGTCTTGACCTTGAATTCAATGGCCAAGGTCATTGGTCATGCTGATAACAGTACAACTGGTTAGCTGAACTCGAATGCATTCAAGGAGAAAATGTTACCCACAAAAGTTTTCAGTTTTCTCCCCGGCTGACGAATGGTCATCTTGACCCTGTCGTTAAACAGGATCTTCAAGGGCATTTCAAGGTCAAGTTGATTTTTTGAAATGGAAACCCCTACTTTTAGCCCCATAAATGAAAAGAGAGTGACATGCGCTCAAAAATGAAAAAATTTTCAAGATTTCCAGTATTTTGTATTAGTGTCAATTTTCAAAATTCTTGATGTAGTTAAGTCATTCCATTATTTTGTATTAGTGTCAATTTTTGAGAGTGAACTACTCTTAACAGTTATGTAGATAGCAAATTAGTGCAGAAAAGCTTAATCGTGTTTTTTACTTCTTTTAAATCGATAATTATTATTGAAAAAAATCTGTTTCCCTGTTTACTGGTCTGTAACAAATTATTTTGATTTTGATCACGGCTGATTATGGTCCCAACGAAATCGTTGATATGATCATGATTTTGGGAGAAAGTCGAAATAATTATGCAGCAGCTGCCAGACTTTATGCTGAACGCTATCCCAATAGGAGACACCCAAGTAATGTTACTATTCAAACCTTAACTCAGAGAGCTCGAAATGGAGCTTTTGTTCGTCAACGCCGTCATCATGAATACAACGAAAACGATCCTCGTGTTATTACCATTCTAGCGATTATTCATCTTCATCCTCACTGTTAGTGTGAGGTATGTGAGAATTAGTACTCGACAAATAGAAAGAGAAATAGGTATACCTCAATCAACAGCATCCCGAATATTGAGAGCGAGAAGATATCATCCTTATCACATAACATTAACACAACAGTTAACTCCAAATGATATGATTTTGCGAGTACGATTTTGTCGATGGGCAATACGAATGATTCAACAAGATCAAGACTTTTTCAGGCACGCTCTTTTTTCAGATGAATCAACATTCAGAAACACTGGAGAATTGAATAGACATAATTGCCATTATTGGTCAGATGAAAATCCTCATTGGTTCAGGCCCATAGACAATCAACACCGCTGGAGTGTTATGGTCTGGTGTGGAATCATCAATGGCTATTTGATTGGTCCTTATTTCTTTGAAGAGAACGTGAATGGGGTAAACTTTTTGAGATTACTTCGAGACATTTTACCTGAATTACTAGAAAATGTAGACCTAGCCACAAGGCTAAGAATGTGGATCCAATTAGATGGAGCACCACCACATTATGCACGCATTGTTCGTGATTATTTAAACACCCGCTACAATGGCAGGTGGATTGGGCGAGGTAGCCCAGTTGCCTGGCCCCCTCGTTCACCTGATTTAACCCCTCCCGATTTTTACTTATGGGGATATCTTAAGAATGTTGTTTATGCTCAACGGCCAACAACGCGAGATAATATGATCGAACGCATTCGTAGAGCTTGTGCAGCAATCCCTAGAGATGTTCTACTTAGAACCATAAGACAATTCAGAGCTCGACTTGATCTTTGCATCCAACAAAACGGCGGTAATTTCGAACAATTAATCAATGGTTAACTCCAGTTAACATTCCATAAAAATACCAAAAAAATAACAAAAAGGGAAAAAACAAAAAAAAAAAACAAATAAAAAAAAATACAAAAAAAATAAAACAAAAAACAAAAAATGGGATGCTAAATACTTTTGACAACCTCCTCGATGGTGCATCCTGGATGTCAAAGGTAATTTCCGCACAAAAGATGATTTGTTTCCAAAATCACGTGTTCGAACGTAAAATATCCCGCTCTTTCCATTTCTGGTGCCAAAAGTAGGGGTTTCTATTTGAAAAAATCGACTTGACCTTCAAATGACCTTGAATGTCATGCTCAATGACATTGTCAAGGTCATCATCAGATAGCCAGGGAAAAATCCTAAAACTTTTACCCGAAACTTTTTTCGCTGGCATGCTTTGCCAACGAGATAATTGAGATTAAAGATTAAAATGACTCACCCTGTATAGATAGGTAAATAAGTATTTTTATTTTATTTTTAACTTTCAAAAAATAATTTATTTATTTATTTATTTAACCAATAATATGACAGAGTATTAGTATACAACTACTACCTGAAAAACCCACAGAGGTAAACAGTGTTACCTGATCGCAGGACTGGGGTATGCAGAACAAAAGCATAAAAAATTTAAGTACTTATATACTAAATTCTTACAAACTAAAAAAAAAACCGCAGCAAATTCTTTGGCACGTAGCTTCCTCAAACAAAATGTATGATTCCAATAGATACAATATTGTTCAAATATACAGTATATTAATGATTTTTAAAATACTTCCAATCTTAATTATTTTATTCACGACTAAACTATAATTGCCACTTTATTCCCTGAAAAGCGGGACAAAAAAACTTTTTTTCCCGCAAATTTACTTTATTCCCGCGAATTTACTTTATTCCCGCAAATTCACTTTATTCTACTTTAAGAATAAAGTTCTCTTTATTCCCGCAAAATCCGGAAAACTTTCTTAGATTTTTTTTAATTTTGAAAATTTAAAATTTTAGAAAATAATAAAACGTATATTTCCTTTATAATGCCGGTGGCTGAGTGTAGTTCCCACTTTTCAGGACAATAAAGTGGCTACACAGTTTAGTCGTGAATAAAGCACTATATGCAACATGAGAGTAGAGTCGATTATTCCCTCGGGTGATTTACTTTCACCCGCGGGAGTAATCATCGACTTAATTCCCTTGTTAATAATGTACTATTACTGAAGGAGCACCCGTCACAATATCAAATCATATAATTTTCATGAAAAAATGTAAACCTCAATATTTTAAATACCATAGAGTCCTCATAACCTTATAAAATCATGAATTTTCTCAAAACATTCTGATCTTTAGTTAGCAGGTTAGATGGTTTAACAAAAATAGTAATTTTCAGTTACACAGGGTATACAGGGTGAGAAACAAAGAATTTGAATCCTAATATCTTTTAAACTAGATGGTTTCACAAGCTGCAAAAGAACCTAGCCGAAGTGATCAAAAGATCGATATTTTCCCAAAATTTTAACTCAAATAAAGCCTTATTACTCCCGTAATAATACGACATAGAAAACCCATATTTTTTATTTTTCGATTTTTAGCTCAAAAACTAGTCATCAAAATGGTTTAAAATTTTTACAGCAAATAGATATCAACATTTTTCACTGCTGGGTACTGACTTATCCAGCCTTGATTTATTAAATTCTTTCAATAGTGCTTCATCTGGTTTCGAAGGTGAGGGGGACAGCGACTTAGCTTTCCTAGTGGGAGTCCAGCTGGACGCATTTTGAGGGACCCACCCCTCGTCGCCCGTGTTCTCACTTTCTTGTTCTTGGTAATACGTGGTCTCGAGATGTTGTTCCATTTAGTTGTCCCAACATAGTGACGATTTTGATTAAGCGTAGTTTCTTCAGCACTCTTACTTTCCTGGTTAGCCATGTCGTTGTTAAATATGGTCCGTCTCTATCTATGCTAGACAATTAGTATAACTCACTGTTGTCCAAAACTTGTCCATGCATCGACCTTCTCATTGTTGATTGTAATTGGTGATCTGCTAGTTCCCCCTCGCTGCTTGACGAGGACGAATCTTTCAAGGGTGATTTTAAAACGCTTTTAGTTCGATATTTTTTAGCCTTAGGACGCACCTTGTTAACTGGCCCACTGATTCCCTTCATTACTTCTTCCACTTTGCTTTCGCTTAGGTTTTTATCGTTCTCCTCTGCTTCTGTAGCTGTCTCGACTTCTGACCCAGAGTCGTTGCGTACTAGGCTAGGAAGGATAGATTTGTTACACAGTGGTATCGGAGGTGCATCCGAAGTTTCCGGGCCTTTGTTCTCCGTAAGTGTGATATCCGAAGAATCGACATGGCTTCCGGACGAGAAATCGGACGTGGTTACCAGTGGATCTGAAAAAGCTACTACCTTACGTGCGTTCTCCTTTCTCCGCTTTAATCTCTTCGCGATGGTACTGGCATCAAAACTTGCTTGGCCACCCTCCATGCCCTTTAGCACCGTTAATGCTGCGTTTTTGGAACCCGGCTTCCTTCCTGGTTTCTTTCTTTGTCCATCCGGAGTGCATGCTTTTACCTCACTTTGTACCTTGCTGAAATGTTGTCTAGCTAAGGAAATTTTTGTTAGCTTTAGGACTATCGGCAGGACTCTAGCTTCCTCTGTTATGACTTCGCTTGGGACAGGCTCATTCTGAATTTCTTGCTTCTCTGCAATTCTCTTGTCTGTCGGATTTCGGAATAACACATCCGCGATCGTGTTTAATTTACCTGGTTTATATCGGAACGTATAGTAGTATCCTCTCAGACGCAGTCTCCAGCGGTTCAACCTACTCATGGGATCTTTCAAGGAATCGATCGACGTCAATGGTTCGTGATCTCTATAACTAGTGAAGTGTCTGCCATATAAGTAATGTCTAAAATATTCCACTGCGTCGATCACTGCCAGGCATTTTTTTTCAGTTGTGGAATAGTTCTTCTTTGATTTATTAAGGGACCTGGACATATATGCGACCGAATGGTCTTCTCCCAGTTCTCTTTGGCTAAGGACTGCTCCTATATCTCTATTGCTAGCGTCCGTAGTCAAAATAAAACGCTTATTGAGATCCACGGAGGCCAAAACTGGTGCTTCACAGAGGGCCCTTTTCAAAGTTTTGAAACTTCGTTTTTAGGCATCAGTCCATTCCTATTTCCTACTCTTCTGCAGCATGGAATTGAGCAGTTGAGCTTACTCGAAATGACCGTACTTAGTGTTAAAAGCTGTCTTTTGTAAGTCCTCGGGTTCGTGTTCTATCTGATGAAATCCCGTGGCTAAATCAAAGACTGAAAAATACTGTGCGCTTCCGATTTGCTCCAATATTTCCAATATATGAGGAAGAAGGTAGGCGTCCTTAAAGGGATCTCGACCCAAAAGCTTCGAAAATCCGCCACGAGGTATTTTGTATTTCCAAACTTCTAGAAAAACAGAAAGTCCGATCGAATTTTTCTTTTAGTAGAACGATTTATTAAACTTAACACTACGGCGCTACAGACACGGTTTTTCATTTGCAAGCTTTATTTAAAAAGTTTTCTGTGAAATTAGATTTTAAGATTGTCTGTTGTTAACAGATAAAATTTGTTTGTATTTCCAAGATTTCAGAAAAACAAAAAGTCCGATCGAAATTTTCAGGGACTGCATAATGGGCTATTGGAGCGTCAGACGTTGGCGTACTAAAGTTTTTGCAGTTGGTTAAATAACTCTTCGTCTCTCTTGTCCCGTCGGATCCTATCATATATTTAACACGAACATGAAGCTGAAGCTATCAGCCAGACCTATCAGCGTGACCGTCACAATACCGCATATCACAATTATGTGATTCTGAGTGCATATCTCCGAATAATATAGTTTTATAAGCTATATTTTATGATACAGAAACATAATCGCAAGATAACACCCCTTATTTATTGCTAAATAATTGTTTAAACTACCCCCAGACCCTCTCTTTAACAATAAATGGCCGCAGTGAGACTCGTACCGCGAATTAAAGGCGCACAAAATTCTACCTTATGTATTAAGGTGTCCTCTAGAAGCAAGGGTACGCCCCATATTTATTGCAAAATAATTGTTCGAACCCTCAGACCCTCTCTTTATAAAGAAATGGCTGCAGTGAGACTCGTACCGCGAATTAAAGGCGCACAAAATTCTACCTTATGTATTAAGGTGTCCTCTAGAATGTCGAACAAGAATCGCGAGGGTACACCTCTTATATTCTGCTAAATAATTGTTTAAACTATCCCTAGACCCTCTCTTTATAAATAAATGGCCGCAGCATGACTTGTTCCGTAAATTAAAGGCGCACCAAATTCTACCTTATCTTTATGGGAGTCCTCTAGGATGCCGAACAGGAATTGCGAGGGCGCACCCCTTAGTTGTTGTAAAAAAATTGTTTAAACCACCCCTCGATTCTCTCTTAATAAATAAATGGCCGCAGTGAGACTCGTACCGCGAATTAAAGGCACACAAACTTATAGCTTATGTTTTAAGGTATCCTCTGCAATGTAGGCAAAGCATTCTTGAGATACACAGGTATCTTTGTTATGGCAAAATAATTGTTTATTCCCCACTACGATCGAATAGTGATTAATTTAGACTTATTATTTAAAAAATGTTTATAAGATTCTATGATGGGTGGACGTTGATACTGTCCACCCTGGACACCAGTGCGAGACACCAATGAGAGTGGAAAATGGTCTGACCATATATTATTATGCATTAATATTGCCTGGTACAAATGATTCTGATCCATTGCCTATTTTGGAACACATTGGGTGTAGACAGGATATTTTTTCAATAAAAAGATTTCTTAGTTTATTTTTGTATAAATTGAGGTAAATGTCTAGTACAAACATCATACATAAAATTGAAACAGATATGAGTTTGGCATTACTGCAATCAAGCAGTCAAATATTTAATAACATAAACTTGTTTGATTACATAAAAATAATATAAGATTTATACGAAAACGGCACTTCAATAAAAATACCTGTGACCATTTTACACGTTTGTTAATCTCACCTTATTAAAACTATATGCCTAAAGTTGAAAAAAGTTTTGCATTGTCAAAATATTGAAGAAGCTACGAATCCTTTTAGGCTTATAATCAAACTATATAGAACCGAATTTAACCCAAATGATATAAAAGAAATCTATTCAAAAATTGGATTTAAAATCTATTCAAAAGAAGGCTGAATTTACTGAAGATGTGGACGAACAAGACGTAAAAGAAGATCAAGATAAACTTCGGGAATCTTTAAACAATGAGGATGAAAAACATGGACGAAAGAGCTTTCCATATTATTTAGCTTTTAATAATTTAAAAGAAAAGGTTATTGCTAGTACCAAACTATCACAACAAAAAAATAAGTTTTACAGTTCTGAGTTCATAAAGTACTTACTAGACTTTCTAATGCCTTATTTTGGTTTGTGATCAGCTGCTGGTATTATACAATTTGGGATAAAGAGAGATAGTAATACTCCAGTAGGAAACCACTTTAAAATTTATAAACATCTTTTGTTAAATGGTAAGAAGCATATACTTGCACCTCGATTTATTACATTGTCACAAAAATATGATGATGCAAGGCTTACAGAAAGAAAGTACGTATTGAAGACAACTAGAGCATAACAAAAGAAGGAAAATGCAGTAAAAAAAGTTGAAGTAGCAGAAAAAGAAGCAGCTGAGAAAGAAGCACCCAAAGAAGAAAACGCTTGCGTGATTTCTGTGGCTTCAGAGAAGTATGAAAATAACTATGAAAATTCCGATGTACAAAATGTTCTTTTAAATAATCAGATGGAGTATCCACATAATTTTCCAAACCTCATCATTGAATTTGGTGGATTTGTGCTAACTGTACATGATTTCGAAACATTAATGCCGTATAAATCTATGGATCAGTATTTGAATGACAACATTGTGAATTCCCTTTTTAAATTACTATCAATTATAGCTAAAAAAAAAGGAATTTGACCTCTTAACTTATGACTCATTTTATTGAAAAAAATAAAAGATAATAGCGAAGTGAGTTTTGGTTTTAGAAGATAGGCAAATTTTAATGCAGCATGGAATCATCATGTGTGGCTTACACCAATCAACGATAACAAAACATTCATTGGACGCTATTAGTGATACTATTAAAAAAAAAATCTCGATTCCCTCCATCAGTCTCCCCACGAAAATGTTTTGAATGGATTATTAAATTTTATTCAATCAGGATCAAATTCGGAAATAAAATGGGACGAATGGAAATTGTATATGCCTAAAGACAATTCTTCACAAATTACTGGGTTAAGACTAAGTGGCAATTGCGGAGTGCATGTTTGTATCTGGGCTTACATTATCGCCTCAGGTTCAAATTATAAATTTTCTGAACACAAAATGAATACTGCTAGAATTGGTATTGCTAATTTTCTAATTAAAATGAAAATGTCAAACAAATTGTCAGGAAAAATAATAAAATCAAGAAACTTCATTTTAAATGCAAAATGCCCCCAAAAAATTAAAATATGACTATAAAAGAGTTGTAGGAGAGCTGCAGAAAACTTCAGAGAACGTATTAGGTTTAAACAGTATATTTGATTTGTGCGCTTCGCTACATATTATAATCAAATAAGAAACAGAGAATCCATGCTTGAGAAGCAGAACATTATACAAAAGATTCTTTAGTTGTTATAGTAATTTAAAATTACTAACAAAACAATAAAGAATTAAAATACGCTCTCATAAGAGCCTAATTAGATTAAACGAAAAAAAAATTAGACTAATATAATAACGAATAACAATCGGTCCGTCTCAGGGCCACAAATAAAAAAATTACGCTCTCATTATTACAGATCTAAAATCGGCCCTTTTTAGGGCCACATGATGTGCAAAATCCGATCAGCAACCTCCCCATGATGCACATTGGTTAAGGCTAATGCCGATGGTTTTGCTTTACATGAAACCTATTTGTTCCGGACCTAACCGAGGACTACTAGGGATAAGAGTAAGTGCGGCGTATTTATTCTTTATTAATAATATATTCTACCTATTAGTAGTTTTAGCGAACGTTTTTCCGTCATTTGGCTCTCATATGCGCGAATCGACAAGGCGATTCGTGGCTTCAGGCCAATACGGTTAGGAGTGATTTTATAATCATTCCTAGACTGCCACGACCCCCTCTAGGAGTTTTACTCCGCGGATTTTGAGGGTCACTTTCAGTGCGGAGAGGTTAAAAGGGCCGATCTGTGACTGCCAGGCCAGAGAGTCGAGTGGCGGGAGGCGTTCGCGAGAACACATGACTGCGTGTGTATAGCTATAGATATAGAGGAGCGCGCGCACTGCTTCGAATCCCTTCGGTAGTCCTCGGGAAAGCGTCTTTGTTTTAGCGGGCCCGAGTTTTCGGCGGCGTTTAATGAGTAGAGCGTCAGTTCTCGGCGACAACTTGTGAGAGAAGGTCATACCAGGACCTGATCGTTAGGAGATTTCAATAAAGTCATAATATCTGATCAACAATGATTTCACAGTTTATTTTTGAACCTTAATATAGTCTTGTCCCATACACTATTCGAACATTTTTCTACAATTTTTATTTCATATTAACAGATTATACTAAACTTTATGAAGACAATGTCTAAGTATTTATAAAGAGAGGGTCTGGGGGTTGTTTAACAAATATTTTGTAACAAATAACGGGTGTACCCTCGCGATACCTGTTCGGCATCCTAGAGGACACCTTAAAACATAAGGTAGAATTTTGTGCGCCTTTAATTCGCGGTACAAGTCTCACTGCAGCCATTTATTTATAAAGAGAGGGTCTGAGAGTTTAAACAATTATTTTGCAATAACATGGAGGTGTACCCTCGCGATACCTGTTCGGCATCCTAGAAAACAGCTTAATATATAAGCTAGAATTTTGTGCGCCTTTAATTCGTGGAACGAGTCTCACTGCGGCCATTCATTTATAAAAAGAGGGTCTGGGGTGGTTTAAACAATTATTATGCAATGAATAAGAAGTGTTACCTCGCGATCCTTTTTTTGTATAATGAAAATAGCATATAAAACTATATTATTCGGAGATGTGCACTCAGAATCACATAATTCTGATAGATCTGGCTGATAGCTTCAGCTTTATAACACGAACTGGTTCGTCGTTGGTTGTCCGAATCTTATGTCTCATACAGGACGTCCTGGGAGCCGGGCAGGTTAAACAAATGGGAATACCTCTTCATTATTCGTTGTATCCGCCGTAATCCTTGGCGTGAGTGATACGATTTTTTTACCTTTTCTATTACGAAACAAAGCGGTCGCCTTTACTCAGATTAAAAGGTTCGAGATGTTGAGGAGTGATTTCAATCTCAACTGGATTTTCTCTCGTATTTATTGCCATGTCGTAGCAGTACCCATTTGCGTTTGTAACTGCTGCTTCTCCAAGATATACTCCTGGGACAGTAGTTATTCTCTGCAGATACGCTTCTCCAGTTACTGAATTCTGCGTAGCCGGGATCCTTATTGGCACTTGTGCTCTGACTGGTAATCTAAAGACGGTTTTTCCGTTTGACTTAAAACCTTTATAATTAAAAGGCTTCTTGGTTCGTAATTTCAACAATTCTGGTTCAATCTTTTCATTCTCGTAGGGGAATTCGTAAGCTATATAGTATGACGTTGCACTTTTAGATGGTGGCTTCTTAGATCTCATTGGTCCATATCTTTTGTCTGGATTGACCTTATTTTCCGGAAATACCTTGTGTACAAACGAACCTTGAGTTATAGGTTGGCTTTCAGCTATCAAGACTTCGTCCCCAAACATGATGTTTACTTTTTCATTGTACAGGAACGGGTTTAACAATATTTTTTTTATCTCTCATTACCGGACAGCCTTTCGGCCCAGCTGTCGGGGGCCTTCCACCACCTCTGTATGGTAGTAGTGCCCAATCTTATTCTGTTTTACCACATTATATCCCATACCTACATTTTTTTCGACCCTGAGAGACTTCTCCGGAGAGGACCATCTTTTCAGACACACACCTTGCTGGTTAAGCCAGCACTCTATGCCCCCGAGAGGGCATTTGGTCCGTCTCTCAGTGTAGCTTTCCCCGGAGAATGTCCCGTTTCAGACCAGCTCCACACCGGAAGGCCAGCGCTTCCTGCCTAATGCCTTAATTACTGCCTAACTTTCGGTCCCTACCACTGTTTCGCATTCGCCCAGGCTTACGCCTGTAAGGCAGGGAAAACCCGGAATTACACTGAAGGAAAATTCCGGAGACAAACCTGCCTCGAAACAGCCGGAGTCTTGGGTACTTTTCCCATTGAAAGTAAATCAGAAAAAACCCGAGTGACTTCACCGGGAATCGAACCCACGACCCCTTGAGCGAACGTGTTTCGGACGGCTAAGATGTGCGCCTTAACTAACCGAGCCACGGACGCTCTTTGGGTTTCCCAATATTAAATCTTCGGCCAACAGGGTCTCAGCAGGTAAAACATGGAAGATGTTGTCTTTCCACATTATAGACAACTTTACCGTACCTTGAGTGACTATGCCTTGGGAAGAAATTCCCATAATGAGCATGAAGTCATTATATTCTATAACAGTTTCTGTTTTTAATGAATTGAGCTTAACATCGTTTATTTGAGAACCTGTGTCTATTATACATAAGGCCTCAGGTGCTACTAACTGATCTACCTGTAGCTTTATGGACGGTGTTGTCCGGTCTGCGGATGTTAGATAACCTCTGGGGTGGTTGTTCTTGGACTTATTGGCCGCTGCTGGGCTGTTAAGCTTATCGCCGAGTCCTTGCGATGAGCCGCTTCCCAGTTTAAATGATTTTTATCTCCGCGGAATGGCGAACCTGATCTGGGTCTGTCTGACTTGGGATCATACAGCCGGTTCTCTGGTCGTGAGCGAGTTAGTTGATACTCTATACCAGGCATAGGTGGTGGCATAGGATATGGCATGTAAGCATTCATGTATGGATAAGAAAACGCAGGATTGCCAGGTGAATAGTAACAGTAAGGATTAGGTGGCATGTACGGATACGGACTCATCATTTGTCGATACGGATGTCCGTAGTGTCCTAGCTGCATTATTTCTGGTAGATACCTCGATACTGGAGATACAGATCGGTTTCTGGATTCACATGGTGACCGCTTTAATATGCTTCTAGGACCCGTGGATTCGGGTAAGTTTGCATAACTGAGCAGCGGAGGAGCATTTATTCTTCCATTCTCGATAGTAGTCTGGGGGAAATGCGTGTCATTTGCATCAAAGACGTACTTCACCTCATTTCGCTTTGGCTCGGCATCATGAAAATTCACCCTTTTCGAAATGTTACTTTTCAAGTCGTCAATTTTTCTGTATGGTTCGGACTGCTGGTAGTCCTCGAGGTAATTCCTTCCGTTTGGGACTTGGTCCGGTTTACAGTATACATAGTGGGCTCTTGGGTGTACATAGCCTTTCCCAAACATCTTAATCCTAGCCTTTTGGTATTTGAGTGCTTTGTTAAATGCTTCCTTCAACGTTTGTGGAGCTGCGTCCGTAATACCTGCCCATCATCCATCAGGTAGTCCGTTAATAAAAGCCTCTAGCGCTAGCGACTCCAGGTGTGGTACTCTTGCTTGAGCTTCCGTCAGTCCTTCTTTGACAGCTGCTACAGCATTGTTGATCAAAGCATTTAGTATTCCGTAATATTGTCGGACATTCTCTCTTTTCCTCATCGTGGCTGCTTGAATTTCATTTAAGTAGTATCCGTAAGTTCTTGATGGCACAAAACAATCTTTGAGATGTTTCTTTAGAGCGGCTAGCGTCTGAAAAGTACTGCCTTCTAGCGTTTGTCTTGCCTTGCCCTATAACCTGGATATCACAAACCTCAAAAACTGGGGTTCCTGGTCCGCTGGTAGCAATGTAAAACCGTTTTTCACGTCTTGTATGAATTCCTTTAAATTCATGTTAGTCCCGTCGTATTCTGGTATGTGCATACTTCTATTTGACTTCAGCAAGGCGTTTGATACAGTGTGTCACGTCAGGCTGCTCGGAAAGCTATCCTCTTTCGGCTTCTCCAAGCAGGTCATCCGCTGGCTTGCATCTTACCTTTCCGGAAGAGAACAGGCCGTCATTGGTGACAACAACGAACTCTTAACATTCCTATCACTAAACACCGGTGTCCCACAGGGGTCAGTTTTGGGCCCCTTGTTGTTCGCGTTGTACATCAATGATATTGGCTTCTGCCTTGATTCCGATGTATCCCATCTAATCTACGCGGATGACTTGCAAATCTACTGCCAATGCCCCCTTGAGGAGCTCGACTCCTGTTCTGTCAGGATGAGTGCTAACGCCAAGAGGATAATGGGCTGGGCAGCACTAAATAGGTTTAGGCTGAATGTCAGTAAGACTAAGGCAATCGTCCTGGGTTCCCCCTACTATATCAATGCTCTTCCCTCTACTGCCAACACCTATATAAATATAGGGGGAGCCCAGGTCGACTACGAATCATCTGTACGCAATCTGGGGTTGGTGCTCGATTCCAAACTATCATGGAAAGAGCACGTCACACAAATTTGCAAACGTGCTCACTCTTTAATGTATCGTCTCTACTTTTTTCGGAAGAGCACTAACTTCAGATTGCGCCAACATTTAGTGCAAGCACTCCTGTTTCCCATCATCGACTACTGTTCACTGGCTTACTGTGACCAGACGCAAGAACTCGACCTGAAGCTTCAGAGGCTTGTCAACACGGGTATCCGTTATATCTACGGTGTAAGGAGGGACGAGCACATTTCCCCTTATAGGCGTGAGTTGCAATGGCTTACCACCGCCGGACGTAGGAAATACTTTATGGCATGTTTTCTTAGAAAAATCTTTAACACCTCAGTACCCTCTTACTTATTAGCCTATTTTGATTTTCACGTCGCGCTCAGGCCTGTGAGGGGTGAGGTGACCCCCCTGGACATCCCGCCCTTCAAGACGGAGACGCTGAAGAACTCATTTTTCATCAGCGCTTCCTACCTCTGGAACAGCCTTCCATCTCACCTACGTAACACCCTGTCCATATCACACTTTAAACAGGCGGCTAAAAATCACTTCTTCAATTTGGAAAATACACAAACATGACGCAAACATTTCATCTCATGAACACACTTTCATCTCATCTCACTTAATTCCATTACTCACTTTCACACTTACACCCTGACACAACAATTATT
This sequence comes from Nasonia vitripennis, assembly GCF_009193385.2. Lineage (NCBI taxonomy): Eukaryota > Metazoa > Arthropoda > Insecta > Hymenoptera > Pteromalidae > Nasonia > Nasonia vitripennis. The sequence goes on from NW_022279600.1 coordinate 1,362,143, forward strand.
ATTTTTATTTCACCAAACTACTATAATGTATATGTACAACATAATGTACAAAAATAAAACCAATCTAAATCTAAAATCTAAATCTCTCTCTCGAATACAAGACTCCGATGTGAGCGGATGTGTTTAACGAGGCTGTTACCGACTACTACTGTTGTACGCAATATACATTTTTATATTAACCACAGAGTATTTACTTAAATAACCTCTTCAACAATTACGAAATAAATATACACTTGGGGATCATTTATATTGTTATGTTTTATTGTCTTCAGGCCTGAGCACTTTACTTTACAGACAGATTGGATGTTACAGTTTTTAGTATTACTTTTTATCTTGTTCGCTTGGCTTATTATATTATTCATTTACCATGATGTTATCTAGATATTTCTACTGTGATACTAAGGCAACTTACAATTATAGTCGTTATCTCGTACGTTGGATGACGTAGTCTCCTTCTTGATTGGCAGATATTGACTGTTCTAATCTACACGATTTCTCGTGGCAGTTTATACGAACTTATCTAAGCTGTGTTTCCAGTAACGCCAGATTTGTTAATGGGCCCTTTCCTGCTAGGCACAGGACTCTCGACTAGCTGGTCAAGAGATCTACTCTCGTATCGTACACAGAGTGAGTTCTAGGCACTCAATAGTCGATGCGTACAGACAGACAGCACTCGTATTGACCAACCAGGTACAGCTAGTGAGAGCAGCTTGACTCGCGTAAAAAAGCACTGCGTGGATCGGCTCCGGGGTTTTTAATACCTCTGTGCAGATGCAAGCAGTTATGAAATTAAGATGGTAAAGATCGCGGTTGGCCAATCAACATCCGCCACACCAGAGATTGACGCGCATGCATTGCAGTTCTGGTTCGCGTGCGAGGAGTGCTGGCGCAGAGGTCAAGACACTCGCTCTAATTTTCGGCGTTCGTTACATACTGCAATCAAATTGCACGGTTGTGTACGCACATTGTCTGCGTATATGCGTGGTTGCAGTCACACAGGCATGGGCGTACAAACATTTACTTATACTTTATGTCTTTGATATGAACATGGCACATTACACAATTTATGTATCATATTATTATTATTTGTATGTATTCAACATGGTGGGGATACGGGAGCCTCCCGATAAGCCAGTGAAAACTGAGAACGTGCTTCTTAGACAGTTACTGAATGAATTAACTAAGAATGATGAGTTGTTAAAAGATGAACTGAGCATCAATTAAAATACTTGTGAACACAAGACCTCAAGTTTCTCTGTTATTGTAAAGCTTCCCAAACCGAAGCTAAAAAGAGAACCTAAAATTACTGTGAAACACTCGAGTGAAAGTAACTTAAAATATGAAAACCAAAGTAATTAAATTCTTAACAGTCGATAAAACCATATACACAAGGAACTTTTTAGTAAACAAGAACAATGAACTAGTAATTACTTGTGTAAATAGTGAAAGTGCGAATCAAACTGAGACACTTCTGAAGGATAAGCTTAATGGCTTATGCTCAATGGAGAAAGAAAAACTGAAGAATCCAAAGGTCAAAATTGTTAGTATAGATAACTACACCAACATGACTGTTCAAGACATTGAAAATGACATCAACGCAAGAAACTTTAGTGGTCTATCATGTAAGGGCAAAATTTTACACATGTATAAAAGCTCATACAAAGAGACAAGTTAGGTTATGTTTGAAGGCCCTGCTAAACTGTATAAACATGTCACTGATAGAAAATTTAAACTTCTTGTGGGATGTAAAATTTGTAAAATATAAGGCCATGCATAAAATGTGGTCGGTATGGTCACAATGCCAAAAAATTCCTTAATTCAACGATGTGCCTCAAATGTGCTGATCCACATAAAACAAGTGATTGTGTCAACGTAACAAAAAAGTGCATTAACTGTGTTTTTAGTAATGCTAAATATGAAACTAATCTTGAAACAAATCACTTTCCCATGGATCGTAACCTATGCATCATTCTTAAGAAAAAAATTAATAGATATATCGATACGACTGACTATCCGACGAGACCTACTCTATCGACTGCAAATATAAATATGACCTTCCATCAGCAGAAAGTAACAAAGAGAACAACCTTGAGCATAGCGCTCTTGAACGGTATTCATGCAATTCATTCCTTCTCTCTTTAGATTTATCGAGTTCGGATCATATTGTATTTTAAATTAATGAATAAAATTGATAATATACATAAATCCTATTTATTGAATATATTTTGTCCCTTTCCCTCCTCCACCAGATACCCCACCAGATTAGAATGGTAGTACCCTGGTCTTAGGTGGGACTATCTCGTTACGAATTCGTAGTGAGACTATCGATCATCACATGCTAGTCTAAAGCTGTGTGTGGTTCACTTAAGTGTGCAGAGCACGTATACTCAATACACGCAAGCTCTGGTACTTTTCCCACTTCAGAGGATAGGTAAGGCTTAGAGTTACTCAAGAGACAATGCGGGGTGATTGCGGGTCTGACATTGATCTTCGAGGGTGTTTCTCCCCCTTTATTAATTTTAGATCACGAATCTTACACGGCTCTTCAGTCTCGACAAGATTGTCTGGAATGTTGAGCGTCTAAACTTTAGTCCAACTTATCTTTAAGGGATAAAACACGAGTCTCAATAAAGTCTACAAGAGCTTTGAATATTGAGAACCTGTAACAGACTTCTGTGAAATGCGCCAACTCTCACGAATTTTGGCATTAAGCTTACGCTCCATTAGATGAACAAACAACACACAGCCGATATCCTTAAAAACTTTCATCGCAACTTCAGTCTGATCAAGCAATTCGATCAACTTGTTTAAAGATTTCCGCTCAACAAACATATTTGAGTCATTCTACAAAAAGTCGGACACTTCACGGGTCAAAAAATCAAGCTCTTGCAATTTTAAGAGCACTCTCACTAGATTTTAGACGTTTTTTACATGCGTTTGAACATACAATATGTAAAAAACATGGGTGCTATTTCCAAAAAATGAGCCTACAAAAAGTTACGGGCCAACTACTAACTACAAAAAAATAGCCTTTATTTTGCCCTGCGTAATTTATTACCTGACCAAGCAAACCTAATTTTTTCTGGCAAGAATTAACAGCTGAGCACGAGATCTTCAATTTAAAACAAATTGTCGGAAAGACCACCCCTATCGAAAGTTACAAGTAATTTAAAATATAGTGAAAATCGTAGAATATGGGAAAAATTGTCTAAACAGCAGAAATTTTCACTTTTTTCGGATTTTTGCATTTTTGATAATTTTTACCCTATTTCAAATTGCTTGCCACTTTTAATGAAGACGTTAATTTTCAACAATTTTTTTTTTCTTTTCAATTTCAATATCTCGGGCTCAGCAAGAGCTCGATTTTTCGAAAGCAAAGAGTCCGACTCCTCGTAGAATGATTTATCTGTATGCAAACTCACTTTTGGATTAACGTACCTCTGAACTAGTTTCCACCAAACCAACCCGAAACTCGATCCAGTCAACTCGAGTCCCTTTAACTGCAGCGCAGCGGGACCCTTAACTGAATCGACGAGATACAGCATCTTGAACGTCAGATCTATAGGCCTATCAATCACTATAGAACAAAACTGCTGTTTAAATTTCCACTCGCTTGATTTTCCAGAAATTTGTGGGAGGTGCAACTTTGGCATACTGACGGCATCTAAAGAGCCAGGAGAGGGCAGTGAATTCGTGTTCTACTAGCAGATGTAACAACCGATAAAGCAGCTTCAGTCTTACGCTTTACATCCTCGATGACCTGAAGCAACTCGGATTTTATTCTGGTATACTTGGCTTTAACTTTGAGATTCACTTTCTCCTTAAAATACGACTCACTTGACAAGGACGTGCTACTTGTCTTCAAAACTAAATCGGGGTTTACAAAATCCCTTCAATTCGACTCCAAAACATCCAAACGAGTGCGTAGATGTATCGAAGAATTCGAAGCTGCCCCCAACTCCGGTACAGAACGACTGAAGTTCATAATACGCGTACTCACGATTTGCTGCAGCATTGATGTTTCCTCTATCTTCTCCGACATGATGCTCAAAACACTAAACTTCCAGAAAGTTCCAATAACAACAGCTAACTCGTCATGATCTCCCCCCGCGATCCCGCTTCTTTCCCTAAGATCTCCGTCGCACAGTGTGACCAAAGTGGACAAAAATCGACTAACAACGCAATTTCGAGTAAGCCTACTTTTTTTTTAAATCATTGTTTTTGTATCTTACTACAATGTGTCAATGCCAAAAATGCTCAAAAATTGATTATAATCTCGAAATTCATAAATTAAAATAGAGATGTCGTAAAAGGCTCGCATTCCTAAAAAAAATTTGATATTCTTCATATTCACACGTGATATCTGGGAAATGTATAACCCTCTCTTAAAAACTGATGGGCTTAGTTGTAAAGCATTTAATTAATGGTTGGTCGCCTGATAGAAGAATTTAGGGAGGCAAATTAGAAATGCGATTTTTATTGCGTACCCTACAAACGCTTCAAACTGTTAGTGCTCAGCAGGCGAAAAAATTAAATTGCTTTTTTCATAGGAAGCCTTGTAATAGTAATTTTTAAATATGTGTAAAAACATGTAGAAAGTGTGTTTTGATGCATTTTTAGTCAAAAAATAGTGTTTTTGGAAATTTTCCGAAGGGATATATGTATGCTTTTTTTTATGTGGCGTAGGCAGAGCAAGCTCTGCGCAATTGGCCCTCCGACACCGGATCCCCTCAGGTACTATCATTAAACAATACATTCGTGGGGTCCATTAACTAGCCTTTTTTGGCTTCTCCTCAGAAGTTTGACATTTCCATACATCCCCCATCCACCAAGGTGATAAGGGGTTCAGGATCAAACTCGTTTTCTTCATTCTGCATCGTCCTGTCGTCTTCTTCATTCTGCATCGTTCAGTCGTCTGCTTCCTGCACTATCGTCCGGTCGTCTACTTCAAGCAGTATCGACCGACTATCCTCTGGACAGAATCAACCCCGACACCTACGCTCCTATGCATCGGGTGAGGGAGTCTTGGCTCAACTCAGTTACCTACGTTCCTCAGCATCGGTCTGAGGAGTACTTAGAGGTACTCAACCCTAGCTCCTACGTTCTTCTGCATCGGACAGGGGAGTGAGAGCTGTGACCTACATTCCTCTGCATTAGTTCGAGGAGCGTTTCGTATCTACTACGTAGTGGCCTTCATCTAGCAACAGTTTTACTCAGCTGTTTCGCCTTGCCCTCTCCTTGTATAACATAATTGATATAGTTACACTGGCTAGAAGTAACCTTTGACCCTGCATAGTCTGGCGTCCATGGTGATTCATAGGTACTTAATAGTCAGCTGAGAGTCTATTTCGTGTCCATCTACTGTCAGCGTTATTGTCTCTATTTTCTTCCTACTAGATATAAGGATAGTCTCCGTTTTATGACTAGCAAGCTCAAGTCCAGTCTGCTTTAGCCAATCGTGGATTACATCTACTGCCTCGTTAGCGATTTCCGTCACCTCTTCCTTTTGCTTTGCTACTACCACTACTGCAATGTCATCTGCAAACCCTACAGGTGTTGTTCCTTCGGGTAGCTCTAGCCTAAGTACTCCGTACATGATGTTCCACAATAATGGGCCAAGCACTAATTCTTGTCGGATCCCTCCAGTTACTTGATAGGTTTTTGTGCCGCTCTCTGTGTCATACAAAGGGGTTCTGTCTTTCAGGTGGTCAAACATAATCCTTCTTACATATGTAAGTACCTCTTTTTTTCTTAGTGCTTCGTGTATCTTGCACCAGCTGGCTGAGTTAAACTAATTTTTAACATACCGTGTAACAATAGCACAATATTTCTTGGCTCTTCTAGCCATCTCTTCCCTTCTATTGCAGTTCTAGCGGTGTCGACTACTAAGCTTACGGCGTCAAGAGTGAAGCGTTTTTTCCTGAAGCCGTATTGATATTTCGCTAGTCCACCTGGTTTTTTAATGACTTTGTCCATTCTAATGCCGATTATGCGCACTAAAATCTTGCCCGGGGTGTCCAGCATGTAGAGTAGTCTGTATGAGGCAGCTTCTCCAGGTGGCTTATCCCCTTTTGGTAGAAGTACCAGACGTTGCTTCTTCCAGCTCTTGGGAAACGTCCCTTCTTCGAGACATGAATTGTACAGGTCCACGGTAAACGGTCCAGCAATTCCGGGCTTTTAGGAGGGGGAATATAACCTCCCTTTATTTTCTTCATTACTACTTGGTACGGTCTCCCCCAGGGATCCAGCTCGACCTCGTCCTGTAACTCTTTAAGGCACCGTCGTTTATTTTCTCGGGTTGTTTCTTTAGTATCCGTTTTGCATCCTTCCTTTCTTTGTTTAGGGATATATGTGTGTGCGTGTGTGTTCGTGCCCGCGCATGTGTATGTGTGTGTGTGTGTTCGTATATACCTGTATCTTAGCTTTTACTCAGTAGATTTTAATCCACTAAGTCTCATTTTCTTTGATTTTTTTACTAGTACATAGTGGGAAAACTATCTGTTCTTATATTTTGTGAACGCGTTATTTAAAGTAATTTTTTAGCTTTGAGATTTCGAGTCTTCTTTATAAAGTCATTGAAAAACTTGCTGAAAATAAATTACTTACTATGTACCTGAAAGAGAATACACCATGAAGCGCAATTTTTTGAAATCGTTTTAACTTGAAAACTAGATAAATATCGAACCTTTCTAAAAATTAATATGATTTTTAAAGGTTATTAGAAAAATACACCGCTTAAATTTCATGTTATTTCATGGGGCAGATTCTGAGAAAAACGCGATAACTGGAGTAAAAAGGCAATAATAAAGTTTAAATTTTGGATTAAATCTCAGCTTGTATTAAAAAGATTTTAATCTTGTAATGCACCGCACACGATCCGTCGCGTATTTAAAAAACAAACACTGCCCCTCTCTTTCATGTAAATACTACAGCCGAGTAGCCAGCAGCGCACAACAGCCACATACCAGCAGCAGCGGCAGAAGGGGGACAGAACTATAGTTGCGTAACGAGAGCGAGCATGACGCAGCAGCGGCGAAGCGTGCGCATCCTCGCATGCTAATATGTATGTAGGTGTAAGTGTGGAAATTATTTCGCCGGCTCAATCTGCGCTCCCTTAGTCGCCTATAAAAGGCCCTGCGTGGCCTATGAAAAATCACTAGCTCCAGCGCAATTTAAACGACTAGTCTCTACTCAAGAGCAATTTACGCCTTGCGTATAAATAATACTTAGAATTATTTAGCCATTTCAAACACTTGTAAAAATTTCTTCGATTAATAACTGATAACACAATTTGAGCGTATCAGTTAAAAACTTATACAAATTATATAATACATTTTATATTATCGCGATTCGCTATAGATAACGAAATTCAAAGCGTATCCATCAAGAGACTCTATATAACACAAAAACTACCTGTAAATTTACTTTGTTAAAACAAAGAATATATGCAATAATTATGCAATATTCACACTACGAAAAAGTTAATTGAAAACATTAATTTTACATTTAAACATAATACAAAAGGATTTTATTATTGTAATATTCTCCCACTTCCTGGTATCCCGGACCTCTATTCATATAATAATATACGTAAATTTAGAATCAATCTTCTATTTTTGATCCATCGTCATAATTAAGACACAGATCAGTAAATGTACACTACTTTTCACTAACAAATTAAATTGATTTACGCCCATAGGACTAAGAAGAGTAGTGACCGTTCCATTGGCGATCTTGCCAGGATACCAGGATTTTGTAGTGGAACTTATTACAATGATATAAAATAATAATCAAATTCTCCTATGACACACACATTACAATTTACGCAATACAAACGACTCTAAACAAACAGACTTGCAACCATTTCACGCAGTCACAAATAAATTAATTTCAACTATCAAAATGGAACACGCAGGGAAAAACATATTTTCTAGTACACTTAGAAAGAGCATTGCCTCTACAGAAACATTAAAAACACAATTAAATGAAACCCTTAGCGCAGTTCTCAGTACGGATGATGCAAATCAGTCCATGATTGATGATCCCTCGCTAAACGCTGACTGGGCTCGTAAAGTCCATGACGTTTTAAAATATTTCTGAGAAATCAGACGAAACTTCGGAAATTGTTAATGATTTAGACAAAAAACATACATACACGAACGAGTCAAACAGAACGGTCTGAACTTTACTAGATTAAACACAGACTATGATACAATGAAAATAAAAGTTGATGAGATAGATTCTAGCATACTTAATATTGTTATGTCCTAAACTGATGAGAGTTGTCACCGGATGGGTTGTCACTCTATGGGTTGATTGACTTTTATAAGCACGGACGAGGACAAAGCTTCGAAGCACAAAGTCTGAGCGCCATCAGTGCTTGACTATCTTTGCGATCTAGCTATAAGAACGGCCTCCAGTAGCCACCGGAATTTCTTTTGAAAACGCACTAAATTTTATTACACACCCTAATTTATTTCAAACACTTTAATGCCGATTTCGCTACTTTCCTAGCAGTTAATAGAGTGGACGTTACTCTATTCGTAATGTCAGTATCGCGAATTGATTCTCGGAGAATATGACGATCTACTTTATGCTTCTAATTATGAGAGAGAAAGAGAGAAAAAGAGTGCGATTGAGGCGTGCAGCCTGTTTAAGTGAGAGTCACTTGTTTTCTTTTATTACTGCTGCTGACTAGCTCTACTACCGGCCCGTTCTCTCAGTGGGGCGTCGGCTCAGCTTCCAAAGCGGAATGAATGCGAGGGTAGATTGGTTTGCAAGGAATCAGGAGTTTCCAGGTTGAAAATACACTGCGACGGTACCTTTTGCACGTCGCGTGAAGGCGAGTTAGCCGAACACGGAGAACCACTGGCGACAGCTAAGTTACCAGGGCTCTTCTAATTTTTGTGCTATTTTTCCCGAGGTACATCGCGAGTGCGCGTAGTGCACGTGAATATGAGACATCACCGGAGCGGAGGAAGGCTGGCGCCGAGGAAGAGAGAAGAGAAACAGAGAAATGTCTAGAGAGTGGCACTGCTGCGCCAGTGCGGAGATAGGGATAGTATGAGTGCGAATGAGAGAGAGCGTGAGAGGAGAGCGCGTGCGCCAATCGCCGAGCCGAGCCGAGCTTCGCGCCGTCGGGGCAACGAGGAGCGGGGAAGATGAGCCGTGCAAGGCTGATACGCGTGGGTTTTCGGCCGATGGGACCGTGCGAGAGGAGAACCGAGGTGTGGGAGAAGCGGGAGCAAGCGATGAAGAGCGGGGTTTTCTCCTGTTCGCGCACTTTTTGTGTGACGCCTGAGCGGAACATACGCGCCGGAGAAATTTGAGTTAGAGTCTTTGTGAGATTTATTGTGGGGTGTAAAGTTCGAGGGTTATCGTGGGGACGTCTAGAAGAAGACGAAGCGAGCAGCCAGATCGAGAGGATGACCTGGACTTCCGAGGCCACTTCAACCGAGGGAACGAGAGAGGAAGCTGCGCCAAGGTCATCTTCAGAAAGTTGCCATCCCGAGTCGAGCTGTCAGCGTCAGTCAAGGCGTCAAGGCAAAAACTAAGTAGGTACTCAGAGATAAGTTAGGAGATTCGCGGACGCGATCATGAGAGAAGCGCGAAGCCGAACGTGGTTGAGAGAGTGTGCTTGTGAGAATGAGAGAACAAAGAGAGAAGCGTGATCGCGGACGCGAGGATATCGTCGAGCAGCAACCGCGTCGTCGAGGAAATTCAGCTTTGGGCGCGACAGCGTGGCTCGCGCGAGAGCGCGCCTTTGTTCGGAGATTGCGACACGACACGCGAGATCGGAGGTGAACGCGAGAGAGTGTATGAGAGAGAGAGAGAGAGAGAGAGAGAGAGAGAGAGAGAGAGAGAGAGAGAGAGAGAAAGAGAGAGTGAATGCGTAGAGATATTGTAACGGATCGGAGGACGCGTGAGAGAATAAAGTGCTGTAAATAGAGAACTCGAGAGTTATAATTTCCGATTACCCTTTTGCAAACCCGAGCGAGAGAGAGGATTCGGCGGAATCTCCTCCGAGAAAACGCGGAGAAAACGTATAAAAAAGTTAGTTGTGCGGGCCTTCGGGCCTTGTGGGAGACTTTCAAATTTCCCCGAGTTTGGCCACGTCACAACACTCGCGGTTTCGTTCTTTCTTACTTTATTGAAATTCAAACAACTCGAAAATAACGCTCGCTCGCAACTATAAGTCCCGAGATGTTATACCGGACCAAATTCTGGCAGAGCTTGCGCGTAGTAATGATTTTTGAAGCGGACTAAGGACGTGCGGACCTGTTAATTCTATGCTATGGTTCTTTTATGCTCTCGTAACAGAGGTGATTTTTCGTCTTTTCGGCGGGGTGGGTGTTTGGCCAATTAGAAGGCCTAGATGCAGCTTCTTGCCTTATTTGAAGCTTTTGATGTATGTGACGTTGCATGGAGGGCCAATCAGAAAACCAGAGTAAAAATCCTCTCCTCTAGTACATCGAGTCCCCTTGTGCTCTTCTCCTGTCAAACTCGCCTCTGATTTACTTTTCTTATCTGCAGGCTTATAGAAGCTCCTCTATGCTTTTTGAGCCGGCTTGCGCGGTGTCCTCTTTGGCGACTTCACGAGCTTTCACAGCACGTGAATTATGTGTCACTTGCTGATAGCGCTGCGTGCTCTGTGGGTTCCCCCTTCCATTGCACGTGCATCGCTTTCTGGTATGCGCGGTCCATGATGTACAGTAGGCTTCTTATTTTTCTCTCTACTTGTGCTGTGCTGTATTCGTTATATTTTGTAGTGGCTTGGTTTTAGTATCGGTGTGCTTCGCTTGGTCTCTTGCCGTAGAGTCGTGATGTGCGCGTGCATATCGGTGTGTCTTTACATTATTATGTTCTTGTTCTAATTTATCATTATTGTCTTACGTGAGTCTACTATTATTATTGATTTTTTAAACTGATTTTACTTGTTAACATTCGAATTTAATTTTGTTTCTATTCTTACTTCTCCTTACGTTGTCGTTCATTGTTCTTATCTATTTCATTAATTATTGGATGTGTCAATTACTATCGGTTTCGTATTTAGGGTCTGTTTAATGATAATGTGATAGTGTCCCAATGCCAAGTATAGTGTTATACTTTGTGCTATCGAGAGCGTCTTGTGACTTATATATCCTGAGTTTACTATATCTTATTATACGCTGCATTCTAGTGGGAAGGGTATCGATTGATTTACTTAATAATAACTAGCCTTACTTGTTTTTAATATATCAAAATGCGAAAGAAAGTGAGCATTTCACAATATGTCGGATAATGAAGATTTAGAAAAATTTAAAGAAAACGTAACAAAATTTATTGATAGTAGCGTAGCCCTTATATTTTCTGAACTTCGGCTCGAAGCTTAACCGGAAACAAGCCCATCGGCAAACGTAGAAGCCTTATTAAATATGCCTATACGAAAACACGAGGAAGAGGCGGAAGTTTTATTAACAAATATAAAAAAAGACATAACCATAAAATTAACTGCTCTAACAAATACGAGTCAAAATTTATTAAAGATAACTAAATCAAATGAAACGCGTATCAAATCCCTTGAGGTAGAACACACAACATATCGTCGCTCCCTACGAAGAGTAGCACTGTTCAAATTTGCCGTTATAAGTAGAACAACTCATTTGACGCACGCTAGACTACTACAACTCAAAATTTCCCGCAAAGACATAACTCAAATCTTAAACAACCAATTTCTACAAAAATTTTCCGATTTTTGCGAAACTGTCCCTAATGAACATTTTGAAATATTCACAATTTACAATTTTATACCGAATTTAAAATTGTTTTCCCAAATAGAATAATTTTTTACAAACATTTATTAAATTATTCACTTCTTTTAGAAATTTCCGAAACCTTTTAAAACTTTGAGGTTTGTCTGTCTTTGTCTAAGGTTTTCATGAACCAACTAAATAACCCAATAAAAACGTAAAATACTCACATTTTAAGTAATATAAAGTCGCGAGTTGTTCTACTTTTCGCGACTCTTGGCGGCAAATCGTATGTTGTGCTAGTTTTAGCTTGAAAATTTGAACTGTGCTAGTCTTCGTAGGAAGCGACGATATAACGACGCACTTCTTAAATGCGATGAATTTTTACAAAATTTGAGAGCGTATATAGAAAATTCTAGCAAGACTTTTTCAGAAGAATTCCTAACACTATCAAATAGAATCAATAAAATTCGGTCTTCGAGCCAGGAGATCACTCTCAAAGGCAATAATACCACTTTTAATTTCGCGTCTAAATCACCTAAATTAAAACCACCATTCAAAGCCGACGGCAAAGATAAACCGCGATATCTCCGTGAAATTAAAAAACCGCTGCCAATTCATTGGCACGTAGCTTCCTCCAACTAAATTTATAAGTCCAATAAATAAAATATTGTTTTAATATATCTATATATCTGCTTGCTAATGTATGGGGCGATTTTTGATACACAATTTAATAAAAGTTTTGGATAGTTCATTGTCCAAAAGTTTGCAGACCCCTCTGTTTTCTTATTATAGATACGAACACTGTCGCCAATTTTTTTTCACAGAAATTCACGCATGTTTACATGTGTTCCTAACCAACCTAACCATCAAAACAGCAGGTTATTCATTAGATAGGTCGCTCGCGCAATTTTGAAGAAAACGATTTTTACATTTTAGCTCTTTAGTTAAAAACCGCTTGATGGAATCGTTTAAAATTTTAACAGCAGATAGCTTTTTTTATAGTAAATCACCAAATAAAATTTTGAAATTTTCAAAAAAAAATTGAAACCTTGATATCTTACGAACCATAGGGGTTTGAAAGCTGTGCAATAAACTTAGCCAAAACACATAAAATATCTACTTTTTTTCCAAAATCTCAAGTGCAATAAGGCCTTTTTACGTCCGTAATCGAGGCACAATAAAAAATCATATTTTCATTTTTCGATTTATTACTGAAAAAATGTGTAGTCAAATCACTCGAAATTTTAATTGGGTATAGTTTGACACGTGACCCATTGACATAATTTTTTCGCGAGGTTATGACGTTTAGTTTCAGAGATATGATTTTAAAAAAAAATCGCCTTTTTCATTTTATCTGCCGAACAAAGCGGTCAACACCGAACACCAAACGAGGAAAAGTAGGTAATTTTATTCTCTTTCAAATGCATTATAGCTGAATAGTTTGTAACAATGGAATGATTGAAAAAACGCAAAATAGTGTTTTTTAAAAATCAAAAAATGACCATAAAAAATATAGTTAAGAAATGAAAAAATAACTGTTTTTCCCGAATTCAGAATCCAAAAATATATATGCATGTCAAATTTTATTGATATTGACAAAGTAGTTCCAGAAATATTACGGTATACATACACACACACACATACATCCACACACAAACACAAACACACATCCATACGGATATTTTCCAAAAACACTTGATTTGAACTTCTAACACACTAAAAAGTATTTTCTAGAAGCTTTGTAGAAACTCAAAATTTTACTATTACAAAGTTTCCTCTTGGAGGAAGCAAAATGTATTGATGTCATAAATGTAGACGGTGCTGAACTGAATCTGATCATAAGTCAAACGCTAGAAAACACAGCTTCAGCGTGGTTTGATATAGCACAGCTAACAATGTATGTCAGATTTCGAGCGAAAATTAAAAATTCGTTTTTGGAGTGAGGATATTTAAGACGAGTGGTCTCGCAAAGTAGAGTATAACCGATTTAATAGTAGTAACAATTACTCTCGCCTTGAATATCCCACATACGCACGGGGCTTCGCGCAAGATTTAGAAAGAAACTTCTCCGAAGCAGAACTCGTTCGAAACATCTTCAATCATTTTGACTGGGACATTAGATTTGCGGTACAGTCACAAAACATCAAAACCCAAGATGCATTTTTTGAGTTCTTGGAATTTAAAGACAGTGGTCATGTCATAAAAAATCAGCATTTAAAAAATCAAATCCGGATAATGTAAATACAGAAACCGGAGGGAATAGCTATAAAACGTCCAATTAACAAACAAACTTCCAAAATAAAACATATTTTCAAAAGAAATCACTTCTAGAACAAATTTTAAATACAATTGAGGCAAAAGCAAGTCACACAACAAATACTCTGTCAAAAGATACGGGTACGAAACCAAAAACAATTAGTTCTAATCCTACTTCGTTTAACTTTTCTTTTGATGAGACATTAAATATATGCCTTGACGGCACTTGGGGTTTGTCAAAAAACCATTAAAAGTTGTTTCTTGCGCCTCGGACAAAAGTGTAAATCAAATTTCACATACACAAGAAACAACTGATAAACAAATTCCAATCTGCACGATTTTTAATAATTCACGAGAGGATTTGCTATATGAATCCGATGGTGATACTAGAAATAATGAAATCTGTACTTGTCCGGAAATTAATATTCGAATCAACGATATCTCTATAAAAGCTTTAGTTGACACAGGTTCAGAAAAATTTAAAAACATTGTAACTTTGTCTATTGTTGGTACTATAATCAGAGGAGCAACAGGATCAAAATTGACTCGACTCAATAAACAATTGATGTGTTCTACACAAATCGGTACTTTTACGAGACTTCATCTCCTTGATTATTCCTAAATCAATTCGAAATTGTATTATTGGTATTGATGCAATTAAAGAACTTGGCTTTCGTATAGACGCAAAATACGATGAAATCTCAATACGCATTAATAATAAAATCAAAAAATTATCATATAAAAATGGGAGGTTATTTTTGAGATTGTCCATTTTTGATTCCTATATCTATAAATGAATTAATGCGTCATCAAAGCGACCATAATTCATTAGTCGATCCTTACGATATCTCCAATTAGGAAATCGACGAAAAACTAAAATTCTGTATAGCGAAAAGTCTAGAAACGATCAATGATCTCAAAAATTTTTTACAAAAATATCGTAAAGTGTTCTATGGAAAGCCAGGCAGATTAGCGTCATTCGAATATAAAATCGAAGTAAAAAATCCTGAACCATTGTTTATTCCTCCGTTTCCTGTAGCGACAAACATGAAAAGTAAGCTCAGAGAGCAGATAGGAATAATGCTGGACTGGAAAATCATACGTCGGTCTAGTAGTAACTTTATAAGCCCGATTGTACCAGTATTTAAAAAAGGCGGATCAATTCGTTAGATGCACGAAAAGTAAACGATATGTTTAAGGGTGATCTCGAGTCACCTCAAAATATCGAGGAACTCTTACAACAATGTTTCGGGGTAGAAGTTATGTCGAGTCTAGATTTAACGTCCAGCTTCTGACAAATGCCTCTTAGCGAGGAAAGTAAAAAATACACTGCATTTATGTTCGAAGATAAATTTTTAGGCTTTACCCTTTCAACAACGGGCATAAAACCACAAGAATATAAAATAGAAGCAATAAAAAATTATCTAATTCCTACAAATCCAAAACGATTACAAGCATTTTTAGGTACTATAAACTTCTACGCGAAATTCACGAAATATCATGCACAAGAATTACTGCCATTAATAGAACTATTAAGAAGAAAAAAACAAAAAGTGGGGGACAGACAACAAAAAGCCTTTGAGAAAGTAAAGGAGCTTTTTGAAAAAGACGTTTGCCTCGCATATCCCGATCCATCCATATCATACATCCTCCGCTGCGACGCATCGGATTTTGCAATTGCCAAGATTTTTAGATTAAAAATTGAGACATCAGACGCAAAAACTTATTTTATTTATACTCCTTAAAAGTAGCAACATTTTCTACAACAGCTGACGTCTGAATGAGCGCGTTTACATCGTTTCTCGACCTAGTCAGTATAACTTTATGTTTCACATTGACCACAATTTTTCTATAATCTCGGCGAATCCGAGTATCATACTTAGAGGTATGGAAACATCAAAATAGCCTGCATTATCAGTCAACGATTTCGTCTCGTTAATACCTAACGAGCCTGCATTTTCCGTTATTACACTTTGACTGGGGTTGTGTAAAATCCAACCTTTTATGAGAGTAGTCAAGGCCTAAATATAACATCAAATCTATCGGAGGCTGCAAATCACCGAAACTATCAAAATAGATTACAGATTCACCTCGTTTGCGATACGCTACACAATGAGTGCCTGGTCCACTAGCATCGTCCAAGTTAACAATAGCTGATTCGTTACGGCGTGGACCAGTAGGAGGCAAATCGTTTCTCATGAATACTTCTCAAAAATGTTATATTATTAGGATTTTAATATACTTTACTAGGTCTACAACAATGAGAGGTCTTTGTGGCAATTTTACTTTGATAGACGTTTTATTTTGTTCAAATCTCTTCCCTTAGAGGGTTTTAGATGAAGACCCATTTCTGTTTAATGGGGTTTTAAATAGACCCTTACTAAGAGCCACATCCTCCATCGTTTTATTGTGTCTTCGAGATTTTTTCAGCTGTTGCTGAGTAGCTTTGGCATCGTTAACTGCTTTCGCGATTCCCGCAGCTCCTCCAGCAACAGCGCCAGCTGCGCTCAAACAAGCGAAAATCGTGAAAACGAAATGGTAGGAAGCCACCTACTTTTTATAGAACTTTGAGAACGCGCGGGATCGCTATTTTACGCTTGCCGCATGCTTGTTTAACTGCCACGAGAGCTCCTTTTAAAGCAGACATGATTACTTTGCGACCCTTATTACCCGGCGTCATTGATTGATATTTTTTTTTATTCGACTTAGTCTTCCACTTAGTTATCCTTTTTTTTCTTTTGCATACCCATTCTAAGTTTTTATTTTAATCTCCCGGCCTTTGATACTGTAAAAACAGCTATTTTCTAACCAACACCTACTGGATGTAATTTGTTTCCAACTTGTTGTTGCTAAAATTTTATCGGCTAATGTTTTAGCTTCGTCGTTTTCACGATTTTCTCGGTATGCGATATCGTGCTCTTTAAAAGCTGCGTCAAAAGACTTGATTCCTAGATCACCGCGCGTTTAACGTTTTAATAGTTTAGTACCCTGATCACAGTATTGATATCCTAGCAAGTAAAGTTCTGCTGGTAGCTTGTTGATGATTTTGTTTAGTAAACCACAACCTTGACGAGCTTTTTGTTTGTGCTGTTCTCTGTATATGATCATTATCCTTTAAAGGTTTATCATGAGTACTCACTGAGGATCTCAAGAGTATATAAGCGTTGTATTTATAGCTAAGCAACTAGTCTTAATTCAGCATCTATATTGCATATTAAAATGGCTTTCAAGAAACAATTCATCAAACTTCCTGTGCTAAACTTCGATGTGGTTGTAGAGCGCGATAAAAAAATTAACAGACATGGCTACATACTTCCTGATAGCATACGAGCTATATTTTGCGGCCGGTCGAATTGTAGTAACTCAAACAGTTTGCTTACTCTCATAACGTATCCAAATGGTTTAAAATTTGAAAATGTATACGTGTGTTCTAAGACTCTCAATCAAACTACGTATACATTTTTGAAGCAACTGTTGGAAGCTGTTAAATAAAATGGAAAATTAGATTCAATTAAAATATGAACAGTTGATAATAAACATTAGACTGCAAATGTGTATATTTTATATCGTCGCCTCCTACGAAAAACATCAGATCCCAAATTCCCCGCGAAAGCTGCCAGATTTCATTTCTAGCCACGAAAACCATGAGAGTTGACGTCTTTGCCACGAAGAGCATAAAATTTCAATAGTTGCCGCGAAGACTATGAGATTTCACATTTTTGCCATGAAAACTAACAGATTTCACGTTCTTGCCACGAAGACTAACAGATTTCAGATTTTGACACGAAGACCAAAAGATTTCAAATTCTGATAAAACCTATGAACATCAAAGTGCATACAATAAAATCAAAAAAGGGTTAAAATGAATAATAAAAAATAATTTATAATAACAATTTGTTTATTTTAATATAATTCCGTGATAAAAATCGTGGAATTGAGAAGGTTCTTCTTGCAATCATTGCCTGAAGGTCTTCGCTTTTTTTTTCGCTTAAAGGAATTTTTCCTTCGTAAGCTTCAGGCAATTGGTAGCGCTTTATGGCTTTCCATCCAAACATTTTTACTACTATATATATAGTGAGTTTGAGTGAATAAAGTTGAGTCAAGTAAGAAGCAAGTATGACATATAATATAAGGTTTTTCAAAAAATTTAGGCTAGGCGTAGTGTAGAATATAGTATATTACTTTGCCTTCTTTACAGGCTTCGAGTTTTGTACTCTAGCAGATTACATTTTACTTCTCCCTTACACACTCATCCTTCATGAAACCAACGATTGTTTTATTGACTCGAGGTATGTGAAACGGATTGTCTTCGGAATAATCGGACGTATCGAACTCGTGAATATCGCGACGCATAACGCCATATATCATATCTATCAGTATCAGTATCTATATCAGTATACAGTAGCTTGTACTTATCACTGACACTGTTTTTCATATAGTTATAGCCCCCCTTCATGTATGGGTTGTTAGCCTTGGCGTATCGATTACAGCATTGACTGATTTCTCCACGAATGCCGCGCTCACATAAAATATGTGCGTATTAGATAATTTTATTGCATTTTTTAGTTTAGTCGTTGTTTTAATAAGTTTTACATGTGTATACTTTAACATAGCGTCCCACGTTAGGCCAGGTGTCACATAATAATGTGCAGGATCCAAGCCATAAGCTAAGAAACAATTTTCTCCAAAATTCTCAAGGACTTCATCTAAGAGCAAAATATCGGTCTCGAGATATAAATCGGAGTAGTGTCAGAGACATCGAATGTTGAAACTCTGCTATACATTTTTAGCGTGCTCGTAATAATCGTCGCTTATATCCGCCTGGTACAAACTGCTGAAGAAGATACCCTTTGTCGGTAGATTTACTTCATCAAGTTTGTTGATCAACGATAAAATGTAGTCGTAAGGAAATATATATTTTCTTTTTAGTAGATTGATTTGCTCAGCCATAAATCCATCTTCAAGATGTAAAGTGTCTTTAAATACGACGACAGCTTATAACGGGACGAAGGCACAAACTTGAACGAATCGATGAAACTTGAGTTTATTTCAGTATTTTTCACATACTTCGTAAAAGATATGTAGTTTTCCTTCGTCTGAGGTATGAGATTTGCGCGATCGGGAAAATATGTTGCGATTTCTTTTATAAAAATGTGTGCATCGTAACCGCTGAGGTTATGAAAAACTACAGGCACAGTTCTCGAGTCCTGATGGTTCACGTTGCATTCCATGTGTGCTGGTCCGCGATATTTGCACAAATTAAATAAAAGTAAGTAAATTGTTAAAAAATGTACACATATACGTTATTGAGGTAAGAAAATTTACGCACTCTGTGTACTCATTTATGTCGTGTACCACTGTTTCAAGTTCGTCGTTGAGTAGATCGGAGCTGCTTTAGTATTGATACACTTTATTTTAAGAGATTCTTTATCATCTCGCACAATCACATATTCAGCTGCTAACACTGTGTTCACTTTTAACATATGATGTACTTCGAGAGTCAAGTGAATCTGTAATACAAATACTCGGAGCGCATGGTTCAAAAATGACAAGACGTCGAAGTGTTTATAATTAGTAATCACACCAGTTTTTATTCGATTTTCGAACGCACTGTTTATATCGTCCTACTCGACTGTTGGAATATCAAGATTATTAACTTCACTAGCGGCTATTCCTTCTTCGACTATTTCAGCCTCCTGATAGGCAAATATTTCAGCACTTACGCGATGCATACTTGTGAATAACGTTCACGAATTGCGATTTCATCCCTTAAGACACCTCCTTATATGCAATATGCGAGACAAGACGGCAGAGGGGGAAACTAGTGAGGGAGGTGAAATGAAAGGGGTGCAATTCACATAAATAAGAGCGACGCTTGATGAAAAACTCATTTGATCGCTTATTCTCTCTCTCTCTCTCTCTCTCTCTCTTTCTGATGAACAGTTGAAATATGGCTAAGAAAATTGTCGATGTTCAAGGCTTTAAGGCACTCGATAACGAGTTCATTTTTAAAAAAGTATGTACTCTAGCAAGACGCTCAACTGACGACGTTGACCTTCGAACCACCGTTCGCGTTTGCCGTCTCGTTGCAAAGTTCTTCTTAAGCCACAAAGCGCCGTATACCAGCGAACGATACAGCCGTAGCGCACTAGGCAAAGAGCGCAACACTCCAAGCACCACGGGGCTATATAAGACCGACCGCAAAGCATTGAAGCCAGTTCAGTTTGAACTCCTGATCCGGGCAGTACCGTGATACTCCCCACACGATACTGCAAGGAGAGCCAGAGCCAGACTACCGCCGACGAAACCGTCTCGTGAGCAGACGTGATGACCAGTCTGCCTAGCTTATCCCTGATACCCGGATTATCATCTTGAGCACACGAGATAATCAAGAAACATCGAAGCGCCGGCGAGCCTCGTCCTTGTGAGCACACGTGTACGATACTCAACGTCGCTGTCCTGTTATTACCCTATCGCCTAGCTGTTTTTTTTTTGCCACTGTGCGCAAACAGGGTCAAGGGAATAGCTGGATCGATATCGACAATCTACAGAATCGTGCGCCCACGTCTCTGTAGAATCCTAGGACAAATATAACCAACACGTAACAGAACACTTCTAACCAACTTACACACCGATGTTTTGCCTCTCTCTTTCCCACTGTGTGCACACAGTGGTAAGAGAGCAACTGAACTAGAACCAAGGATACGCAGAATCGTGCGCTCACGTCTCTGTGTAATCTGATCGATTGTCACTGTGTGCACACAAGGCGGCTGCTGATAACCTCGTGTCCAAGCTCCCTCGGTGCGTAGAGAGCAAACACAGCACGGACCTTTCTACGTCGACCCTGGAGCAGGTTTGGACGAGAGGTGCGCGCGGTTTCTATCCAAGGGAGCAAGCTGCGCCGAACTAATAGCGTGACAGCGACGGCTTCGGAACAGCAACTGATTATTGCATAAAAAGAAGACGTATCGCTCGCTAAATTTATATTGTAACAATGGAATGCAAAAACAAGTCAGAAAAGCAGCAGCAGAAGTAAGTCGGAAGATCTACGGAACATCCGATGCGGATGTTTGCAGAAACTCCGCCGCCAGAGTCGCCGACTCCATCACTGTCGACTCCAGCAAATCCCAGGCCACAGACTCCACCACCACCAGAGTCACCGACTCCTACTTCACCATGACCTCTCGTATAAGCGCTTGAGATCGATGAGGATGAAGTGCCGTCGCCACCACCACCATGGTCTCCTGGGCTTCCAGCGATTGATCAAGAATCTCCGGATTAACCAGCAACATCACTACCACCTCTAATTATTTTAGACGAAGAAGAGGATGAGGAGAATGAGGATGAAATAGTGTGCGTTTGCACAGAGACTCGTTCTGAAAGCTCGGATAACAAACCGCCAAAGTCGCGACATCGACTTGAGTATTAATTGACTCTTCCATGGTTTCTAAATCGGGTCTTTTCAGAGCGGACCTTCACTTTTCCAATCGGCCCTTTTCAAGGCCACCAAAAATTAAAACGTATGATAAATTATTTTGTTTACAGACCACAACAATAACTTAATTATCAAAACTTTTTTAGAGCCATTACTTCTTACTCTCCCTCTCTCTCGATCTGTCCTTTTCGGGACCACCAAAAAATTATAACGTAAGAAAACTATTTATTCTTGTTTAACAGTGAAGGTCAAACATATTTTCTATTAACAAATTAAATAAAACAATGCAATGTAAAAAAATTTTTCTTAGCGCTTCCTTTAAGTTAAATAATAAATACTTAATGTTAGAATTACTTTCAATAAGATTTTTTCTCTATCGTCCATAACAAATAAAAATACAAGTAATACTTTTACTCGTAAAATATACCCTGCACAAATTAAGATTCTATTGTAAAATAATAATTGAGTAACTCTTTTACTTCCTTCCTAAGAAAGCTTTGTAATAGTGATTTTTGGAGTTTGTGTAAAAATGTGTGTGTGTGTGTGCGTGCGCGCGCGCGTATTTATACGCATGTATCACAACTTCTAGTAAGCGGATTTTAAGCCACCAAGTTTCATTTTTTCGCTTTTACTGTAAAATGGTAGGAAAAAAGTCTGTTTTTATATTTTGTTAACGCTTTTTTTATAGCAATTTTTTTAGTTTTAAGAATTTATTTTTTTCTTATAAAGTTTTTGAGAAAATTAGTTTTGATATGTAATTGTTTGATATGTATTTATAAGAAAATATAGATACCTATCTTTCAACCGCAGAGAATTTATATTATCGTTCGTCGTTTTTTTATTATACACTATAAAGTGCAATTTTATAAAACTGTAGTAACTCAAAAACTAAATTTTAAACTTTTTTAAATAAATCCATGATCATTAAAGATTATTAGAACAATACACCATTTTAATTTTGAGTCATTCTATGGGGCAGATCCGTCGAAAAACACCAAAAACTGAAAAAAGTCGTTTTTCTATGAAACTATAACTGGTGTAAAAAGACAATAATCAAGTTCAAATTTTAGATTTAGTTAGTACTATACAGCACCTTGGACCTCTTTTTTGGACGGTTTACAAAACCTCGGTAGCTACAAAGATATTAAGGTTCAACAATTTTTTTTCACCCTGTATACTCTCTTCAACTAAAAACTGTATCACTTCTATCTCAGCTTCTATAAAATAGATTTTAAATTACATAGGCTTGTTTTTTCTGTTTCCTTTTAATTAATTCATGAAAAACAAAATTTCCAGCCTTACACGTGCGTTTATTCTATGGCGATATTTCGTTTAACAACCATTAATCAATTATATCTATGCGAGCGAGATAGAGAGACAGACAGAGAGAGAGAGAGAGAGAGAGAGAGAGAGTAATACAAGTTTCAAGTTATTTTAAATTATTTCATTGATTTGATCCTATGAAATAGATCTTATACTGAAAATACAACCTTTTCTGTTACACAATAACTGAAAACTTCCGCTACAACGGGAGAGAATGGCTCTCACACCTGAAATAAAAAGCTTGTTATTCACTCTAGATGCATGAAAACAAGTCTTTTTCATGCACGTATGAAAAAAAATAATTTTATCCATCAAACAGAAAATTACAAAAACTGTATACAATCATGTATGGAGTAAAAACATTTTTGATATTAAAGCAATACATAATGTTGAAGGAAGCTACGTACTACAGAATAGGCAGCGGATTTTTTTAATGATGTTTCATTTTTAGCTTTAAGCAATCTAAAATTTTTCAACTCAATATCTATTGCATTTTTCGACTGCTATGTTTTAAACTCTACATATTTGTTTTTTTTTTCTAACGAACTGTATGTAAGCTTGTTTAGTTCAATTAAGCTAAATTATTATCAGTCTTTAGGAAAGTTGATTTTTTCCTAAAAGAACAGATTTCATCTGAAACTTAAAAAATAATTTATCATACGTTATTATTATATGGTGGCCCTGAAAAGGGCTGATTGGTTTTACTTGTTGTCCTTATAAGGACAGATTGAATCAATGCTGGGCTTCTTTTAAACAGCAGCATAATCATTGCAATTATCCTTCTTATCGCCGTTTTCTCTCGGTCTTTTTATCTTAGTTGAGACTTTTTAGTCTAGCGACGAAGAGAGATCTATTTCGACCTTGGGCTGTTGTTGCACAGGCAACTACTCCGGATATTGCCAATTTTCAAGATTGCAAATGATCACGTACCGACGATGAAGAGAGTCGTAGATGAACAAAGGCTCAACTTTGGAATCGGATACACGATCCTGGCTGTCCGTCGGAGGTAGCGTTGGTGGTGAAGTTGGCGACGAATCGACTTGTTCAAGCGGTGGCACCGACTATTCTTGCAAGGGATTAGCTTGTCAAAACAACTTCTCCATATCGCAGTGAATTAATGTTTCTTCTCTCGAAGGATCCACTTGTCAAGAGAGATTCTCCATCTCTTCATAGAGCAAGCTACGATAGTTATCGTCGAAATCCTTTTTCTCGGCGATCCTCATGATGATTTAGAAATCTAGTACTAGACTGCTCGCTTTTATACTAAAAATGTTCAAATTCGCAAAAATCCCTACCCTCTCGAATAAAAAATTGACTAATCACAGTCACTCTGAGAAGCTCCTCAAGAGGATAAAAGAAGAACCTCTGGGTTGGGTAAAAAAAAAACATTTTTAACCATGAGGGGCAACGATGAAGAAGCACTCATCCCGCTGAATGAAGACGATGTGGAGTTCCGGTTGCGAGAAATAGAAGACTCGGGAGATTATTGATATTTCCATAACATCGCAACGCCCACACCGTCAACTCCAAAATCCATCTTAAATTTGTATTATGATTTCAATTCCTTTAAGTTATAAAATTATTTAAAAAATTATAAGGCGTTAGCAGCTATCAAAAAATAATGCACACTTGTCGTATTGACAACAGCGATGCAGTAGCAGCCTTTTGAAAAGTCGTTTGTGTCGAGATTATTCCTTTTGAACTTTCATTTGACGCGGTTCATTAAACGGGTATGATATAGGTTTAAAACACGCCTTTCATAAGGTAAAATTTTGGCAACTATAAGTTTCGTTTCTATCTTTATAAATCTGTAATGTTGTATTATGATTTTAATTTCTCTTTTAATTTACAAAATAATTCAAAAATTTTTGAAGCGTTTGCAGCTTACAAAAGTTTATCACCATGCTTATAAATAAACGTTAATGAATGTATTGAAATCAGTTGAAAAATGTTAAGCATTAAAGTTTAGCAACAAAAGTTGTATCAGCAAAGTGGTTATTAAAAATAATGCACATTTGCCGTGCCATCGTCTCATAGTCTATCGATAAAACAAATAAATAGCTAGTTATTAGGTATGAATTTTGCCACTAGTCTTTCGTCGTAAAAATCCTAACACGTGCATGAAAGTTTATAGCAAAGAACAATTTTCAAAGCCAAAATACTGCATCAGATTTACTTCACTGTAGAGATATAATTAATTACTAGATACATCATGGACTATAAGATGACGAAACGGCAAGTGTGCATTCTTTTTTGATAGCTGCTAATGCTTAATACTTTCTTTAATAATTTTATTATAGCTTAGAGGTATCGGAATCATAATACAAAGTTACAGATTTATGAATATATTACTTATACAGATTAGTATATACAGCAAAATTTATATCTTCTGCTAATTTATATTGTGGTAGGATAACAACAATAAATTATTTAGACTCGGGAGATTATTGATATTTCCATAACATCGCAACGCCCACACCGTCGACTCCAAAATCCATCTTAAATTTGTATTATGATTTCAATTCCTTTAAGTTATAAAATTATTTAAAAAATTATAAGGCGTTAGCAGCTATCAAAAAATAATGCACACTTGTCGTATTGACAACAGCGATCATTTGACGCGGTTCATTAAACGGTATATTGCAAAAAAGGTAAGTGCTTATACAATAAAAGTTTTGTAGGTCATCTGGTAAATAGCGTTTAGAATTGCAAAAACAAGTCAGCCGTAAAAATGACAGAGCTCTATCCCAATAACCCAAATTAATTGAAAAATCGCAACATTTTGATCCAACAACCCAAATTAGAGCTAATTACTGAAACGTCAGTAGCAGCAAAAGATATTTATTATTATGGGCACACACGCGCGCGCGCGCGCACACACACACACACACACACACACACACACACACACCATACAACGAATGCTAAAGTGTAATTGACCTGTCAAGTTTTTCTTTTATTTCTCCTGAGTATATTTGATCTGTAGCTTTTTCAATTTGTTCTTGTCGGAGAGATAACGTTCTCACAATTGACAGTAATTTTTGATTGTTCTCTTGCATACTTTCGATATCTTTGAAGGTCACTAATTCTTTACTAATAATATGAGAAGATGCAAGACTGTCCATCTCCGTGCTAGTTAATTCGTCTGTTGGAACCTCATTGCCAGTCCTACATTCTTGAACTTCTTTTAACAAGTAACAGACTTGCCTTGCTAAATCAGTTATTTCACATTTGAATCTCTGATTTTCTCTACTGTGGTGATTTATTAATCGTTTTGCTTCATCAACGTCTTCTTGCAAACGGCAGTTTTCATTTAAAAGTTCGTCTACTCTCAAACTAAGGGTAGTGCTATTATTTATGGCGGCTTCGTAATCTTCCCTTTGTTGCTGCAGTATCGGAGCCTTTTCTTCTAACTCCCTTAAAATTATTTCCATCTGAAATTTCAGTTTTTCTTTTTCTTCTTTTGCTAAACTTAACTCGTTTGTTACATCTACTAATTGAGTATAAATTTGTGTCAAACTTAATCCTTTTTTTAATATTTTACTAGCAACGGCAGCAGTCGGGGCGAGATGTTCCACAGCTTGGTCTAAGCGATCTAGAAAAATAAATAAAAAATATATTAGACGTAACTTGATGTAACAATGGTTAGGAAACTATTAGAATACTAGGGAGGATAACCCCCTGCTCGCTTCGCTCGCTAACCCCCTAATTTCAATTTTCGTTTTTGATTGTATAATTTTATAATTTCTAAATCTTCTCATTACGATTTTGATTGTTCATTCCAAAATGATTAATTTTTTAATTGAACTCGCTTCGCTCGCCAACCCCCAATTTTAAAATAGGTAGTAATTTATAAGTTGAAAATATTTCTACTGCAGTTCTAATTTTAATTGTATTCGATATTCGAAAATCTATTATGTTCAAACTCGCAGTGGTTACCTATAACATAATGCATAGCAACCGTATCAACAACATATAACAACAATTTCTTAGCAGCTTTATATTCACGTCGGGTCAAAAATTTGGTTACGTTTGAGTTAAATTCAGTTTTAATCGCGATTTTTTAATGCTGTATGCACAAATAGTTTAGTTATTCCTATAAAACTAAATTCAAAATCAAATCGCGAGTTTTTATGTATAAATTATTGTGTGGGATTGTAACGCCCCGTACAAGCTCCGCAAAAAACTATACAGAATAAAAACTAAAATTTATTGAATACATTTTTAGATTTTACGCGAGTATCGCGCTCCCCCATTTTCAACTAGGATAAGCCCGCGCTACAATTGACAGCGCAACTTCAGCAGCGCCACGAGTCAGCGAGCGGCTGTAGCAGCAAAACCGAAAGAAGAGGGAGAGCGCGCAACACAACATGTATATATGTATATAGAAGCGGCGAGCGCAGCGGCGCAAGAGAAGGAGAAGCGGCGGCGCAGCATGCGCATATTATAAATTATTTGTATGAATGGGTTTTGTACATAGGTGTGAATGTCTGTGTTAAAGTGTGAATGTGAAAGTATTTTCGGCGGCACGATCCCGCTCGCTCCGAAGCCTATAAAAGGACCCGCACGGCCAGTATTAGCTCACTAGCCGAAGCGCAACTTAAGCGCCAGTGCAACTAAACCGCCTAGTCCCTGCTCTTGAGCAACTTATGCCTTGAGCAGGTAAAAGACTAAGAATATTTTTAAATATTTCTACACTTATAAAAATTTCGAGTCAGGCACGATATCGCATCATAAAGCGTATCAGTCCTAGACTTAGAAAAATTCTAATTCTTGTCAAAATAACTTAGAAAAATTTCATTACATAATTTAAACTTGTAAAATTTCGAATAAGGTCAGATGACGCAAATTTAAGCGTATCTGCATAACATCTCTTCTTGTAACAATACGACTCAAATCAGATTACGCAACTTAAACGCGTATCTGTTTATTTTTGTTTGTAAAAATCAAAGCGGATTTACCCATTTAATTTTTGTGATACTTAGAATATATGCAAGATATACGCAATATTCTATTATTTATTTATATATATTTATTTTTGTTATATAGAACAAAAATCTCTTTATTGCGATAAACCTCCACTACCTGGTATCCCGG
This sequence comes from Nasonia vitripennis, assembly GCF_009193385.2. Lineage (NCBI taxonomy): Eukaryota > Metazoa > Arthropoda > Insecta > Hymenoptera > Pteromalidae > Nasonia > Nasonia vitripennis. Next base: position 1,389,986 of record NW_022279600.1, read on the forward strand.
ACCTGAACTATCATAATTGAGAATTATTATAAAAATTTAAAATCTTTCTATTTAATCTGTTATCAGAATCACGACGCAGATTAGTAAATGTTCGCGACTTTTCAGATAGTAAAATCAATAGATTTTGTATTCTTACATAAATTTAATTACTACAGGACCGAGATAAGTCGTGACCGTTACAGGATACTAAATCCAGGCTGCAATCATTTGAAAGAGAAAATGGGAGAGAGAATGAGAGAGAGAGAGAGAGAGAGAGAGAGAGAGAGAGAGAGAGAGAGAGAGAGAGAGGAAAAGGGAGATAAAGAGAACTATACTCACATCGAAAGTTAAGTATTTTTAATCTATGAAATTTTGACATAGTAGATAGACAGAATATCCAATAAAATGTCAGAATGTAAAATAGAAAAAAATTCTTGGAGATGTCAATTGCTTATTTCGTTGCTTTTCGTATTTTTTGTTTAATACGGAAGAAAATCCTATGAAAATTAGAGCCAAAATTGTAAATCATGTATATGATAATTGGGAATATTTTGAGGCATTTATCGTAGGCGACGAATCCTTAAAAATTACTGATAGAAGTACTTATGAAATAAATATGTCAATGAATATAACGTATGGCAGTGAAATGGAAATTATAGCATTTGTTCGTCTCTATTCTGTTCGTATTTCAGTTTCTAGTACAAACTTTATTAATCCTATATATTACGGTTGCGATTCTATTACTTATGAAAATGAATTGAATTAATTTTTATCTGGTCCCATAGACACAGGACATTATGACATACAAAATTATAACAATTTTAATTACTGGGCTAATTATAAAAAAAAATCCTATAAAAGTTACTATCATACAAACCGTGATGCTTCAAAATTAAAAAGAGTTAAGATTGATAATTCAAACACTGATTATCGAAAAAAGAAAAGGGAAGGTGACTAAATTGAAAATATGAGTGAAACCCGTTTAATAAAACGGAAGAAGACAGAGTAGAAAATATGTGTTCTTATTCTTTAGATAAAAAAAGACAAAAAGATGCAGTCAACAACATGAGCGAAGTCAGATTACCAAAGAAAAGGTCTAAAGATGTTGAAAATATGACTGATAATGGATTAGCGAAAAAAAGGATGTAGTTCAGAACATGACGGATTGATTAGAGAAAAAAAGGTGCAAAGATGTAGTTCAGAACATGACGGATGATAGATTAGAGAAAAAGAGATGCAAAAATATAGTTGAAAATATGCTGAGGTTAGATTAGAGAAAAAGAGATCCAAAGATATAGTTGAAAATATGACTAAAATTAGATTAGAAAAAAAAGGTTTACGGATACAACAGAAATTATGAATAGCAATCGTGTTAACAAATGTCGCCAGATTTAAAGGGCAAATAAACTATTTTCATCCAAACTGTCTTACTTAGACTTTGGTGAAATGGATTACGTATGTCCTTATTGTTATGATTCTTACTGGTCCGTAGTTTTCTAAAAAAAGTTGTTGTCATAATGGTAAAGTAAAATTACCACTGCGCAGTAAATATGATGATAGTTTAAAAGAATTATTATTTAATGATAGAAAATTTAGAGATCTGATTCGTTATTACAATAATATTTCTCGTTTGCTACATTTAAAGCAAATGTTATCAATGAATTTAAATCTGGAATTTATAATTAAAAAATTCAAGGTCAAGTTTGTCAAATATCACCTAATACAATTAAAACTTCAAATGATACAGCTCATTGTGGTCAAATTTATATATATATGACGATTTAGAAGCTACTGAAATAAGACTTAAGAAAAATTTAAAACTGATTAGTGAAAATATTAAAATCATTTCTAAAATTTTAAATAATAAGCCATATTCAAAAAAATTCAAAAATTCAAATGAATTGACTAAGTCAGAAACATTAACTGAATATTGCTTGTATTTTACACGGAACATAAATCAAGACCAACGTAGATATAATAAACCCTCTACAGGTGAATGTGCGGCATTAATAGTTTCCAAAGATAGTGATGTTTCAACTAATTACGATCTGTGTGTTCATCCAAAAGATTTTCCAAAAGGAATAATTCAAAAAATTTTGAAAACAAAGAAAGATTAGATAATTTATTTGTTCTTCCATCAACATATATAGGAAGTCTAAGATACATGCATCGAAATTTCTTAGATTCCATGAATACAGTAAGAAAAATTGGTAGTAATCCAGATTTATTTGTTACAATGACAACTAATCTAAATTAGCCCGAGTTAAAACAAATATTAGAAAAATTTCTACCGGGATTTACTTGTAATGATATTGCACCTATAGTGGTAAGGTTATTCTATGCAAAATTTCGCGCACTTCTATCTGACATTTTAAGCGGAAAATTTTTCGGCAATGTTATAGCTCAGATTTATGTAATAGAATTTCAAAAAAGAGGTCTTCCATATGTGCATATGTTATTTACATTAGATCCCAAAGATAAACTTACAAATCCAGATAAAATTGACAAACATTGACAAATATTAGTGCAGAAATTCCTGATGACGATGTCGAACTGAGAAGATTTAGTGATAAAATATATGTATATTACATGGCCCACATACAGACGACTCTTTGTGTTATGATTAAAAAACAGAAAATTGCTCTAAAAAATTTCCAAAACATTTATGTGACGCAACTCAATTTGAAAATAACGGTTTTCCTAAATATCGTAGACGTAACAATAGAAATAAAAACTATCATTATAATAAAAGGATTAATGGTGAAATTGTGAATGTTGATAATTCTATGGTAGTAGCCTATAATCCGACTCTTTTAAAAAAATACCATTGTCGCATAAATACAGAATATAGTGCTTCAATCATGAGTATCAAATACTTATACAAATATTTACACAAAGGTCATGATAGAGCTTTAATTAAAATACAAAAAAAAAGATTCAAACCCTTTGATGCATAATAAAAATACAAATCCTGTAAAAAAAAGATTCAAACCCTTTGGTATATGATGAAATTGCAAATAATGAAGACTGGATACTTGGAGCCCTATGGAAGCTGTATGCAGAATACATGAATTACCTATAACTAGAAATCCACATACTGTAGTACCCTTAGTTCTTCATATGCCAGGCAAACAACCAATAAAATTTGATGAAGACAATATTGATTTAAGTGCATTAAACTCTGAAACGACACTTACAGCGTGGTTCAAACTGAATAAAACAGATGATTATGCCAGAAAATTTTTATACGCTGATAAACCACAACACGATATTTTTTCTAAAAAGAAAATGGATTAGACGTAAAAATCATAGCAATACTCTAGGTAAATCAATTTGTGTTGTTCCCAAAGAACAGGAATTATTTCATATGAAATTAATTTTACACCGAGTAAAGGGAGCTACTTCTTTTGATGACTTAAAAACTTGAGGGTAACTTTCATCCAACTTTTAAAGATACTGCAATAGCTATGGGATTGGTAGAAAATGATAAAAAATTTTTAATTTATTTAACGAAGCATGTCATATTATGTTACCAATACAATTACGTAAACTTTTTGCTTGGTTTTTAATTGCTAATAAATTATCACTAGCAAAACAAATTTGGGAAAAATATACTGTTCATTTTTGCGAAGACTTTAATGATAATGCTGAAAATAAAGCATTAACATTTATAAACAATATTTTGATTTCTTTTTTTCTTTTCAATTTTTTCTTAATTACAAACTTAAAAAATCTAAATTTTATAATATAGAATGATTTATAGTCAAATACTTCAACTTTAAAAATAACTAAGTCATATTATCTTTAATCTATAAACTAAAAATCACGGGTACAAGACCAGATCTCAACTTTCTTTTAATTGTACAAAAATAATAATTTACTATATATTAGTCGGCTCAAATAGTATAAAATTTTAAGCAAACATCTATATTAAAATAATGTAAAATAAAACATTTTTGAAAATTAAAGATATAATTGTCCCCTTAATAAGTTTCAAAATATAATTTTACATTATTTTAACAGTGTCAGATTATCTGTCATTATAAATTACAATACTACAAAATGTATTTATATATACGATCGCCATCGATATACAACCGAGCGAGCGTCAGCGAGCGAGGCATCTGCTGCTAGTATAAATCATTAATAGTGTCTCTCTCTTATGCATTTGATACCTATACAGGGTGACCCAATTTAAACGGGCACCGCTCATAACTCGTCAGGGACAGCCACAATCGAAAAAATGGTAGAGACCAAAGTTGTAGAATATCGAAGGGGCAACCGGATGGTGACCTTGGATTTGACCTTGAACGCGTTTTTCAAGGTCATTTGAAGGTCAACTTTGGATTTTTAAATAGGAACCCCATTCTTTTATTGCGGGAATGGAAAGAGCGGTAAATTTTACGTTCAGAATGGTATGTTCGGTTGCGGCACTGAAGGTCATCTCAATGTCCTGCAGCCAGAATGAAACCCCGCCTACGTAATTCCTCTAGCAACGCCAAATTAAAAAAAAGTGGTAGAGACCAAAGTTGTTGTATAGGGGGGGGGGGGGGGGGGAGAAAATTGTGACCTCGAATTTGAGCCAGCCCTACAAGGTCATTTCAAGGTCAAATTATTTTTTTTCAAACAGCACCCACTTTTTCGACTCCGGATCCTGAAAGCGTGTAAAATGTTGCACTTTAAACGAAGTAGTAAATTTAAAATAGAAGAAAAGATTTTAATCATTTAGCGTACCATTTCCTGCGTTTTGTCATCATTATAAAACTTGATGTCCAGGACCCACGACGAGGACGTAGCAGGGTGGATTTTCAGGTCCCATTTTGATCCGGCCGATGAAGGCAAGACGTGAAGACACCGGCCGATTAAGGCAAGAATCATAGCCCGGCCGATGAAGGCAAGACGTGAAGACACCGGCCGATTAAGGCAAGAATCATAGCCCGGCCGATGAAGGCAAGACGTGAAGACACCGGCCGATTAAGGCAAGAATCATAGCCCGGCCGATGAAGGCAAGACGTGAAGACACCGGCAGATGAAGGCAAGACCATGAAAAAATCACTTTATAAATAGAGTTTAAGCTTTACCTAATTAAGTGTTCAAAAATCCCTCCATGATGTCTAATACATAGTTGAATTCTTCGCTCAAAGCTTCCAACAGTCGACAGAAGCACATGCCTTGGTATGCCTCTGCAAGTATTAATGATTCTTTGCATCATATTTTCTCTAGTAGTAGGGGCGTCCGCATACACGCTGTTTTTCAAAAAGCCCCATAAATAAAAATCTGGGCTCGTGAGATCTGGGGATCGTGGAGGCCACTCAACATGATCTTCACCACGTCCAATACCTATCCATCTATTACGGTATGTTTGATTTAAAAAATCTTGAACATCTAAACTTCTATGCGCAGGTGCACCATCATGTTGAAGCCACATACGCATTCTGGTTTGTATATTAACATCTTCTAACAGATTTGGTAATTCATTTGTCAGAAAATGGAAGTATCTATCTCTGTTAACATTACCGTCAAAAAAGTAAGGCCCAATTAGATAGCCATTAACAATACCACACCATACTACAAGACTCCATTGATGTTGGTGATCGACTGCACGGGTCCAATGAGGATTTTCAATGGACCAATAGTGGGAATTGTGTCGGTTTAGTTGACCTGTATTATGGAAAGTGGCTTCATCGGAAAACATGACGTACCTGAAAAAATGTGGATCGTTTTGCAATCTTTCCTGTGCCCATTGGCAAAATCGTAACCTTCTTTCAAAATCACGTTCTGTTAGCTCTTGGGTCAAAGTAATATGATATGGATGGTAACGATGGAGTCTTGTTATTCTTCTCACTGTTTCTCTCGGGATGCCAGATCGTACTTCTATTTGTCGAATTGAAATATGAGGATCTAAATAAATCATAGCAAGCACCACCAATACTCGTGGATCATTTCGCTCGATAGTCATTACTCTATGACGTTGTCGTGATCTTTGAGGTCCTCGCCTCTCTCGCTGTTCAATTCTCTGGATCGTACTTCGAGATGGATGATGATTTCTGTTTGGGAAACGCCTCCGACATAATTGTGCTGCTGCATTATAATTTCTTCGACACTCTTCCAAAATCAATAAAATATCAACAATTTCGCTTCGACTATAGTCCGGCATATTTACTTAGATTATAAATATTACAAAAATAAAAAAAATGACTCAAATCACATATTTTCAATTATTAAATTAGTATTTGAAGTCGATAAATATCTAAATAAATTTAAAAATTCTACTGCATTACTAGAACTTAGACTGTTTTCTGCAAAAAATAATAAATAAAAAACTACTTAAACAATTATTTAATTGCAAATAGTAATTATTAATTTTTTATTATAAAATAATTTATTGATTAGGAAGCTTTTATGAAATAGATAATAAATAAATATTTTGTAATTCCAAAAGTGTTAAAAGTAAATTTTAATAGATAACTTAATACTTATAGATAAAATAGTTAAAATTGTATTTTAGTAAAAGATTTATTTTAACTTATTAAATTTTATGAAGTGAAATCAAACTTATACATACATTTAAAATATGGGTAATTAATCGGAATATTTAGCTCTTAAACAATATTTTCTAGAATAATCGCTATGACTTGAAATTATATCAAACATTTTTTAATTTTAAGTAAATTGATTCTTCAAGAAATACCTTCATTACGTATTGCAGAACTTTTTTTATACAAGACATTAATACAAAAATTTTAATAGAAAATGTATATTCGTATTATTTTTAATATTAAATGAAATGATGTAAAAAGTACAATCTTCATTTGTTAACAATAATAAATATTCTGTTACGTTAGATAACAATTTTTTACATTAACATAACTTTAGATGCAATATTTTATATTAATATGTATGTTATTAATTAATTATTATCGTGTTAAATACAATATTTTACAGCTTACATATTGTACAAGTTTAAATAATGAACATACATTTTTTAGTGTTGTTGGTTGTTTATTATTACTTATCTAATAGAAAAGTGCAAAAAATTTAAGTACCTACCAATTTCTGCTGCAAAAATATTTCTAATAGAATTAAAATATTTATACAGTGGAATTATCACTAAATAATTATATTAACTGTTGCCAGTAATTGTATGTATAATCTGTGTGACGACATGGTATGTATTAAAAACTTTATAATTCTGCTTATACATATGTATTTTCAACATGCGTGTTTACATGTATGTGTGTATAGCATATGTATACAAACATACGTATGTATGTATATCTATGTATACTTAAAACAATAATAATTTATGAATAAATTAAATGGAAAAACAACAACGTTATTTAAAAAAACATAATGCAATTTATTTCTGATTCAAATAATAAATGTGTGTAAAATAAATATAAAAACTTTTTTACTTTATACTTCGATGTTTTACTTTTTCTTTTTCTGTATCGATGGCTTTTTATTGTAAAATTCTATTCATATTTTGGCATTACGGTTTATCAATTTATGATTTTTTAAAAATAAAACATTTAATATTTTTTTTACGTTTTTATCAAACTTTGACGTTTTTCTACAATACTTCGATGTTTTACTTAATCTTTTTCTGTATCGATGATTGGCTTTTTAATAAAAATTTTCGTTAATATTTTTGGCGGAAGGCCGAGTGTGAGACTCTTTCGACAATTTTCGGAGGCTATTTTTATTTTTGCAAATCGAAAGTTCGGGCGGCAGGTACGGCGCGGGGCCGGGGCGCCTGCCTGAAAATCATTCGTGAGTTAAGCGTCGTAGGGGAAGGTTCGACGGAGTCGCGGTGGCAAGACTGAGCGCGGGACTTATTTTAAAAGGCTTATTTCGGGAGCCATTTTTATTTTTCGCACATCAGGAGTTCGGGTAGGTAGGTGGCGACCATATCTAGAGGAGTCATTCGCAAGTTAACCGTCGGAAGGGATCATTCGGGGAATAGCGAGACTTATGTTTGGACGCTAGCGAGGGCTCATTTGCGTCTTGGCCGCTGGACAGAGAACATCTAAGAAGGGATTTCATCTCGGATACAAAGTAAAAGTAAAGTTTGAAAAAAATAATTTGACCTTGAAATGACCTTGTAGGACTGGCTCAAATTCGAGGTCACAATTCCCCCCCCCCCCCCTATACAACAACTTTGGTCTCTACCACTTTTTTTTAATTTGGCGTTCTTTACTCGGGAAGATGCCTGAGCTCGCTGTACGATCCCGCTATGCCGGTACAAAGTCCGAGGCCTTGCTGCTGAAGCGTCGGAGAAGCGAGAGGGGGAGGAGTATCATCGTCAGAATAACCAAGGAATATTTTGCGCGGATGTTAGCACCTTGTTAAAGAGCTCTTTTCTAGGATACAGGATAAGGAAAGAAACCTCGAAAATAAATTGAACACGAGTATAAATAAGTAAACAATAAAATTAACTAAGATTACATTCTTTTGTCTTTCTTTTATCGGAATATGGATCCACAGACAGACAGAAACCTCAAAATCGCGAAAGCAGCCTTCTGAAAACAGTACGTGAAATACGGCGCATTCAATCGCATTCTTTGCCTCCTGTATAAATAAAACGTTCGATACACGTACGAAAAGCTGATTCCAAAATTGTGATAACTTCATTTTCCGATCAATGGTGGGAAATTTTGGTATATTTGTGGACAAAACTCTTGTTAAAAGGGGATTCTTTAACAAATCGTATTAACAAATCATAACAATTTTTTGGTTGAAATACTCGAAAATAGTTATTCGAGTATTTCTAATCTCTATCGAAATTAAATTTCAATATCTTGCGACCGCTAAATATGACCTATTACATAGAGCCAAAAAACGTAAATCACGCTTCAAATGGTTTGAGAAGAATGGTTCAAGAACATCAAATTTTCATTAATTCCTGCTTATAGTACATATGTTTATGAGTACCGAATAGAATTTTTGCTAGGATTGCATAAAAATTATGGATTCCAAAGCTTTTTGTCGAAAAATATAGGGTTTTGTGATTGGGCATAAAATGACTTGTTATCATTTATAAATCATGAAATCAAAATTTTCGCAATTCCTACTTAAAGTACAACTATTTTGAAGTATTTCTAACAAAAAATTGTTGCGATTCGTTGAGAATTTCGCTGTCTCCAGTGTTTTGTCTGAAAATATACGCATATTTAAAAGAGCGTAATTTACGTATTTTGGCTCTATGTGATAATTCCTACGTCAAGTACAATTATTTTCAAGTATTTATAACGAACAATTTTTACGATTTGTTAAAAATTTTCTTGTAACAAGAGTTTTGTCCATAAATATACCAAAATTTCCCACTGTGCGATCCCCCAATTTTGATTTTAATTTTAAAAATATTTGTGGACTTTTCGTCCTTTTGTAAAAATACTTGATGATTAATATGCAAATATATTATATATAATTAATATTATATCTATATAATCGGGCCGTTAAAGTGCAATATGGATATAATCCTACAAAAGGTGGAGGAGATGAGTATGAAAATGGATAAGGAAAAGGTACAAAGGGAGAAGATGATTGAGAACTGGGGGCAGAAATATATTTGGACTAGAGGAAAAAATGAACAGAAAAATAGAGGAAGGGCTAAAAAGTATAAAAGCAAGACTGAAAGAAGAAGGAGAAGAAAAGAAAAGAATCAGAAGAGAATGCAAGGAGGCGAGAGAAAGGGAGGAGGAAACAAGAGAGATGGAGAAGAAAGAATGGGAAGTGAGATTAGAACGCGAAAGAAAAGAGAGGAAAGAGGAAATCGAGGAGATATTAGGGAAGATAGAAAGTCTGGAAAAAGGGGAAGAGAGAGAGAGACAAGGGCAGTGGCACAGAGAGTCAGTCAGGGGAGAGAGAGAGGATAAGGGAATGGGAACGGAAAAGGAGAGGGACAGAAAGCAGATGGAAGAAATGGAATGGAGGATCGAGGAAGGAGAGAGGGATAGGAAAAAGAATAATATTATAATAGCAGGGTGGAAAGAAGAAAAATGGGATAGGAAGACGGTAGAAGACTGGATAAAGAAAAAACTCGAAGTAGAGGTTACGTTGAGAAAAACGTGGTCAGAAGAATAGGGGCAGAATGTAGAAACTGAGAAGAAAAAGGCGTTATCATGAGAGAGAGAGAGAGAGAGAGAGAGAGAGAGAGAGAGAGAGAGAGAGAGAGAGAGAGAGAAGGCTAGGTTACAAGGGTCTGATATATTCATAGACAACGATCTAACCTGGAAAGAGAGAAGGAATAAAGAAAAACTGAGAGAATACGCGGTAAAGGAAAGAAAAGAAGGAAAAGAGGTCAAAATAGGATATAACAAACTGTGGATAAATGGGGTAGAGTATTTATGGAAGGAAAGAGAACAGGAATTTTTTCGGAGAAAGAAAAGGACAGGAGCGGAAGAAAAGCGAGGAGGAAGGGAACATAAGAATAATTAGTTGGAATGTAGCGGGAATAAAAGGTATAGATGAGAGGACCTAGGGATATATAAAAGGGTTTGATTTAATCTGTCTGCAGGAAACGTGGCTGGAAGATAAAGAAGGAAAATACTGGGATAAGAAACTAGGAGGTTATGAAGTCAGAGTCAGAAATGCGAAGAAAGGGGGAAAAAGAGGTAGAGTGAAAGGGGGAATAGTGATGGCGGTAAAACAGGGAACAAAAACAGAGAGAGTAGAGTGGATGGAAGAAAAGACAAACGAATTTATACGGGCGAGAATATCAGGGATGACGAAAAACGCCAGGGGCGAGAAATTGATTTGGTGGGGAAATATGAATGCAAGAACGGGCCAGGAAGGAGGCGGACTCGACGAAGAAGGCAACGAAGAGAACAGGGAATCGAAAGATGAAAAGAAAATCAGAGAAGGGGAAGAATTTCTAGAAAAAACAAAAGAGATGGAACTCAGTATATTAAATGGTAATACCGAAGGAGACGAAACGGGAGAATACACATACATAGGAGGAGAAGGATGCTCAGTGATAGATTATGTGATAACAAATGAGGAAGGAAAAAGAGGGGTAGGTAAAAATCGTTAGGCTAGAATCGGACCACAACGCAATAGAGATAGAGTTGGGAAAATTATCCGGGAAAACAGAAGAAGAGAAAGATAGAATCGTAGAAAGAGCAATATGGAATGAAAAAGCCATAGGTAAGTTCAGAGAAGAATTAGGCAAAGGCAAGAAGGAAATAGAATGGTCGGAATTGAAAAGAAAATTGGAAAAAGCAGTCAGAAAGAGAAAGGTAGGCGGTAAGAAAAGAAAGAAAAACACCTGGTGGGATGAAGAATGCAGACTTAAGCAAGCATAGGTAAAGAAGTTGGGCAAAGCGATTAAGTTGGGAAAGGGAAGGAAAGAGTATATCAAAGCAAAAAGAGTGGGGAGTATTAGTAGAAAGAAAAAAGGAGGAAGAAATGAAGAAAAGAATAAAAGAGGCAGGAGATGATAAAACCGGGAGAAAATTCTGGGAGGTGGTAAAAAGCAGGAAAAGAAAAAAGAGGACAAGATGCAGCAGCAAAATACAGAAAGAAGAGTGGCTAACTCACTTCAAAGGGTAACTAGGAGAAGAGACAGGACGAGTTGGGAACAAGTTCACAAGGAGAAGATGAAGAAGGAGATGGAGAGTAGAACGAAGAAAGAATATCCGAAGACGAGGTGAGGAAGGCAATCGGCAAGATGAAAAGGGGAAAAGCACCAGGAGCAGATGGACTACAAAATGAGGTATGGATACACAGAGAGGAACAGGTAATAGGGGAGATAACCAGTATTATATCTATATAAATAAAAACATTTACAACTTAATCTGTATAGAAATTGAATGTATGACCCTTTTAATTGGAGTTCTCAGCCCTTTAATAATTACCCTAAAATTTGTTTTTAACTATTTGAAATTACTTTTAATGAAATTTACATACAAAAGCTGCAAATGAAAGTTTCATTTTAAAATTAAAAAATTATTATTCCTTTATAAGCTACTCAGGATACGCTCGCTTCGGTCGCGATTAACACAATGGTTAACATAATGTTTCATTTAATGTATAATATAAAACAAAATTATATTTTAATTATAAACAAACAAATTATAAAATAAAAAAATATTATGCAATATTAATTTTTTCTTAAAATTTACAAATTACATATAAGTAATTATTATTAAAATTACATGAGGTTTCATTAATATAAGAAAAAATTAATATTTTTTTTTGTATCAGAATTTAATAAAAAATAACATAAGTTATATAACACTCGGTTAATACTTTCCTGCCGTGTTACCAGGGCCAGAAGGGCCCTGTTTATTATAAATTAACGTCGGGCGTGCAGAAGGCACGGCTCGGCCGACTCAGATCATGCACGTGTTTTTACACGAGCCCGCGGAGGCGGCGTAGGTCGGGTCGTAGGAAATAACACACGAGAAATTTAGATAAGGAAATGTATATTCAATTGTAACTATACACGGAGGTGCAAACGCCGCACACTTCGACGAACGATAAAGAGAGACGAGAGATATTACCCTGTCGACGTGAGAGAGTGAGAGTGCAGGTACTTACAACTCGGTAGTGGCAGTAGTACTTGACGCAACGGACGTGGTCCAGTCTCGGACGTGGAGATGTACAGTTCGGACGGGCGTCGCAGCAACTCGTCGGTAACGCACGGACGAATATCGTTCGCTCTCGAGATGCTCGCAGGACTCACAACAAATCCGCGTATATAGTAGCGCAAGCTATTCGTGTGGATAGCGCAGCGAGACTAACTCTAGTCGCGGTTCTCCCGGCCGTCGGCACATCGTTGTCATATCTCGCCAATGCTGTGCGGCCAGGCGGCAACCGCACTACCTATGCTCTCACTCTCTCTGTCTCTATCTTGCCTCGTTTCTCGTTCTCGCTCGTTTCGGCGCTCGTTGGCAGCTTGCTGAAACAATAATCTTATTACAATTAGTACATGATTAGCCGTTAGACATTTCACGTGCAATTGGCCGTCACAGTTAATACATATTGATGTGATTGACAAATTCTTTGATTTTTTATAAGAAATAATATACAGTAACGTGAGGTGTGTTGTTGTGGGATTATAATATAACATTACTATTATTTTTAAGTTTTTCTGCCATTTTAAATAATATAATAGAGAAGAGACATAATTTTTAAAAAAAGTTTGTGAATATTACATTCAGAAGCTATCATCAGTACATATTTCCAGGGAAAAGAGGAAGCCTGAAAATTCTTCAGAACACATCACGAAACAAGGAAGTATGAAAAAATGCGGGATAGGTACGTGTTCGACGAGAACTGAATGGTTCTGTACGAAATGTTTGCAGAAAACACAAAGAAGATCACGGCAATGAGCCATAATTGGGTTCATAACTCGGAAACTTATTGAAACTTTTACTACTTTGCGCACGATTGTTTATCCTTATTTTACACTAACAAATTGAACTCTGACAAAAAAACGTTACATAGGTTTTTGTCGTGTTTTTGCCCGTAGAATCGATATCCGGATTCAGTTTTGCAAAATTACGACATTTTGGGTTATTTGTTTAAATAATTTGTTACAAACAATTGTAATCGACAAAAGAGAAAAACATGGGTACTTTTATTTTTGGTTATGCAAAGGATGGCACAGTTCGTTTCTTGATATCTCAGCCATATTTTGCATGGTATTTGGCATGGTCAATGCCCCCTTCCCAGAGTACGATTGTTTATAGGTATTTTACACTAACAAATTGAACTCTCACAAAAAAACGTTACATAGGTTTTTTTCGTGTTTTTGCCCGTAGAATCGATATCCGCATTCAGTTTTGCCAAATTAAAACATTTTGGGTTATTTGTTTAAATAATTTGTTATAAACAATTGTGATCGACAAAAGAAAAAACACTGGTATTTTTTTTTTTGGTTATGCAAAGGATGGCACAGTTCGTTTCTCGATATCTCTACCAGGTTTTGCCTGGTTTTTAATGGGTTGAAGCACTTTTGATTTAAAAATTTATATTGAATCCCTGTTTGTTAGTTAGCTACATATATTCTTATTAATTCCGACTGTTGCTTCGTTTCAAACGGAAGTAGAATAAAAGAGCTTTAATTTAAGCTCAGGCTGATTAAAATTGACCAATCCTGTGAAAAGTTATAAGCATTTCAATCGTAATACCGTATTTTCTTTGAGGTTAAGGGACATGCAGCTCTTCCTAGGGTCGAAATTTAAAAAAGTGCTTCAAAAATGCTAAATGAGTTGTCCAGGATCAAGGGGGACATCCTTTTGTGCAATTAGTTTTGACCTTGAACTCAAATTTCAAGGTCATTTGAAGGTCAAATTTTTTTTTTTTTCAATAGGAACCCCTATTTTTGATAGCAGATTCGGAAAGAACAGGAAATTTTACGTCCGAAACGTCCGAAAGTCAACATCCTCTAAAAGCTCTGGCAGTCGATCTCTGAGCAATGCCAAATAGCTATTCTGGTTAACATTTTGACCTTAAAAAATATGGCCCAATCAGGTAACCATTAATGATCCCATACCACACCATTAAACTCCATCGGTTTTGATGGTCAATAGCCCTGTACCAGTGGGGATTTACAGGTGACCAGTAGTGACTATTGTGCCTATTTAATTGACCATCACTGCGAAATATAGCCTCGTCAGAAAACATAACAAATCTGAAAAAATCTGGATCATTTTGTAAAACTCCTAAAGCCCACTGGCAAAAGTTAATACGCATTAGAAAATGGCGTGGCCTCAGCTCATGAATCATGAACTAATCTTATGTGGTAATCGTGATAGTGGAGATTATTGAGAATTCTCAATGCTGTTCTTTGTGGTATACCGATTTCTCTTTCAATTTGTCGACTACTAATTTGTGGATTGAGATGAACAGCTGCTAAGGCGGCTATAACATTAGGATCATTTTCGTTGTATTCGTGGTGTCTGCGTTGACGACGAAGATGTCCATCACGAGCTCTTCGAAGTAATCTGAGTAGTGTGTCGTGAGTAGGACGCCTTCTTAGAGGAAAGCGTTCAGCGTAGAGTCGCACCACGGCTCTGGCATTGTTTTGGGTTTCGCCTAAGATCATTATCATATCAACAATTTCATTGGATTGATAATCGACCATGTTGAAAATTTTGTTTATAATAAGAAAAACTATTTTATTTACATTCACTCTTTATTGAAATTGAAACTAAACCAAAATAAGAAAGTGACAACAAAAAAAGGAGGAATTTTCAAACTGTATAATTTTTAAATCAAATTTGTAACTTCTTATTTTCTTACGTTAAGACATTGTGATTTAAATTGAAGACAGCGTGAGAACAATCGTTACAATTCATATTAGATTAAAGAAATTCAACTTAAAAAAAACATCTAAACTGGAAATGATGGCTGGACAATTATTAAAAATTTTTTTAATATTACAAAAGCAAAATGCTGTTTAATATTTTATTTTAAATAATGTATTTTTTAACATCCTACCTTTATTGTTTAAGCATTTTTTACGCTTTTGAAACGTTAAACTTTTACTTGACTCTGCTTCGACCGTGAATGAATTGACAACATTGATTTTTAATGTATCATTTCCCACTCCCATTAAGAACTCAGATATTTAAAATTATCATGTTTACTTCAAAATTTACTTTTGACCACTAAAAATTTGTTAACAAATGTTAAACAAGCACCCTAGTGAGAGGCAAGGGGACTCACAGTAAACAAGCACCCCAGTGAGAGGCAAGGGGACTCACGTTAAAAAAGCACCCCAAAGGGAACATAATCCTAATACGTCCACGTCGTTGTTCCTGGGTAGCGCTGAAATTAGGGAATTATTTTGTTTTTAAGGTAAATATTTTCATGGTCATTGTCACATTGGGTTTGAATATTCAATCATAAAAGTACATTAACTACGATTATTCTATCAGAAAAAGCGATTAAATAGCAATTACAGTATTTCTTAACATTTGACCTTGAAATGACCTTGTGAAGGTAATGAAAAAAATTTTGAAATACCGTTTCGGACGTAAAATTTCCTGTTCTTTCCGAATCTGCTATCAAAAATAGGGGTTCCTATTTAAAAAAAAAATTTGACCTTCAAATGTCCTTGAAAATTTGAGTTCAAGGTCAAAACTAATTGCACAAAAAGATGTCCCCCTTGATCCTGGACAACTTTCATCTGAACAATTTTTCTGTTCATGGCTTAATTTAAGAGTTATTAAACTGGTTTGATTAAAATGGCCCACCTTGTATACCACAAAAAAGCATGATAAAAATATATAAATTCATAAGTATTTAGAGATTTTTACAAAAATTATCAAATATAATATTTTAATATTATGTAGATTGCATTTTAAAAATTCGATGCAAAGCATCGACTTTTTTGATCATACAACAAATGACTATCGTGTAAATTGAATGTCATTCATATTTAAAAGTATCATCACTCAACGACAACACCATCTTAACAAGGAAAATTGAGATTGTAAGTAAAATACATGTAATACAAAATTAAATGACTTTGCATAATTTAAAAAATATATATTGTTAAAACATTTGCTGCAGAATAGTTATAATGGATAAAGGAATAATTGCATATAGGGAAATCAGGGTTCATTGCCATTTGAAGGTATAAGTTGAACCTAAATCCGAAACTGTGCCCATAACTGTGTGGATAACCCCCAAAAGTTATTATTTGTGAATCAAAGACCGCAGTAGCACCCCGATTGCAAGTATAAGTTTTTATACACTGTGTCGTCGGGGAGCAGCGCGACCCTATTATACTTTGAATTTGCTATTTAACCTAAATGCGTTTTATTATCTCCAATGATTTCTTGCCTGATATGTCTTAGATGCTTATAGTAATGTATTTTGAAGATTTTAATGAGAACTTTCTAATGATCTTAATATTTTGCTTCAAAAATTTCTCTTTTAGCAAAATAATTGAACTAATATGATAATTTAGCAAAATAATTATGATAAAAAATTAATTTGCGATAATTTCTTAAAATTTTGGTCATTTGCGATTCTCATCTCCAAAAAAATCATAGAACTTAATTTTATTGTTACAAATATTCCTACCAAAGTCGAGAAATCATAAATATATTATATTTTTTACAAAAATTAACTTAATTATCCACTAACCAATATACAAAAAAAATATGGAAAGGGGGAAAAATACCAGATGAATGGAAAACAGGAGTGATTACGCCGCTTTTCAAGAAAGGGAAGAAAGAGGAGGCAAAGAACTACAGAGGGATAACTCTTATGGACACGGGTTATAAACTATATGCGGAAATAATAAGAGGAAAGCTGGAAAACGAATTAGAGGGAAGGGAATAACTGGACGACACACAAATGGGTTTCAAGAAAGGAAGAGGGACAGCAGATGCTGTTTTTATTCTGAGCAAGACAATAGAAAAGGAATTAGAAAAGAAAGGAGGTAAGGTATACGCGTTTTTCGCAGACATAAGAGCAGCTTTCGACAAAGTAAACAGGAGAGAGATCTGGGAAATGATGAGAAAGCTAGGAATAGGTGGCAGAATAAGGAAGAGGGTAAAGGAATTGTACAAAGGGACCAAGAGCAAAATCAGAATAGGAGAAGAAAAGATAGGAGGTTTCGAGATACATAAAGGAGTGAGAGAAGGGTGCCCATTAAGCCCGACGCTATTTAACGTAGCAATGGCGGACACAGAGAAGTAACTAAGCAAATTACAGGAAGGGGGGATAGTATTAGGAAAAAAGAAATTCTGTTCCATCGCATATGCGGATGATGTTGTGATGGTGGCGAACAACGCGACAGGGCTAAAGCAGATGCTAAAGAAATTCAAAAGGATAATAGAGAGGAGAGGTCTAGAACTAAACACAGAAAAGTCGAAGATAATGATATTCAAAAATGGGGGAAGGAGAAAAAAGGAGGAAAGCTTTTTATGGGAAGAGAAGGAGATAGAGGTAGTGAAAAACTTTGATTACTTAGGATATATGTTAAAAGAAAACGGGAAGGAAGTGGCACAAATTAAGAAATTAAAAGGAAAGGTAAGCACGGTAATGAGTTCAATGTGGGGACTAGGGGAAGAATTATTCAGAGACAACTGGGAACTAAGAATGAGGCTATTTGATACAATGGTGAAAAGTGTAATGGAATACGCGGCTGAGGTGTGGGGATGGAAGGGGAAAGATGAACTGGAGTGAGAACAGTGATAGTGAAAATAAAATCACGTTTTTCAATCATGACGTTTTGGAAAAATGCAGACATATTTTGAAAATTCGTGTGACTTGTAAGCTAAAGTATAATGAAGTTCATTTACCGGGATCACCGAATAACATCGACGGGTACCATACGAATTGTTACAGTAATTTCACTGCTGTTAAAAGGAATTATGTTGACAAATATAATGCATTGAATTTACCAGAGCCTGATCTCCGTAAGTATATATATTCTTATATCAATTTTTCAATAGATTTTTGATAAATAAAATAAATAATTTTTTGTTTATTTTATGTAGCTAATGACGAATCATCTTCTGCAAGTCAAGCTACACTGTCTTGTCAACCAAGCACGAGTTCGTCAGGTACATATAAATAATCACACTTTATTACATTTAACTTATTATAGAAATACACGCCGAGAGTATAATTGTTTATTTATTTTATGTAGCTAATAGTGAATCGACTGCTTCGTCATCTGAGAGTCAAAGTACACTGCCTTGTCATTCCAGCACAAGTAACGGTAATTGCAATTTATTTATATTTCAGTTAGTGTAGAAGTAGACGCCGAGAGAGCCACGAAAAGTAACGCTATGAGCCCAGCTTGGCGTCTGTTTCCCCCTCCCTTGACTCAAGGAAAGCGTCGCTTGCTTCTCCGCCCCCTCACGTGGAAGGTTTCCGGAAAACCTGTCGTATATGTCTTAGTTTCTTTTTCGAAATATATAAATTTTTGAAATCAAAGCGTATATTTGAACAGTAAAGTCATGTAATAATAAATTGTATTTCATTTTCCAGAAAATGTTCAAAACTTGGAAGAAGGAGTAGATAGCGACAATGTAGTTTGTTTTTTTTGTGATAAATCGCGTAAAATTCACAACTACAAAGTAGTTCCAATTGTCAAATGTGATTGTAAATTGCCAATATTAATCGAAAAAATCGTTACACATGCCATTGCTCTAAACGATAAACAGATATTAACTAAAATTGAAAATGCCCGGTCGAAAAATGTCATTTCTTATCACAATATGTGTCAATTAAATTATTTTAAGCAACTTGTATCTAAATCTATTCAAAAATCAGAGTGGCATGCTATACGAGATATTCATGTCATAATCGACAATGAAATTTATGATTTAATATCAAATAATACGATAGCAAACAAGGAGTGCTATTCATTGAAATATCTTGTTGAGTATGCCAAAAATGCTTTGTATAAGTTAGGTGTAGATAATTACGAATCTTACGAATCAAGCTTAACGAGCACTTATTTGTTAGAGAAATTAAAAAAAAAATTTGGCGATTAGTTGCAAGTGATAACGTTTTACAATCACAAAATTATTGCAGCAAGAGACGGCTTTGTGATTACAAGTTCAACTTTCAGCGAGTGTGAGGAGCTGGAAGTATTAGAGCGTGCGGCATTTATATTAAAAAAAAAACTGTTGTCGATTAAAGCTTAGCCTTTGTCAGGAAATATAACAGCACAAGATTTAATGAAGGGGGAATGCGAAATCCCCGCTGATCTTTCGCAGTTTTTACGGTCCGTGATTTGCGGGAATGATCCAAGAACTTCTAAAAGTTGCAACTGTGCCCGCAAAGTTAAGTCTATCGCGCAAGATATTATTTACGCAGTAAGCCACGGAAAAATTAAAACTTCTAAGCACATAACGCTTGGAATGACATTAAAAAGCATAACAAGCAGTAGCAAAGTCATAGATATAATTAATAAATACGGACACTGCTATAGTTATAACATTATCGAGGAATTAGAAACGGAAGCTACGTTTGCTTCTTGTAGTAAATCGAGCATTTGTCCCGAAGATATTCACTTAGCGCCTAATTATTGTACAGGAGTAGCCTTCGACAATTACGATAGATTCGTTGAAACTTGTAACGGCTCTGATACCTTGCATGATACTGTAGGTATCATTTACCAAAATATTGATGCAAATATTAGTAATGTGCAAACGTGCGAAATAGAACGTGCTGTAAATGAGCCTCTCGCTAAAAGGAGACGGACGTTTGACGCTATATGTCCGGATATTCAAACTTACGCAAAAAAAAAACAAAAATGACTGACAAATTGCTGCCCATTGATAGCGAAATGCGTACAATTAATAACAGTAATTACAATTTTTACGAAAAGCTAGATGTAATGTGGGTTTTATCTCATCATTTAAAAATTGCAAACATGCCAATGTGGGTTGGGTTTAATAGTAAGATCGTTGTAGATGAATCAATGAAACAAAAAGTATCATACCTTACACCAATCAATGCCTCGCCGACAAATATTTCCGTTGTATATGAAACGATGCGTCAAAGTCAACGTATTGCCGAAGAGTTGCAACAACAATATATTGAAGTCACTTACGATTTAGCGATAGCTAAAGTTGCTTATCAAATTCAATCAGCTGAGCATCCGCAATTTAGTAATTTATTTATTCATCTTGGCGCATTTCATATAATGATGGCGTATTTTAAGGCTGTTGGAAAATTTATAAATGAGTGCGGGCTCACTTATATTATGGTAGAAAGCGGATTATTAGCTTCCGGTTCGGTTAATGGCTTCATCAGTGGCAAACATTTTAACCGATGTAAA
Source organism: Nasonia vitripennis (assembly GCF_009193385.2). Lineage (NCBI taxonomy): Eukaryota > Metazoa > Arthropoda > Insecta > Hymenoptera > Pteromalidae > Nasonia > Nasonia vitripennis. The sequence goes on from NW_022279600.1 coordinate 1,410,729, forward strand.
CGTTTACATCCCTTAGTGTCGCTAGGTTTGCAGGTTTTATTATTTGAAGATTTTGTAACGAAGCAAAATATCAGTATAGAAGTAAGTGTAACCGAAGTCGTAAAAGAATTTCAGTCTAATCAGATTTCAAACTCTAAAATTACAAATGCAACTCTCGAAAAATTGTTAGAAGATTTTTTAGATTATAAAAAAAAAGCATTAAATGGAGACTTCGGAAAAACGCCGCAGTACTATGTTAATTACATTAATTTTGTAGATTATTACTTAATGTTTACGCGCAGCATCCGCATTGGTGATTTTGAACTGTTCAAAGAAGTCATTCCAAAAATGGCTAATTTGTTTTTTATGTTCAATCAAGGCAACTATTCTCGGTGGTTATTAAAATACCACGACAATTTATTAAAAGTTGAGGAAACACATCCAGATTTAGCAATTCAATTTAAGAATGGGTATTTCGGTGTCAAAAGAACGAATAAAAAGTTTTCTAGAAGTCCTCTAGATTTGACACTTAAGCAAACAGTTAACGCGGATGCTGCAAGACGATTAACCGGTGTAACGCATTTTACGAATTCGATTAATGCTCGTCAAAGATGGTCAAAAAGCCACAGCATTCGATCAACACTAATATCGTATACCTACGAAGAAATTGGTTTAAAAAAAGCGCAAGATATAACCGGCGATTTGGAAAAACACCAGATTAAGAAAGATTCTGTTCAGTTACAAAACTTCATTAAGTTATTAAAACAAAATTTTAATCCATTTAATTCTGAAAGTATAGAAAGTAATTTTTTGTATAACATTGCTACTGGACGAGCAGCTTCTGAAGAAGTTACCAACTTCTTATTGAAAGCGGAACAAAATGGCAATGCATTGAGAGAGAAATTTATTTCTGAATGCGTAGAATCGGGAGATAGATTTGAAGCTACAATAAAACAAAACAAAATACTCAATTTTGTAAATTCAACCGCAAAGAAAAAAATACAAATAAATAATAAAGTTCAAGAGGTGAGATTGCAACGCGATTTATTTGGCCGCATGTTAGCTATTTCAATGAATGAAAATACTAATATAGAAAAAATTCTTACATTTCCATTAACGCCCGTTCCGATGTCTATGTGCCATTTAGATGGATCAATATTCAAAACCGATAAATCAGTTTTAATGAAGCTGTTAGAAAATGACGTGAAAAGCGTAGCTCCGACACACACGGACGTTTGTTTGATCGACGGTTTTTATTTAGTACACAGCATGAAAGACATACCAAAAACTTTCGGAAATATATCTAAAAAAATATTGCAGATGGTAACAAATAATAATAAAGCTCGAGAAATACACATTATTTTTGATAGATATTTCACTCCCTCAATTAAAGATTACGAAAGATCGCTTCGAGGCGGTAACGGTGATGAGCGTGCGTACGTAATTTCTGGGCCTGATCAAACGAGACCCGTAGATTTTGTCAAAGAGCTTAGAAATAGCAATTTTAAGGAAGCTCTTGTGCATTTTTTAATTGTACATTGGCAGAGTTCAGAAATGATACCATTTTTTGAAAATAAAACAGTTTTACTGAACTTTGATCAGTGTTATGAATATAAATTTTATAATGAAACTGTTTTATTTTCGATAAATGATATGTATACGCTACAAGGTCATGAAGAAGCTGATACTAAAATAGTTTATCACGCGTGTAATATTCCGGAAGAAGCTAACATTATAATAAAATGTTCCGACACGGACATACTTATTATAATGCTAGCTAATATGAATCACCTAAAAAAATAGCAAAGTTTGGATTCAAACCGGTATTTTAAGTAAACAGCGTGTAATTGACGTGTCGGCCCTGTACAATGGACACGGCGAATTATTTTGTAAATCATTAACAGGGTTTCATGCGCTGACTGGGTGTGATTTTAACCCAGCTTTTTTTAGGAAAGGAAAACAGCGTCCTTTAAAAATATTAATATTAAGCGAACAATGTCAAAGCACATTTGCTAAATTAGGCAGTGAAGATTGCGATAGAGAGAGTGTATACCGAGAAATTGAAAAATTTGTATGTTCAATGTATGCGATGAAAACGGTTGAATCTGTAAATAGTGCACGCTTTTCGCTTTTTTAAAAAAATTATAAAGTAAAGGACGTTAACGAACCGTTTCAAAAAAAAAGCTACAAAATTTTGACGCTCATCGATACCGCCTTGTGCAGCTGAATTAAGACCGCAATTCTTGAGAGCAATGTATATCGCTAGATTATGGAGCCATGCTCACAAAAAAATTCCAACATCTTTGGTACCAGAAGACTGCGGATGGGTTATAATCGACTCTAAATACCAATTCCAATGGTTCGATGGACCGCAGATGCCATCTACTGTTAAAGACGTTGTAATTGATCAAGATCAGTCTGAAGGTAACAACTTTTTGCACATGCTTTCAATATCATATTTGTTAAAAGTCATTTTTAATTAATTTCTAATGTTGATTTTCAGCGGATATTGACGAAATCGAATCTGAAGATGAGGATACTGATTGTGAAAGCAAAGAAGATATGCAGTATGATGAGTCCAATGAAAATAGCGAAATTGAATAAATCATAAAATTTGTATAGTGTTGTTTTGTTAATAAAAAAAAAATAAAAATTTAAAATATTCTGTAGCACTTTATATATAATATATATAGGAATTGATATCTTATTATCAACATCAATAATATAATTTAGAAAATAACATCGTAGTACCGCATTGTACGGAACCAACTCGTTAAGTGCGATCGAGACCGCGCTCTTCATCACTGTCTGCCTCAATGTTATCTTCCATTTTTTCGTCTGCCATTCAGCATATAGTTTAGTTAATAACTTAGTAATCATTTCCAATAATTTTTAGTCATGAGGTTTATCGTTTTTTTGTCACATATATTAACGCCACTTTGTTGCAGTCTGCCGGCCATTTCTCTTCCACGAAATCGTCTGCCAATAATTTTCCGCGTTTTGTAATAACAAATACTTCATATTTGTATAATTATTATCCGTGAGGTCTATCATTTTTTTTTCTTATTAAATTTATCATGTTTGACCGCCCGCCCCCGCTTTAATCTTCCTGAGCGCGCTGCCAGACTGGCCACTCAATGTTCGGGAGAGCTAATAGAACCTCTCTAGATATCTTCATTTTTTGCCAAAGATACAGGGTCTCTGCCATTGTGGGACCCATACAGGAACTTTTGCACTATAAAAAGGTATCTCCATGAATTTTTTGGTGGTCGTAGTCCGGATCGAACTCTTACTTTCGCCAATATTAAGGTTTAAATAGCTTATAAGATAGGTATAACACACACACATATATATATATATATGAATTTAAGGGTATTTTTATTGAAAAGGTGAGAAAATTTTACAAAAAAAGTATATCCATGTCTATAGTCAAAATGCTTTCCTGAGGAACTATGAATTAATTAATTTGTGCTGAAAACCCAAAAATTACCAAAATTGGCATCTTCGGCTCCCTACAGTAAAAAGTAATTTAAAAATCCAGATGCATTGGAAAATGTTTCTGGAACATATTTTCCATGGGTTGAAGAAGAACAAAATGTTTGATCTTCTATTTGACAGAGAAGCACCTATATATATATATATATATATATATATATATATATATATTCTTAGCATATTTACCTTACTTTGCAATCAATCTAATTGTAATTGTATTTTTAATTTGTATCTTTTAAAAATAATGTGTACATGATATTGTGAAATGCAGTTTGAAAGAGGTGGCCTTATAAGTGCTGCATATAGGCAAAAAACGCAGAAATGAATACATGCGTTACAAGAAAAATGGTGTGCACCAAGGGCTAAATGGGCTTTTTGACCTCGTGTAGTTGCAGTACTCTTCGTCGTCTCGCTAACGCACTCGTCTTCGGCTCGTGCTAGCTCACCTCCGACTCATACTGCAAACTCCACACTCAGTATAAAAAAGTCCACTTTACTCCCTTAATACACAATATACTATAAAAGTGTCAAAGAAAATGAGATAGATATAATGACAGAGATATATCAACTTATAGAACCGACACCTTGTTTACAAATATATAGTTTGGTAAAAAAGGTTCCAGGTAAAAAAGGAGGGATGTCTCTTGGAACTCAGTTTAACAATTATAGCTATGTGAGAGAAAGAGAGAGAGAATTATAATTGATTATGTAAATCTAACTGATTCGAAATGATTTTATATATTAAACGAAAAAGTACGAAAACTTAATAGAATTATATATGAAGTAAAAACAATTCTGATATTAAAGCAATACATAATGTTAAAGGAAGCTACGTTCCAAAGAATTGGCAGCGGTTTTTCTATAGTGTTAAAATAGCAAACAATTTGTCTATCGATAATGTTAATATTTCATATTACGAGAGAAGAAGCTTAGAACTTTAATTTAAACGTCGACCGGCAATCCTTGGCTTCGGGACCCAACACTACTCACACTGCGTTGAAACGATCGGGGCTCGCGAGCCAACCCGCCAAGTGCGCGACGGCTGAGGACATCGCAGGTCCTTTAAACCACCGACCTGGTTTACCTCGTCCTAGGAAGTCGTGCCAAGGGGCCTCGAGTTCTCTTAGTCGCACTTGAACGCGAACACTAGGAAGTACTGGCTACGCAACATGCAATAACTGCACTCAAACCCCCCCCCCCCCCCCCCCGCACCACTAACGTTAAGCTTCTTACAGCTACGATTCTGACAAGCAGCGCTTGTCCTTCACGCTTTCCGTCTACTAAAATTCTAATATAACCTTTTTAGGGTAAACAAACATCTAACGTAGAACATACTCCCTTTGGTCCCTCCTATTGACCAAGTTCGGCTGACAAAGAGAGCATCAACCGATCTCTCGGCGTACCCACCGTGTAACAATATTTTATATTTCGATGAAATTTATACTTATATTAAATTTTGATAGAAAATTTACCGTAGATTGCAATCATGGTATTCTTATCGACGTAAAGAGTTTCGTATCAAAGTTATACGCCAAATAATAAAAGTAGCTTTTATCATAAATTACGAATTTTTACGAAATTCTGTTTATTGGCTATTAAATTCAATTATTTATCTTTTTAAGTTCCAGTGGGAAAAATATTTAAAAAAAAAGACTAAATATATGTGAAAATATTATATATTGACGGCAAAAATAAACATCTCAGCAAGCAAAAGTCGTATCAAGTTTGGACTAGGCTGAAAAAATTGTAAACAAAATAATGTTACCTAAAAACAGAAGGATTAATGCAAGAATATTAATTGCTTCCTCTTAGAGGAAGCTTTGGAATAGTAAAATTTGCAGTTTCGATAAAACTTCATGGAAACGTATTTGGACCGTGCGGATGGCTCTGTGTGCGCGTGCGCGCGTGCGTGCGTGCGTGCGTGTGTGTGTATACCGTCATAATTATAGAAGTATGTGACCGATCGTGATAAAATTTGACATGCATATATATTTACTGATTCTGATATCGGGAATTTTTTTTATGAATCTGACCATTTTATGGCCAGTTTTCGATATTTGAAGATATATTTGCTTTTTTTAATAATATGATTTATACAATAAATTCAGCAATAGTGTTTCTAAAAGAGCATTAAATTGCTCACTTTTTCCCGCAAGATTTTCAAGATTGACCGTTCCATTTAATTGTTATGATAAAAGAGGTGATTTAAAAAAATGTAATATCTCAAAAACTAAATTGTCGAACGTGTTGGAAAAATGTATGACAATAAAAAACCATATCTATTTTCTGTAAAAATTAAGCCATTCTGGCGACGAGTTTTGAGCTAAAGATCAAAAAGTAAAAAATGGGTTTTCTATGTCTTACGATTACGGAAGTAAAAAGACTTCAATTACGTTGAAATTTTGGGAAAAGATAGATCTTTTGCTTACCTCGGCTAAGTTCTTTTTGCAGCTTATGAAACCGATTAGTTTAGAAGATATTAAGATTCAAATTCTTTGTCTCTCACCCTGTATACCCTGTACAACTGAAAATTACTATTTATGTTAAACCTTGAAACTTGCTAACTAAAGTTCAGAATGTTTTGAGAACATTTATGGTTTTATAAGGTTATGAGGATCCTATATTGTTAAAAAAAATTAGGTTTAAACTTTTTCATGAAAATTATATGATTAGATATTGTTAATGGTGGTGGACGGAAACAGCGCCCGTCTAACAGCTAGTCGGTGCGATTACGGTTCACCCTTCGAAGTGTAACCCTTTCCCTACCTTAAAGATTTTGAACAAATCTTTCTGGTTACCTTTCTGGTTACGTCTTTTGCTAAGAAAATTGCTTGGTAAAATAAGTAAGATTGTAAATATTTTGAAAAAGCTTTAATATACTGTATATTTGAACAATATTTTATCAATTGGAAATATAAATTTAGTTGGATGAAACTACGTGCCAAATAATTGGCAGCAGTATTTTAAATAGTAGCGCTTCAAAGTTTAAGCCATTAATGTGTTTAATTAGCTGGTCGTAAATCTGAGTTATTATCAAGCAGTATAGGTAAGCTCAGCAAGACCCATGCCATCGCAATTGAAATTTGAAGCTTGCTTGTATTACTATCACACCGATTTCAAAAACTCAGATTTACGACCAGCTAAGGAAACACATTATGCAACCGTTTATGGCTTAAACTTTGAACCATTATTTTTTATGTTATTTAACAAAAATGCCAAAGGACTTCTGCACTGAGAGAAATACTATAATAAAAATTATAATAACCCTAGCAAAAATTACTATATTACATAGGAATGGACGGACATACTCGCATTATAGCGTATTTCACTACAGTTTCAATAATTATTATTAGACATTTATTCATTTTTTCTACGATTTACAATCAAACAATATTATTATATGTAAGAAAAATTGATATATAATATAGTAAAAATCATACTTAGCAGTAGTTAAACAAAATTTTTTTCAAAATATACTGAAATAAAATATAAATTTTATTAATATATTGACATATTTTACTATGTAACATAGTAAAAATTGGTCATTTCGTCAATAGCTGTGCGTTTTACTATGTTATATAGTAAAAAGTATTCAGGTTTCGAACAATATTTACCGATGTGTCCGCTCGGCGGTCGCGGCGCTTTAGAGAGTGTAGTGAGATGAGGTTAGGTACCCGAGCCGAATTGCGTGCACAAACGACAACGCTCGTCGCCGGTGTGAAACGTGGCCTCTGCGTTTATTGGCATATCATTATAAACTGTAAGTACATTTTTACTGTTCAATAGTTTAGTTCAATAATTAGTTCAATAATTTAGATCAATGTGCGGCTGATCAACCTTTCACATGAAATATTATTTGTCAATTGTAAGCATATGTTTATTACTAAAAATTTAACAGACTGTTTTTATGATGAACATCTACAAGCATTCAAAATTTACGACTTAAATCATTTTTAATGGGATATAGTAGAAGAAGAAGATTTTTGCGAACGACATATTGCTAATCTTGTATTATTTTTTTATTAATCAATATAAATATTTTTTTATTAATCAATTTTCAACAAATTTATTTATCCCTACCTTTAAAATGTCCTACAGATTTTAAATCATTATAATTCTACTCCGTAAATCTCATGTAGATGGCGTACCGAAATTCATCGCTCGCAAGCGGTAAGAATTTCGTTGATTACTATATAAGAGAAAATTCTTTCTATAGTGAGTACAAGCGATTAGCGTTGCGTGCGTAGTTAGGTTAGATAGGTTTGCGTATACATTAATAAACTGGCGTTAAAAAATAAGTTGCGGTAAGCGTGAATTGAACATGTATGTAATGTGATAAAATCATATCTGTAGAAAGGTCAAGAAGAAGTAATTACAAGAGTAAACTGAAAGCGTTGAACTTCTTTTTTCTTCAATTTATCGAAAACAACGATCAATAAAATTAATAAATATTGTTATGTTTTTAAATAAAAAATTATTATGTCACATAGTAAAAATTAGTATATACAAATTTTACTATGTAACATAGTAAAATTTATTATAATTCGAGTATGTCTCTGGATTACTATGTAACATAGTAATTTTTGCTAGATTTTTTACAATTTTTATTATAGTATTTCTCTCAGTGTGCCCGGAGGGCATACACTACGCACTTTACGCGCCGTGTGGAGGAAAACCAACATTATAATTAACTTGCGGTTGTTAACGTTGCTAACGATTCCGGAAATACTAGTATTTATAAAAGTCATTTTCGGACTCCAAGGAGCTGTGATATACATTGTTGAGAGTTTAAACCAGATTAATGAGGTCTTTTGAACCGCAACGAATTGGAAAAAATTTTTGTTTTGAAATTGTTCATTGGCAAAAACAGTGTTTTCTAAGCAACATTGAATTTTGTTCCGAATTTATCAAACCTATTTTATGCCAATAAAAACCGTTCTTTAAAATCTCGCAGTGTTGCCACTACAACATTTCAGGAAAAAAATAAAACAATCAATTTTCGACTTAGAAAAGTACATATAATAGATAAATGATATAATTTATTAATAACAAAAATAATAAAAAACTAGCATTTGAATTTTTTTGAGGCTGTCTTATGATCCTACATTTATATATGTATAAAGTCCCTATTATATAGTCTGCTGTGCTAGCATTGTACTGATTATACTAAATAGCTGATACATGTAAACAAATTTAACTATTATCGGCAATTAGTATATGTTGGTTTTTTTGTTGCTTGTCGTTAATAAATTAATTATTGTTATTAAGTGTAGGAATTCTTTTCACGTTTGTGAGTGAATATGCGAGTGATAAGTGTGTTTATATAAGTTGTTTTTTAAAAAGTGTAAGTTAGTTTGATCCTGTAAGAAATCAACTGAATTTGTAAGAAAGTAGCGCAGGAATCTATGATGGCTACAGTTTAAAAGGAAAAAGAAGCTACAGCAAGTTCTCTATTAAATGTTTCTGACGATGGCACCTGGAGAAAGAAAGGCTTTTCATCTTTACAAGGCCTGTAGCCATCTCATAAACACCACACTCGAGGTTATGATGGCCATTAAACACAAAGTGCCTTGTGACTACGGTGAAAAAAAGATAAGAGCTTTGAAAAGGTATTATTCATTAAAGCAGACGTATTTATGTATATCCAGATAATGAGTAATAAATTTGTTTTTTACTTAAAAATTTTCAAAATTGAAAGTGTGATCAAATGACTATTCTGCTACGTATGCTAGCCAAACAAATAGTAATGCGTGTGTCCGTATCAACTAATATGAAAAATCCAATAACCCAAAATGCTACACATACATTTACAAAAGAACGGGATAAATAAGAAGGAGGATACACGGCGTTTAAGCACGGTATACACACATTACATACAGTTTTTGTACTTTACTGGATAAAATTATTTAACACGCGCTGCACATAAGCGGGCGAGTGGGAAAAATGTTCAACTATCGTGTAACACAGAAAAGCGTGTATTTTCAGTATTTGATCTATTTCTCAGGATCAAATCAATGGAATCATTTAAAATCACTTAAAATTTCTTTCTCTCTCGCTCGCTGAGCCATCATTAATTAATGGTTGTTAAACGAAATATCGCCATGAAAGAAACGCACATGCAAGACTGAAAATCTTGTTTTTCATGAATAATTAAAAAGAAAACGGAAAAACGAACCTCGGTAGATTAAAATTCATTTTATAGAAGCTGAGATAGGAATGATGTTTTTAGTTAAACAGAATATACAGGGTGAAAAAACCAAATTTTCGAACTTTAATATCTTCGAAACTAATTGGTATTGTTAACAGCTTAAAAAAGGGCCCTTTGTAGTGTATAATGCTAACTAAATCCAAAATTTGAACTAGATTATTGCCTTTTACTCCAGTTATCGCGTCAAGCAGAAAAACAAGTTTTTTCAGTTTTTGATGTTTTTCTCAGTGCCTCCCTCATGAAATGACTTAAAATCAAAGTAGTGTATAGTTCTGATCGCCTTTAATAATCATGTTTTTAGAAAGGTCATACATTTAGTTTTTAAGTTAAAACGATTTCAAAAAATTGCGCTTTATGGGTATAAAAGAACGACGAACGATAATATAAATTTTCCGCGGTAAAAAGATAGGGAATTTTATTCTCTAAAAGGTACATATCAATCAATTTAATTAAATTAATTTTTCGACAACTCTATCAAATATACCTGAACTCTCAAAACTAAAAAATCGCTATAAAGAAAAAAAACAAGTTAAAAAAATGTAAAAACGGTATTTCTCCCACTGCGTTACAGTAAAAACAAAAAAAATGAGACTTGGTGGCTTAGAAGCTAAGATATAGGCGTATACATACGCGCGCGAACACACACACACATACATCCATACGGACATTTTCCAAAAACACTATTTTTCGACTTAAAATACTTCAAAGCACACTTCCAAGATGTTTTTAGACACACTCTAAAAATTACTATCACAAAGCTTCCTTAGGAAGGAAGCAAAATGCCAACAAACTGTTCTACTCTCTATCGATGCCTACGGTACGTATATAAGCCCGGCGAAATTTAAGCTCGTGCGAATTCCGAATCGAATAGCCGGGAGAGACACACTTTACCTACTTCCCCCCACCGTTTGGCAGAGAAGCAGATTTTCGAACGATGTACTGCTCACATTTCCATAACTGTGAGCTCTTGACTAGTGTTAATTAATTTCTTATCATGTGCATAATAACTTACATCTACACTGAAAATATTTCCACGCAGCGGATGCGCGATTTTCCGGTGCCCACTAGATTTTCATGCAGCAAAGTCATGAGTTTCGGATTGCAGCGGCCCGAAATCGTCGTGCTGCTACTTTCCGTAACTCATCGACATGATGTTACGCTTGGCAAACAATAAGAATTTTGTTACAATAAACGATTTCTTATATGAAACTGCTTGAGAACTGCTAAAGATTCATATTGGTTCATTTAAATAAAACTGTATTTATTTTGATTTGTGCAGACTCTGTGACGTCCTTATCACGTGATATTGTTTCACACTTTTGATTTGAACTTCTGTTTGATTTTCTGATGATGAAAATATAGTTTTTTTAATTTATACCCAATATTAAAAAAATCTGTTTAGTACATCTGCATTCCTAACCTTAAACTACTGTTAAAAATTATGACTACGAAAAGGAATTTTCTTATTGTAGAGAAAGCTATCGAATTGTTTCCAGTGGTTAATTCAGATAACTGCAGAACAAATATAACGAGAAAATATTCAGGAAATAGTCTTTCTGGAAATCGGTTATTCGACCTAAAATCCGCAGAACTTTGAGATCAAACATTTTTTTCGAACCTTCTCTATATCAAAATCATCTATTAAAAAAAAAAAAAAAAAAATAGCACCGTGCGCGTTCGCTTACGAAATTACTATTGTAAAATTATTATAAAAAAGCAATATGAAGTAATACCTTGCTTTAATGATGCCAGTAATTGATTGGCGAGGTCAAGTTCATTTCTTAATTTTGCGATTTGATTTTCTTTTTCAGTGATTTGCTCATCGTGATCTACAATTATTTGATTATGTTTGGATTCTAATATTCCATATTGTTCAGTAGCTTGTTCTAAAAGTTCTTGTAATTCTTTTACTGCATTTGCGTACTCGTTAGCTTTAGCATCAGCTTCTTCGGCCATTCTTTTATATAATTCAGCTAATCTAGTTTGAGCTGTAATTTCTTCTTGATAAGAAGCATGCATTGTCAGTTCTTGATTCCGCTGATCTTCTAATTTTTGAGTTAACTCCTCACACCGATGCTGCAGCGTAGCATTGACTTCACGGATATTTATCATTGAATCGTTTGTGATTTTTAATTCTTCTTCACACTGAATCAATCGAGTTTGTGTCAAAAGCGCACGAGAAGACGCTTCTGATCGTGCATTTTGCAGTTCAGCTGTTCGTTTAATTAATTCTTCTTCAAGACCAGCCATTTGTTGCGTAAATAGAGTTCTTTCTTGATCCAATCGTTTTTCTCTGTAAAACAATATAATAAATATATATATTTTTAAAAAACTAACTACTTTTGACGCGCTTTGTGCTTTCTTGTCATGTATTTTCAAATTTTACTTTTCTAGGTTAGGAATTCATAAATGTAAATATCTTGCGCGAAAAGGAAAAACCAATAGCAGTGCAGCATATTCAGTTAAAATCTGCCATTTTGAGGTTATGTATAGGATATTCTTTAAAACACAAATAATTACAGTATTATTTAAACTCTTACGAGAGAGCTAATCAAAATTCACAAGAGTTATTATAACGAAAAAGTACTGCAAATGAAAAATAATTGAATCTAAATACTGAAAAAACTCCGGCACGTATACTGGAATGACCTTCGGGTATTATAGTCACCTTCAAAAAACGCGCCACTAATCCCACTTAAGGATTAGCGGATACATTCGTTATTGGGTGCGCAGTTACGCCATTTTGGCACAGTGATTGCACTATAGTGGCATAACTCGTGTGCCGAAACTGGGAGGATATAGCTCCCATGTTTAGCACATGCTACGTCAGATCGAATACCTCTGTCGCTCTGGAGTTTTTTCGGTAAATGCATACGATCAGTCAGCGAGGAACATGTGAATTCGATATACATTTCGATACATTCAATAAATTATCGCAATAATTTTTTTCTTTAAGTTTATCTTTATTTATCACTAATTTGAAAAATAAAAAAAAAACGGTGTCACTGGTGGGATGCACGAAGGCACAAGCGGGTTAACATCCAAGTTAAGTAGTGTAAGGCGCAGGTTGTACTTAGATGAGTGACCGTCCAAGTGATGCCGCCACAACAGTGATGACGTCAGATGGGAAATTATAGCCTAGGGCTTCTCTCGGGGAGAAAGAAGCACCTCAGTCTGACTTCTAACGCACAGTGGGAAATTCGACAAAATTTTTGGATAAAAATCTGCCAACAACACAATTTTTGGCATTGAAACTGCGGCCTCACTGGGTGGATAGGAGAACAGCATCTATAATGGGTAGATAGGAGACCAGCATCTGCAAGTTACCGACTACGCAGTGCTAGTAGTCGCGATGTAGTAGTCTACCTAGCGTAGGTGGATATGCTCCTTCTCATAATAATATATGAGTCAGCAGATATTATATGAATATTTAAAGTCATCAAAGGTGCAGTTTCTTTTAAATATTATTTTGTTCTTTTACTCCCCCCCCCCCCTTCAACATCGTCGTTACTCTCTCCATGGACAGGAGGGTAGATCCCTGCCAGATAAAGTCCTCCGACACACAGGCGTGGGAGTGAGCTGCGAGATCCTCACTAAAGCACCTGTCGCTGCGTGGTCTTGCCTAAGTGTGTGGAGTCTGCGGAGTAGATTCCCTTCCGCGTCTCCTGATACACACGAGCAGCATCCTTCTGGTGGCATCTCCACTACAGAGGGTAAAGAAGGCTTGTGATTGTCTAACCGTGATGTGCGGGACAATTGCATGTCCGTCTACAACCTTCGAGTATACTCACATCCTCTTTTTACTAACTTTCGGGTCTAGAATCTCACCGCGGTTTTCGACTAACCATCCAGGACCGTTTCAATGGCTCCCGAACAGGGACCCGAGTTACATAAAAAAGAAAATTGCACAAAGCAGACATTGATACACTTAAAATTTTTAATTATTCGCACTCGATATTGATCTGACACAAACAATTAGTCCAATGATTCCGCTTATGCAATTATCTATAGCCGATCAAGGGTTACCCCTACGCATTGATGAAGTTTTTGAGAGAGTCCGGGAAGTCGAGGCAGGCGACGAAATTACATTATAACAATATCTCGCCGGACTAAATCGGAACATTACAGCGTGTCATCAAAACGTGTTAAATATTAACATGTAACGAGGTAGCGAAATTTTTTCGTAAAAGTAAATCAAAATAGGTAAGAAAACGTTTAATTTGACCGTAAAAGTATTTTAAAAGTCTTTCAGTAAAAATAATAAGTAATTGAAAATATACCAAATTTAGCGGTTTTCTCAAAAACCTGTTAAGGTTAATGGGGTACATACTAGCTCTGGGGTAATTTTCCCTTACGAATTTCTAAAAAGTTTAAGAAAATTTTCGGGATTTTGCGGGAATAAAATGCTACTTTTGTCCCGCTTTTCAGGGAATAAGGTGGCTATTATAGTTCAGTCGTGAATAAAGTAATTTATTGGATGTTTTTTTCCCGTGCAGCTTATTTTTGTTCCTTTTTTGACCGATCGGCTTAACTGTGCGGCGGCCCCACAGTTTGCTAAGCGTAAGTAGATAGCATGCGAGCGTAAAGCAATGGTAAAATAAGGAGCCCTAGATATATAAAGCGCTTCGCTACAGCAAGGAGTCACTTGCCCCTTGACTCTAACTTAAGGCTGTCGGATAAAGGGTAATTCTCGTCCATTAGTCTCATTTTCCGGGTACTTAGTATGCAACAAGCATACCGCTCTCAAAGCATACTCTGGGGGATGCTCCCTCCCATATTAATATATCAGAGTCAGCAGATATTATGGGAATGTTTAAAGTCTATAATTTTCAATTTTTTATCGAATTTTTCAAAACAATTTTTTGCATTTTTTGTACATTATGTCATGGTTACAAATAATTCAGCAATAACGCAAACTATAGAACCACACTTTCTCCTATACTTAACGCGCTCCTTGTATACCTATCTTTTGAATTACCCCGTCCCGCTAACTGATGCCCCACTCCTGTAACTGACACTGCATCCAGTTTTGTAGGTTGTTAAACAAGAACCAATTCTCTACGTGTACTTTACACGATAATAAATGGATAAAATTGGCGCCTAATTTAGGTTACACATTTTTTACTGATACATAAACATTCGACACTTATTATTATAGCGAATAGCGAAACAGAGTCTATGATACAAAGCACTGAGTATATAATAAATGTACTAGAAAGAAATTTTCATCTTCAGTAAACAAAGTCTAGGTGTCAAAATGATTCTGAGATTAACCCATTATAGTTATGGTAAACGGTATATAGTACTACCTTCATAATTACAATAAGGTTAACCACAACAAACTTCGTTTATAGTCATAAGTATATGATCTGCGCTAAAATTCTAGGAAGACTAAAATTATAAGTCCAGAAAAATTCCTTGAAAAATCCGGAAAGTGCAAAATTTCATCTTTACCTAAAAACATTGCAAAATCACATCCTGAATGGCAAATCATGGTCTACCATACAATGCTATAAGGATACAACGAATGTACAAAAAAAAAAAAATCCACTTCCAGTAGGCAATGTCCAAGTGTCAAAATCACCTCCTAGATGGCCAGACATGGTACATGATACAACGTACTAAGTATACAACGTAGTATGCAACAAATATACTAAAAAAAATTTTTACTTTCTGTAAACAATGTCCAGGTGTCAAATGTCACTTCCTGTAGATGATGTCAAGGTGTCAGGATGATCCTAAGGTTAACCCATTATAGGTATGGTAAATGATATATGGCCAACCTTTTAAATTATACCAAGTTTAACCACCAATAAACCTCGTTTATAATCCTAAGTATATCTTTAGCGTTAAAATTCCAGGAAGACCGAAATTCCAAGAAGTCCAGTAAGCTTTGCTACCGGCCTTAAATAGGAATTTTAATTATTTTAGCACAAATTTATAGATATCTTCATTTTTAGGAATCCAGATCGAACTCTTACTTTCACCAATATTAAGGTTTAAATAGCTTATAAGATAGGTATAACACACACACGGACACACACACACAAACACACACATATATATATATATATATATATATATATATATATATATATATATATAACTCTAAGGGTATTTTTATTAAAAAAGTGAGACAATTTTACAAAAAAAGTTTATCCATGTCATGTCTATAGTGCAAAATGCTTCCCTCAGGAGCTATGAATTAAAACACAAATATTGCCAAACTTGAGATCTTTGGCTCCCTACCATTTTGGTAAAAAGTAATTTAAAAATCTGAAAAAATTCAGGTCCGTTTGGAGCCGAGGTGAAAATCAGCCCCCCCTCAGCCCCCCTCATCCACCCCTTAGTTATGCTATCTTCATTAGTGATATTCATTATTACACTAAAAGTTCTATTTTTTCCACATCACCTATGAGGTAAATAGAAAAGCGCGTTTTTGTTTTCTCTAAAGATGAAAAAAGATTAAAAACACATAAATATTTAATTAAAAGTCATTTAGAAATTTTAACTAATATAATGAATAAAAATCCTTATGCCAACAATTATAAATGTTTGCATGAACTTTCATATTTACAAAAACTTCCTAATTATAAATTATATTTCATGCGAAAAAATAGTAAACATCAACATTGTTATAATAAACCATTAACATCTGAATGTGGAGCTATAATAGTATCAAAATCGGGAGTGCCTGATAATTATGATATTTGTATTTATCCTAAAAATGACGATATAGAAAGTGGAAAAACGCATACATATTTAAATAAATTATCATTTGAATCAATGGTTTTCCCGTTATTATTTCCATCGGGAGATTTAGGATGGAGTATTGGTTATAATAAAAAACCGGATTCTACTGAAAAAAATCTCACATTATTACAATACTATTCGTATAGATTAGCTTATAGACCACATGAAAAAAAATTTAACCCATTATTATATTCTGGAAGGTTGACTTAACAATTATTTATACATGTTTATGTAATGATAGAGAGTAACAGAATGAATTTTTTTAGACAGAATCAAAAACAATTACGTATAGAATGTTATCAAGGATTATTAGATCATGTAATTGCTAGTGCCTCGAGTGATGCAAAAAATTTTAAAAACAAAGAAAGATTAGGTAATCTTTTTATTTTACCAGCAACGTATATGGGTAGTCCAAGATATATGCAACAACATTACCAAGATGCAATGGCAATTATGAGAAATAAAGGTAGACCTGATTTGTTTATCACAGTAACATGTAATCCTAAATGGAAAGAATTAAAACAAGTTGTAAAGAATTTTCCGCCAGGTACTACACCAAATGATATACCAAATATCTCAGTAAGATTATTTCATGCTAAATTTTTAAGTATTTTAAACGATATTACAAAAAATGAACTTTTTGGTAAAGTTATAGCCTACGTATATACGATTGAATTTCAGAAAAGGGGTTTACCTCATGCACATATTCTTTTAACTCTTCATCTTAACAATAAAATAATGACATCAAATGATATCGATAAATATATATGCGCTGAAATACCCACCGATGATAAAATATTACAAAAATTAGTTTTGAAACATATGTTGCACGGACCGAATGATAAAAATTCAGTGTGCTATAAAAATGATATTTGTACAAAAAAATTCCCTAAACATTTACAACAAGAAACAACATTTCAAAATAATGGATATCCATTATATAGAAGAAGGGATAATAAAAAAGATAATCATATTTATTTAAAAAAAAACACAGAAGTCAAAAAATTCCTGTAGATAACGGTAAGTGAGTGAAAGAGCTTATTGTAAATTTAAAAAAGTAAATGATTATAATGATAAAAATACTGATATTAATGATAAAAATGATGAAATCACGTATGATGAATTAGCAGAATATGTAGATGGACGATATTTAAGCGCTATGGAAGCTGCATGGAGATTACAAAGATTTGTTATATGCGGTAGAAGTAATAAAGTTGAACGTTTAGCCATTCATACTCATAATCAACAAAAAATTTTTAACCAAGAAAATAAAGAAAAGGAAGCTTTAAATTATTGGAAAACAACTTTGACTGCCTGGTTTGAATTAAATAAAATAGATAATTTTGCTAAAACTTTAAAATATATAAATTTGCCTGAATTTTATGTGTTTAATAAAAGTACAAAAACTTGGATAAAACAAAAAAAAAACAATGGAATAGGTAGATTATTTATTATTTTACCAAAAGATAGTGTACGATATTTTTTTTAATTAATTTTAAACCATGTGAAAGGCCCTGCATGTTTTGAAGATTTGTTAACATATGAAAACATTAAATATAATACTTATAAAGAAACAGCTACTGCTATCGGATTGATAAAAGAGATTCTGATGATTCTCAATTTTTTAATATATTTGAAGAAGCATGTAGTATTATGTTACCATATCAATTAAGGAAATTTTTTACTTTGTTTCTTTTGTCTGAAAATATTCCAGGAGATAAAATTTGGGAAAAATATAAAAATTATTTGAGTGAGGATTTTCAAATAAATAAGGAGAATAATGCTTTGATTTGTATACAAAACATGTTATTAATGGAAGAAAGATTTTGTAAAGATTTTGGATTATCAGAACCATATTTAAACTTAAAAAATAATGATATAAATGCAGAAAATATTATCTTCAATAGTAAAAATATTTTTGATAATATGTATAACCAGTTAAACTTGGACCAAAAATATATTTTTGATGAAATTATTAATAAAAATAATAAAATTTATTTCATAGATGGTCCAGGTGGCTCTGGTAAAACCTTTTTATATAAAACATTAATATATTATTTTACATCTAAAGAAAAAAATATATTATCAATGGCTTGGACTGGTATAGCTTCTATTTTATTAACTAAAGGTATGACAAGTCATAGCACTTTCAAACTTCGTATTGATTAAGACAATACAGACATTGCATTACTGGAATTAGAATCAGATAAAAGAAAATTACGAGATGCAGATGTAATTATTTGGAATGAAGCTTCAACGATTCCAAAGAAAGCTCTAGAGATAGTTGATAATACTTTGAGAGATGTATGTAATAATGATTCACCCTTTAGCGGAAAATTAATTATTTTAGGAGGTGATTTTCGACAAATATTACCAGTAATGAAACATGCTTTTAGAACTTCAATAATCAAAGACACAATAAAATATTCTACCTACTGGCCTCTTTTCCGTATAATGAAATTACACAAAAATATACGCTCAGAAAACAAAGAATTTTCATCGTTTTTGTTAGAAATTAGGGATGGAAAGATTAATCCTCTTAGAATACCAGATTTGTGAAAAACAAATGATATATGTTCAAAAATTTATAATAATATAAATGATTCTAACTGTAATGATAATTGTATTATATTAGCTCCTCATAATGAAGATATTTATCATATTAATAATAAAATACTAAATTTACTTGATGGTGAAATGAAAACATATTATATTATAGATTATGCAACTGAAAAATGTGTATATCAAACTGGTGAAAATATTCAATTAAATTTTCCTCCAGAAACATTAAACCAAATTAGAGAAGGTCTTCCGCTACATAAATTAAACTTGAAAATTAATGCAATAACAATGTTAATAAGAAATTTAAGTATTAGTGATGGCTTATGTAATGGAATACGATTAAAAATTACAAGACTTTTTAAATATAATATAGAAGCTGAAATTATAACCGGAGATAAAAGCGGAAATAAAGTTTTTATACCTAGAATCACACTTAATACCGGAGAATCATCTTCGTTGCCATTCATTGTTTATAGAAAACAATTTCTCTTATTTTTAGCCTTTTCAATGACAATTAATAAATGTCAAGGACAAAGTTTTGATTATGTACGTTTATATGTTAGAAGACCATTATTTTCTCATGGACAACGTTGCTTTATCACAATGTAAATATATATATATATATATATATATATATATATATATATATATATATATATATATACACACACACATACACACACACACACACACACCTACACAGACACACACACACACACAAAATGAATTATCTGATATAGGAGAAATTACTAATATTGTTTGAGAAGAATCTTTTAACAATTAATTAACTTTGATAAAATTATAAAATTGTCATTTTCCCTTGTATTATTTTCACTATTTTTCCAGATATTTGAATTTACGTTTTTAAAATTCATTTATTTAAAATGGAGTGGGATGCGAGAATAGGTGCTTACGTTGATGTAAATAACATGGAAGATGCGATATATTTACAAGAATTACGAACAATTTATATACTTTGAGTCATTAGCATTGGTACCTAATATCATTTTACTGAAATTAAAAGATATTATAAAATATAGGCAAGAAACGTATCCAAGTTCGTTGTTTAAAATCTTAGAAAAAAGATGATAGATACGTAAATTATCTACTAAATATTGCAAACATTATACATCATATATCAATATCGAAAGTTGAAAATACTTAAAAAAATAAGTTTTATAACACATATTTTATAAAATTCTTAGTTCTTATTTCACAAAATATTTATATACTCATATAAAACTGAATAATAAATACTCAAAGTATTAAATATTTACGAATAAAATACAAGGCAATTTATTTAGATTTCTATGAGGTACTGTATCATATTATATACATCTTATGATTTTGAAATTATACTTTTGAAAAAAAATTTAATGAATACATATTTTAAATTTTGTGGATTAGGCCTATTGGGGAAACCGCATCTCTGATTACAAATAATGTTTCAAAATTTATAAAAAATAGCTATTTTTATTTCATGAAACTTACATGTAAGCTCATAAATTTTGAATAAAAAATGCTAAAAGTATTAAATATTTACAAATAAAATACTTAGTAACCTTATTCAAATTTCTATGAAATAATTAATATAAATTCAAAATTTTAAATCAAATAAATTCAGACATAATATAACTGTAAACAGAGAAAAAACGCGCCTTTCTATTTACTTCATAGGTGGTGTGAAAAAAATATATATAGGAACATACTTAATTTATTACCTATTTTTTAATTATTCAAATAAATATTTTATAAATTAATGTTAAAAGTAATGGGGGTTGTCGAGCGAAGCGAGCAGGGGGACCCCATAGTATATATATATAATATGAAATAACAATAATCTCAAATGAGATCTCTACTATTAGGTTTACTGCTCTTTTAGGTTTACTTCCAAAATACTCTAAAGTTTGTTATAGTTGAATTTTTTTTTTAAATAGTAAAATTGTATTAAAAAATAGATGCATTGAAGTATTCTGCATTCATTCCACAATCAATAAAATGTCATTCTAATATTGACAACTAAATTTTATCTATTTATGAAATTTTAAAAATCAACTTTTTGCATGTGTATTGAACCTTATTTCCTGATATAGGGGGCGTAAAATGTGCTTAAACGCACGCGGAACGTGCGTAATAGTGCATTTTACGCACACAATATCGTAAAATATTTAAAATACTGTCTTATTTAATAATTTAGATAAGTATTAAATAAAATTATAATAAAATGAATTTATCTTTATATGGTGATCCTTAGTGGAACGAAAATTCTGCACATAACAGTTTCCATCTGAAGATTTCAGACTAAAACAGAAGATAACTAAACAAAACAGAAATGTTCAGCAGAGGAATGTCGGAATTGAGACAAAGTCAACAGTTATTTACAGGTATTATTAGTTTTTTGTAGTTCACAGCGGATAGTACCAGATTTCAACAGTTTTCAACATTTTTGTTAATTAGATTTTATTATTAAGTAGCGCGGTAGCACCACAAAGGCGAGTTTGAGAAGCAGACGAAGCCGCGGTGCCCGCGCTACTATTTACTTCTATGTTGAGGTTCGCATTTTTCATTACAAAGAAATAAATGCATTTCTTTCTTGTCTTTTATATATTATGACTTATATCATGTTTTATTATGCCTAACTATGATTTTCAGCAAGAATATTGATATAAACTACCTTTGCTATAATACACGAGTGTGTCATTCACAAAATGCTCAAATCAAATCAAATAATATTAGGACCGTTAAGTTAGCCGCAACAAGTGTTAGAGCCGTGAATTTGTCCGCACAGTTATACACAGATGGATATTGCTTTCTCATCGGTTTTCTGCATGCTCGCTCACATGTAGTTTTTAGTGTCTAGGTGTATAAATAATTCGAAGGCGGTGTCTAGGTGTACGGAGTGGCCGATGACGAGGTCTATGTGGTGCACTCCGTAATTTTTTATATCTAGGTAAATACATCATTCGAGGGCGCTGTCTAGGTGTACTATGTGGCCGATGAGGAGGTCTAGGTGGTGCGTTCGTGATTTATGTCTAGATAAATAAATCATACGGGGACGGCGTCTAAGTGAACAGGGTGGCTGATGATGAAGTCTAGGTGGTACGTTCGTGATTTTTTATGTCTAGATAAATACATCATACGAAAACGGCTTCTAGGTGTATAGGGAGTCTAATAAAGAGGTCTAGGTAGTGCGCTCCGTGGTATTTGGTGTCTAGGTAAATAAGTCATACGGGGACGGCGTCTAGGTGTACAGGATATCCGAAGACTAGGTAGTTCGCACTTGGTTTTGGTGTCTACGTGTAGACATCATTCGGGGGTGTATATCAGAACAATCAGTGATTTGATGTTTGTGATAAAAATGTTACAATAACACCATGGTCCAAAAGTGCTAAAGATGCTTATATATATATTTTTTTTTTAGGAGAAATATGAAATATTAAAAAAAAAATTACTTAAAAGGACTGAAATCTCAGAAAATTAAGTATTAAAAAAGTATAAGGTTGGGCGAGTTTGACATGTTCCGCAACGAAATAACAGATACAAAATAACTGAGATTAATCAACCAAAGTCCAGTTTATTATATTTAATCATAATAAAGCAACACCGTTTCATTGTACTTATGGTGTTTTTATGACGTTCTAATACATAAATAGAAAATTTAAGTTGTTCACCAATAAACGAAATGAAACGTTCATATCAAGTTACAGTAAGTATCTTGAGAGTTGTTACTAATTAATCAGTATATAATTTAACTTTAAGTTAAGTAAGCCTTTATTGAACAAAAAAATTTTGTGGCTTCATTATGATTAAATATAATAAACTTGACTTTAGTAGATTGATCTTAGTTCTTTTTGATCTGTTATTTCCTTGCGAAACATATCAAACTCGCCTTACCTTTTACTTGATTGAAAATTAATTTTTTTGATGTTATTAAAAGCGTGTTTTTAAAAAAGTTAAGAAAAATGTGTAGAAATCGGAAGATAGTTGTTTTGATTGGGAACAAACTAGTGATATTAGAAGACAGCAATTATAAAATGAAGAAAACTGTTTTGAACTATGAAAAAACTGTTGCCTTTATTTATTAATAGTTATTGTCTGTTGTATTCATTTTTTTATTTATTTTCTAAATTGTAAAATTTTACACCTGAAAAAAAATCTAACTGCAGTATCTAGCAAACTAAATAAAACTGAAGACAACAAAAAATTACTGTTATCTGTGTCTCAACTCCAACGTTTTTCTGCTATCATATGCAGTCCATAACGTTTTTTTTTTCAATTGTTTTTTATTTTTCATTTTTGTTAGGGATTAAAGATATCGTTATCATTTAATATAAAAGTAAATATCGTATCATGTATTACATTTTAGTACAGAATATCAATGCTATGATTGTTATAATCCCACAATTTACATTATATTATAAACGTAAATAAAAAAAATGTTTAATTAATTTCATTTTATTGTTATATATTGTTAAAATAATTAATACTGTTATCAAATAATTACAAAGAGTTTAAAAACATTTTTTAATATTCAAAATTTATTTTTATTTTATTACACAATATTATAGCCGGTCCTGTGTACTAGTAGCTATAACTACTTTTATAGAATGTTGGCTGTATTGAATATATTCGAATTTATACTCGACAATAATTAATTATTATGCTTTTGATTGGTTAGAATTTATCAATCTAGCAATCTGATTGGAGCATTTCAAAAATGTTTCACAAGAATAAACTACCATCGAGTGCACATCTACACTAATTGAAAATTGTATACTTGGTCAATTTTGTAAAAACCCTCCAAAACTTGTAAAAAGAAAAAAATTAAATCTATTTTACGGTGGAAATGTTCTTTGAACGTTTACCGAAAAAACGCTTTGAACTAGGTTACCGAAAAAAAATGTCAAATGTATCAAACTTTAATTAGTTTTTAGCAATAAAAGAACTTAAAAAAATGTCCGTCTGTCCGTCCGTCCGTCCGGATTTTTTTTCGCATTTATTTCACAAAACTTGATGTGTTTTATAAATAAAAAACTGTTTAATGGCATAGACAGGTTCGTATGATAAAATATACATTCCTACTAAAATATATTTTCAAGATTTGGTCTGATTAATTTTTTTTAATATTTTTGACACACACACACACACACACACACACACACACACATATATATATATATATATATATGTGTGTGTGTGTGTGTGTGTGTGTGTGTAAGCTTGTGGGTTACCAAGCTTGGCTTTGTCACTTGTTGACATGTGAGTGAGAGCCAGTATGTAATAAGACTCCGAGCCGTTAGGATCGTTATAACTGAGGTTATTCAAAATGATGTACTAAAAGGTTTGCTATCGGCAATTGTATAGATTCAGGTTAGTCTTAAGTTTATACGTTTACTGTAATATTTTTAACCTTTACTAATTTGTACATATTGTTAAAACCAGTTGTTTATACTACATCATACAAGTGTTGATTTCTAACCCAAAACTCCACTCCAGTGAATTTCCTTGAGCAGTGGCCTTACAAATCTATACAATGGAGATTAAAGCAAAGTTTTATTTTGTCTCGGAGGCTGGCACAGATTCGAAAAGTACTGTAGTTAAAGTGAAGAGAATTCAGCTGCTTGGTCAAGAGGAAAGTTTTTTGTTTCCAGTAGATAAGCAGACTAATGCTCAACATAAACAGCTTTATGAAAATTCAATTGTTAAAAATGTCGTGAAGAGTTTGAAAGTTCGCAATAAATTTCGAAATGTGATGTTGACTTTATCTGACGAACTTAAGAATATTTATTTGGATACAGAAGGTAATGTTGTGTTATAAGACGAATATTTGGAAGAGATTACTACAGTTCAAGAATCAAATGTAAACAGAGAGCCAACTATAGCATCTGAAAGGAAAACAAGTTCTCTAGTAAAGGATATAGTGATTGAAAAGTTTAACGGTGAAAATATAAATGCGAGTGTTTGGATAAGGTTATTTTTGCAGGAGTGTGATAGAGTGGGAATTGCCCAAAATAAATATGCTGAAGTATTAAGATTATTTTTAGAGAAATCTGCATTAGATTGGTATAATGTATTTGTTACATATATATATATGTGTGTGTCAAAGATTATATATATATATATATATATATATATATATATATATATGGGACGTTCCACGTCAAACGTAACAAAGCTGTGCCCAAAATTCCTTTTGATCTAAAAATTTTTAAGAATATGGAAAATTTAGCATTTTTTATGTACTTGCAATTAGTGAGGGGCGTTTTTTAAAATGTTGTTCCCGGACGGAGCTACGCGTTCCCTAACCTTAAAAAATTACTACTTTACGAAATGATCAAGCTGTCAGAAATCACAGGGGCTCAGAAAAAGTGTATGATTCTGTAAAAATCTGTAAAGCATAGTCTAAATACAAACAATCTTTATAGCACAGTGTGGCTAAAATCCGCTGTTAAGTCACGCCTATCTGTGACTAAAGTAGTCCTCGCTACGCTCGTGCGCTAACCTCACGGTGCAAATAAGGACTACTTTAGTCACGAATAGGCGAGACTTGCGGACTTTAGCAGTCTGCGCTATAAAATTTTATACGATACTCTTGACTTAAAAGGGTCAGTTTTACACGGCTCTTAGCGCCCTCGCTACACTCGGGTGCTAACTGCGCCGTATAAAAAAGAACCATTTAAGTCACACGTATCGTAATATGCTATTTATAGTCATTAACTATTTTTATTAGAATTTTATAACAATTTACAGTATACAACTTTATAACATTAAATAAACGTTTTATCAAATTAATAAAATCCAAAAAGTGTGGACATTCGATCGTTTATTTATCGTTTTTTCCAATATTTCTTAAACTTTCATTCATATAAAAGGGTAGAAATCTGTAAAATCTTGTAAAGCTCTTGTAAATTTCTTAACTGCGTAAAACATTTTGGGTGGTTTTTTGAGGTTAGGGACGAACACTTCTGGTATCGGTAAAAAATACCGTCGGATTCTTGTTCAGCAGCTCAAAATACATGAAAATAGTCGTTGCTTAGAATTTTTCTGAGCCCCTGTGAATTTTGACAACTTGATCATTTTGTAAAGTAGTAATTTTTTAAGGTTAGGGAACGCGTAGCTCCGTCTGGGAACAAAATTTTAAAAAACGCCCCTCACTAATTGAAAGTACATAAAAAATGCTAAATTTTCCATATTTTTAAAAATTATTAGATCATAAGGAATTTTGGGCAGAACTTTGTTACGTTTGACGTGGAACGTCCCATATATATATATATATATATATATATATATATATATATATATATATATATATATATATATATATATATATATATATATATATATATATATATATATATATATATATATATATATATATATATATAGACACTCTCACACACATACACACACACATATATGTATGAATGGATGAATAAAGATTATTTTAAAATTGGTCTAGATGAAAGGGATGCTGCGATTAAATATTTGTGCAGATATAATTTTTTTTTAAAGTTATTTGTTTGTGAATTTGAAATGACGATTTGTGTATTTATGCATATCACAAAATGCTATCTGCAGATTCGATTTACGTAAAAGGGATGCTACAAATAATTACTCGTGCAGATATAATTGTTTTTTTTTAAGTTTTGTGTTTGTGACATATAATGACGAATGCTGTAAGTATTCATTCATATCATAAGATAAAATCCGCAGTTTTGTTCGAGATCAAAGGGATGCTGCGAATAGTTATTTGTGCAGGTATAATCTTTTTTTAATTTTATGTGTTTGTGAATATGAAATGACGTACATGCATATCACAAGATCAAATCTGCAATTTTGGTCGAGATAAATGGATATTCGAAGACGGTGTCTAGGAGTACGAGGTGGCCGTTGACGAGGTCTAGGTTGTGCGCTCCGTAAACTTTATGGCTAGGTAAATACATCATTCGTGGGCGGTGTCTCGGTGTACAGGGTGGCCGATGACGAGGTCTAGGTGGTGCGTTCCGTGATATTTGGTGTCTAGGTAAATAAATCATACAAGAACGGTGTCTAGGTGTACAGGGTGGCCTATGACAAAGTCTAGGTGGTGCGCTCCGTGGTTTTTTAATTCTAGGTACATACATCATACGAAAACGGCGTCTTGGTGTACAGGGTAGCCGATGACGAGGTCTAGGTATTTCGCACTTGGTTTTGGTGTTTAGGTGCAGAAATCATTCGAGGGTTGTGTATCAAAACGATCAGTGATTTCATGTTAGTGATAAAAATGTTACAATAACACCATGGTCAAAAGGTCCTAAAGATGCTTATATTTTACTTTTAGGAGAAATGTGAAATACCTAAACAAATTTACTAAAATGGACCAAAATTTCAAAAAATTATCTTTTAAAAAAGTAAAAGGTTATGCGAGTTTGATATATTCCGCAACGAAAGAACAAATAAAAAAGAACTGAGATCAATCAACCAAAGTCCAGTTTTTTATATTTAATCATAATAAAGCTACAACATTTTTTTTTTTGTCAATAAAGGGTTTACCTAACTTAAGTTAAGTTATATACTGATCAATTAGAAAAATATGGCTATTTCGGGGACAGCTGATAGAAATGAATACTTAAATAGACGGTGTAGAATTTTGGAAAATTTTGAATAGTTTCGTTTCCAGAGAATAAAACGTATACGAAGTGAGAAATATACTAGTCTTTGCAGCGGGACTGCAAATTTCGACTCCGACACTGATGTGAATGCAAACTCATGCTATACGACTAAATAATTATCATGGGTGTCGGAGTCGAAATCAGAAATTTTTCAGTTAAGGTATTTTTAACTTTAAATATCTGTTCACAATCACAAAAGAAATTTGTATGCAAAATATGAGCTTTCTAGACCTGATAATTTTCGAATGAGAAAAAATGCAAAAATGGAGAAACAGGTATCGGTCTCAAAATCTCTCACAACTGTTAAAAGTCAAAATTCTAATTACCTAATATCTTGACAAAAAAGCCAAAACATTTATCACTTTCTCCATGTAATAATATGCTAGAAACCAGAAATACAATATGCTAGAGATAGTAGTTTCTGGGTAACTGGCTATAAGTAAAATTTGACCTGCTCAATTAAAAAATTCGCATGAGCCTGGATCTGAAAAAATTAACGAAAATAGTTAAATCATAATCATCTAGGTTACATATTTCTAGGTAACATGTCTAGTAGCCTTTTTACAATTCAAAGAGCATTGTATAATGATAGACTTAAACTTACTGACTCGGATACTGAACTTTTTTCTTTAAATTCACCTCTCAAACCTCACCGAGGGCGACTTTGGGCACAGAGACACAGTATATCTTCAAACTCTTTATTCTTTTGTAAAGACCGTACTAGATAGTAGGACGGGCTGCGCGAGTCTTACAAATAATTATTTATTCGCAAGAACTAGCCTTCGGCTCGAGAGCCTGTTCTGTTACTAAAGTTACACGCGGACTGTGGAATTGAGGATGTCCCGCGCTGCTAGTCTGCGCGGACGCGTATTTTGCGTGCGGACGGTATTCTGTCCTAGACTGCGTTTGGCGGACGTGTGAGTGTCCGTTGTACTCACTGTCGTAGCAAGTCGCTTGTGACACCTCGGTGTCCTGTGGACTCTACGTTATGTCCGCTCAACTCGTTTTGTGTGTGGATGCTGATGGTTAGTCCACAAGTAAAGTACTCTTACCTACACGTCGTGACTGCAAAGCTGATTCGAATTTATTTGTTCTGATTGAGGTTTAGTTATTATTATCAATTTAATACACATGGGTTTTATTTATATTGATTGATATGTTTTGATTGGTCCAGAGCACTTCACAGACGTTCAGTTTACAGAGTTGACGGAGATTCGCTATATTTAGCTTAGGATGTTGTCGTTTTACAGTTGTATTTAGTAAGTTTAGTCTTATTTATTTTTTAATTGTAAAGTTCTTATGATTTATCTTAACAACTTACTATTATTAATATCCTGCGCACTCTAGATGGTTCTAATCACCCTTAGTGGCAGATGCTGACTGTATTATCTATACGCGTTCACGTGCGAATTTAAAATAGGGATGGTCAACTGCTCTTGCTAACGCCGGAGATTCCACTCGACAGACCTTAGCTTGTACTTCTCTCTGTGGCACTGATCTGTATTCAAAGGGCTCTCCGGTGTATGCTATGCCAAGGGACAGATTTAGAACGCACCCAAGGTGTTGGACGGATTTAGCACGCTCCAGACACTAACACTAGCAAACACCGCCGCTTCACCTTAGAATCAGTTGTAGCCGCCAGTGAGTAAGTGACTACGCAAAAAGGCACTGCGTGGATCGGCTCCGGGGTTTTTATAGTCTCGGTACCGATTCACGCAGTTATAAAATTTAGATGACAAAGATCGTGGTAGTCCAATCAGCATGCGCCACAAAGGATCGACGCATCCGCCACAAAGGATCAACGCATCCGCCTTGTAGTCGTCTTTCACGCGCACGAGAAGTGCTGACACAGAGGTCAGAGCGGTTTTTGGTGCTCAGTTGTGTAATGTCGCAGTCGGATGCACGTGCGATCCGTATACACTCTCTACGTGCTCACACGGTTGCCGGTTCGCAGGATGTACAAATATATAATTTAAGAGTACAAACGTGGGACATTACACTTTTAATTGAACTTCTCACTGACATTTAAATAAAAACTAAATAATATTCACACACTTTATTACTACTTCAAATAGGGTTACGGTACCACTTTTCATGTTGTAATACTACACACTCTTGGTAATGATTAATTTTTACTAAAATTTCTTGCTAGTTATATTACATACATTTTATCTGTTATTAAGGTTTCCACATATCATTTTAAACACCTTAAACATTTCTACCAGGGTTATGAGTTATGACTGTTTGGAGGGTTATGAATTTAAAGCTCGGTTCTGATCTCGTTGCCTAGGCAACCAACCAGCAACCAATCAGAATCACGTATTAAATGCTTCACAACAAAGGCCATCATATAATATAATATAATATAAATGTTATGATTGTTATAATCTCACAATTTACATTATTTTATAAATGTAAATTAAAAAAATGTTTAATTAATATTATTTTTTGGTTGGATTTTGTTAATATAATTTATACTGTCATCAAATAATTACAAAGAGTTTAAAAACATTTTTTAATATTCAAAATTTATTTCTATTTTATTCTATAATTTTAAAGCCGGTCCTGTGTACTAGTAGCTATAACTACTTTTATAGAATGTTGGCTGTATTGAATATATTCATTTATACTCGACGGTCATTAATTCTTATGAAACGTTTCCGAAGTCGTGCTTTCGATTAGTTAGAATTTATAAATCTGACAATCTTATTGGAGCATTTTAAAAACGTACCACAAGAATAAACTATTATTGAGTGTACATCTAATTTTAAACAGTATATTTAATTATGATACGTCAAATAATTAAGGGGATGTCGGCGCAAAAACTTCGCAAATCTACCACGGAGTATTTTGTATTTTCAAAATTCTAGAAAAACTGAAAGTCCGATCGAATTTTTCTTTCGGTAGAACGATTCATAAAACTTAACTCTACGGCGCTATAGACTCGGTTTTTCATTTGCAAGCTTTATTTAAAAAGTTTTATGTAAAATTAGATTTTAAGATTGGCGCTGCAATCGCATGAGTATGACGAAGTACGCGTAAACATCTGTTCGTATTTCCAAGATTTTAGAAAAACAAAATGTCCAATCAAAATTTTCTTTCGGTAGAACGGTTTATTAAACTTAACACTACGGCGCTACAGACTCGGTTTTTCATTAGCAAACTTTATTCAAAAAGTTTCATGTAATAGAAAAACAGTATTTTTTAGGACGTCATCCCCTTAAATATCGTCACAATTAATTTGTAAATCGCGAGCAAAGCGATCATTTTTTGCTAGTCTAATATTTAACAGTATATTTAAAAATGACACGTCAAATAATTCAGTATTATGACAATTAATTTGTATTAATTTCGCGTATTTTGGTAGTATATATTATACTTCCTTATACTTTGACCAAGCGACAAACGCTATATTGAATAGCTGTTGTCTCTGTTCTAACACAGCAACTGTACACTGGTTTAAGACGGCAGTCGCGCCGCGTTTTTGCGCAGCAGCGCTACAAAAATCGGGAGAGCTACCGTGTAAAACTGGCGGTATAGTCGCTGCGCAACCCATGCATAGCGGTAACCTCAAGAATTTTTCAGTGCACACACCTACGAGGTGGAGGCTGTACCACCATGTGGCGCGTCCTCGGCTGGCGAATGGAGGATTGCTCGATGTAGGCGTACAGTGCTACGTACGTAGTGCTCCCTGCAGAGGGTGGGAGAGAAATAAACTAACGATGACTTACGCTGTGGCACAAGAAACAAACGTCTTCGAGACTAGGATTTAGAGAGAAAGACGAGTAGAAAGTAGGTGGACGAAGCAGAGACACAAAAACTAATAAAAGAAAGAAGATAATAAATAAACCTACAAAAAATGTACTCGAGAACGGGGCCACAATAAAAGCACTCCAGCATGAGTTCGTCTTTGAAATAAAGGACCTTAATATTCTCACCTCTGGGGAGGATAAAATAGATGACCTGCAAAGAGATTTCACCAAAAGTAACAAACTGTCGGTCGAGACTGCGATAAAGACATATTGTACACCTACGAGAAAAAACTTGGGGACTTTAGATACTCTAAAAAGTGTCAATGAAACTGGGTCCCTCGCCCAACAAACAGACGACAACATCAGTCAAGAAAACACAAGCACTGGCGCCATGGATGCAGCTACTTCGAGCGCAAGGAAGGAAATACTTGAAGCCTAAAATAAAATCCGGACGGCAGAGGAGAATAGTAAGAAAACTTGGGAGAAGATACGAGAAAAACTTAACTCGGTGGACTGTTAGTTGCGTCGAATATCTACAAGATCGCTATAAACGTCGTTGGGACAATCATGAGGCTGGCCAAACGTCTAGAGGATGAACAAGTGGCACTGAACAAAAGTAAGGAGAGCCTTGGAGTGATGCTGAGCCAAATAGACACTCCACCAAGGCTGCAGCTTATCGATAAGTAGGACAAAGCGATGTAGATAGTAGGAACGTCGATCCCGACAAAACAGCCGACAAAAATGACGTTGGTGAAAACCGGAAACGACGCCAAGCAAATGAAAGAAAATGTCTCCAAGCAAACTGGAGGAGCAACCAAATAAACACAAGAAGAGAACGGAGAAAAATAATCAGGAAGGCTCTGGGACAGGCACATCTAAATCCTCGTCGCAGGAGCTTACAGAATAAAAAGAAATGCCGTAGCAGGAGGTTACCATAAGGAAATAAAAAATTATGAAAATGAAAGCAATCGAGCAGGGTGTCCAAAAGGCTCAATTAAAGAGAAGAAGCAACAAAGCGTTAGTCATAAAAGCCGCAAGGGGAAACACATATGCTGACCTTTCTAGGAAAATGATAGCAGACCCCAAACTGGAGGCACTTTAAATAGCGTTAATAAAATAGATAGATAGATTAGCATTTATTTTTGCACAAGTCAAAAAAATACATACGTATCTCATATTGTCACAGATTTATCACAGATTCGTTAAGTATTATTACGCACTATGTATATTTTTTATCTTATTTACTACTCTATCACGTCACTTAAAAATAAAACCTTTGGTCATAGACATTAAAATGAAACAATAATGTAAATAAAATAAATAGTTGGACGGTACAATATTTAACGGAGTCACGGAAGTGTCGCAGAATCAATGTTCTGACCGACAGTACATTCAATCTCGCGCACGTATATGCGCCTATGCATCACAGCCTTAAAAGATTTAAGTGACGGGAGATCTCTTACGTCGACCGGAAGAGAATTCCAGAGGCGCGCACCCTGGGATTTGAAGGAATATCGGTCGGTACGCGCGCTGGGCACTACTAGTTCTTGCGGATCGCTAGCTGAGATTCTAGACTGGTTCCTGTCAAAAAGGGCAGCAAGATACGGCGGCTGTCCCATTACAACTGCTTTATAGAGCATCACCGCCGCAAAAAACTCTCTTCTTGCCTTCACTGGAACCCAGCCTATCTTCCTCCTATAGGGGAAGATGTGCCCGTCCCTTCTAACACCACATATGTACCTCACACATGAGTTTTGCAATTGTTAAAGTTGTATACTTTGTTGACCAGATAAGTCAAGGTAGACAAGAGAGCAGTAATCCAGGTGCTGGGTGGCAAGAGCGCCCGCCAGCTGCTTACGCAGTTCCTCGGTGGTGCAGGATCTACAGGATCGAAGTCCATAAAGGATTCTATTAACCTTTCGGCTAGTCGTACCCACCTGCGGTTTCCATGTCATCTTCAAATCCATTACAACACTGAGGTTGGTTACAGTGTCGGCAAAGGGTATGAAGACGCCATCCTCGCCAAGCTTCACCGGCTGTCGCCACAATCCCATCCAAGTTCACCTCGCTCTCTGATTGTTATACGAAGACCCCGGCAAGTGGGCATTGAGTTCGCCTGGGGAGAAACCGTGCAGTTCCTTCTTACAAGGAAAGGTACCCAACCCGAACTCACCGATTTTGATGATTTTCATATATGTTGTAGAACATAAAAAAATAAGAGACACGTATTTTTTTTTATCGGCTAATTTTCACTTTTAAGGGGTAAAAACCTCCCCTAAAGTTAACCCCCAAAAAGCGTTTTTTTTAAATATCTCGGCTTAAAATTAATATTTTTCAATGAAACAAATTGGAGGTTATTTCTTACAAAAAGAGCAAGTATTTCATGGTGATTTGAAGAGTAAGGGTAGCATCCCCTATTTTTTAGGGGTTGAAAACATATATTTTTTGGCATAATTTTATAATAAAAATGTTTAAACCGACTAAAAAAAATTGGAAAAAATGTTTAAACATCCTTAATAACAAAATTTAGTTGACGTCTTTCGGTGTTTTCATAAATATTATCCCTAAGGGGGTAAACCACCCCTAACACAAAATAACTGTAAATATGTAATTCAATACATAATATTTCGTAGAAAGTTTGTATATAGAGGTTTTCGAGGTCGCTGATTACAAATCTGTTATCAGATTTTGAAAATTCAAAATGGCGGATCCAATATGGCGGACGGAAATATCAAAAAAAAATTTTATATAATAAAAAAGTTTTAAACGACTAAAAAATTTGGAAAAAATGTGTAAACATCTATAATAAACAAATTAAGTTTTTCGGTTTTTTTCATAGATACTTCCCCTTAGGGGGGTAAACCACCCCTAACACAAAATAACTATAAGTATACTTCAATCCATAATATTTTGTAGAAGGTTTGTATATAGGGGTTTTCGAGATCGCTCTTTGCAAATCTGATATCAGATTTTGAAAATTCAAAATGGCGGAACCAATGTGGTGGACGAAAATGTCGAAAAAAAATTTTGAGACGTCGACAACATATTTTCGTTTAGATCCCCCATGATTATACGATGTTTATAGTATTCCGCATACCGTTATAATTAATCAACCAGGTCAGAGTTGGTCGTGAAAGAAATACCCGGTGGTTTATAGATAACGGCGACAAAAATGAGAAGCATGCGGCCGGCATTTTGAATTTTACACATAAGTTACTCTGGAATCCCGGGTTGTCTACCATTCTGTCATTGTTGGAGATGAGCACAGCGTGGTCGCCTTGTAAATATTGTGGATGTATAGTGCCACACCTCCTCCCTGGGTATTCCTATCCTGCCGAAGGACAGAGTAGCCCTTTACCTGAGCAAATACATCGTCGACACTCGGCCCGAAACGCGACTCAGCCACGCCAAAGAAATGGTAGAAGGGACGAGCAGTCGCCAGGAATTGACGAAATATCTTCATGTGTTTGTTCAGCGAGGTAGCGTTGATAAATCCCGCCCTCAACCAATCACACTCTGCTCCTCTCACCTTCACTCCGCCTAGTCAATTTTTCTTACTGTCTTTGTCTAGCGATTCTGTGCACGGCGCAGTCCCAATGATCACATTACCGTTATGTACCGCTGTCACATTATTTACAAGATTGTCATTACTCTTCGTACAAAAATATGATGCAGTGATGGTTTGCAAGTCAATCTCCCCATCTCGCATTTTTGCCAAGAAACGACCACCTCTATGCCAGACGTACTTGAAACCATGACCGCTAGCTACACTTTTAAACTGCAAGAACGATTCTTAATTTAACAACTCATTTATGAAGATTTTACTTTGAACTAGGCTATTACTTGTTTCCTGGAATAAATGCGAGACGTTGATATGGCGCGTATTTAAGCCGGTTATCTTGTGTTTCGCTCGCATGCTGTTCTTCCAAACAATGTCGCTCGAGAGACGAACAACCCATGGCGATGGGCACGCGCTCACAGTCTCTACTTGCGTATTATGACGGAGCAGCTGCACTGACACAATGTCAGTCCTAGCGACGGACGGCAGAACAGTGCTGAGGACTGCGTGGTCCACGTCACCGCGTTCTTGTTTCGAGCAATCTGATATGCTGGAAATAACGACCTCTGCGGTAAACTCACCACCGCTCGTACCGCCCGCCGGAGAGAAACGCCCGCCAGCAGAGTGTTCCCGACCATCCCCATGACACTTGCGAACCCGAGTCTGACACCGACCATTACAGACTCTAAAACCCTCTGTATCAGTCGACGTGTAGGCGTCTGCGCCACCATTCACGTCGACAGACTCTAGATCCCTAAACAAGACAAAAACTTGAGACACGTCACAGTTATCGACACTATTATTATTTTCGTCATTACTATTACTAATACTATTACTAGAACTAAGACTATGGTGAGTACGATGGTTATGACTAGAGCTAGAGCTAGAGCTAGAGCTGGAGCTGGAACTGCCATCACCATCTATGCGATCAGAGACCACGAGGGGGTTTGTACACGAGCCTCTACCCTATTCATCACTGGCATAGCGTCATCAAGACTCTCCAGAAGTGCCTTATTCTCTTGTGAGAGCAGAAGGCAATCGTTATGCAGTTCTTCCAGCTTAGAGTCCTGCTTTTCGATTTTTTCCTCAAGTGACGAAATCCTCTCCACCAGCTTGTCGATCATTCATAGTGCTGCTGGGGCAGGGTCTGATCCTCGGCTAATGGCATCAAGCTTCCTCGCAAGAAGAGTCCTAAGCTCGCCAACTGATCTCTCAAGGAGGTCAAATTGATTGCTGAACAGGTCAAGCATGGATGACGGCAGTGAACAATAGTGAAGCGCACTCATATCCACTGGAGAAATAGTTTCGGCGCGCTTCCCAGCTCCAGCTTTACCAGTTGAGACGGTCGGCGTGGAAGCAGAAAAATCTTCCTTCCGAGAAACGTTTACGTTTGTAAAGTCGTTATTCGAGACCTCGGACCTATCCTTATCATTATTATCGTCAGTATTATTACCGGAATTATAGTACGCATTAGCAGCGCTTATATTGTCACCATCAGTATTATTTACATTATTATTTATATCAGTCTTTTTATTTTTTATTTTATTATCTTTATCTTTATCTTTATATTTGGCTTTATCAGTCTTTCGTTACGTTTTCATCGAGTTGTCTTTTTTAGTTTTACATGCTTGACAAATGTAGCTACTTTTGTCTGTAACATGCCAATTCATGCAAGTATTGTGGAAAGTGGAAACAAATTTTGCAATGACGCATTATAGCGCCTACGCGAATAATCTTCT
Organism: Nasonia vitripennis; assembly: GCF_009193385.2. Taxonomy (NCBI): domain Eukaryota; kingdom Metazoa; phylum Arthropoda; class Insecta; order Hymenoptera; family Pteromalidae; genus Nasonia; species Nasonia vitripennis. Next base: position 1,447,427 of record NW_022279600.1, read on the forward strand.
TGCATTTTTTGCACGCGTCTCGAGGTAGTTTAATAAATAAATAATTACAGTAAATAATAAATAAATAAACAAATAAATAACAGATTGAACGTAGAACAAACAAAAGTACTTTAAGCAATAAATAAATAAACAAGGTACATAAAATAAACAGAAGACTAGACAACTTGGTACGGACAACAATTTTAATTTCCCGCTCTACGAGATTCAAATTGCGCGAGTTGGAAAGACACCAGATTGGGGGTGCGCGTCGGCCAAACCAGTACTGCCAACCGTTTCTCAAGTGGTTTGAGTTACGATGGTGTTGCACTCTTGCGGCAGTGAATCGAATATCGATCACGGCGATAATTTCGCATTTATTGATCGAGATATATATAGATATATGTATATATGTAGATCTGACCTCCACGATATGCAGCAGGGAAGATAAAAGTTAGCGAGGCGCAGAAAAAAATGTTGCTGCAATGAAAAAGCAACACTGCTTAGAAAGTCCCCTCCGTGCAGCGAGAGTAGATTTCTGTAGTTGTTCCAGCAACTTGACGAATGCGGTTATGGTGTCGACAGTTTGCGGAAACTTCCCTCCAGGCTCATAAAAAAACACAAGCCAGGCGTGACTTTTTAGCGTGAGCGTACGAGCCAATTGGTAGGTCCTTTTCGCTAAAATAAATCGCTGAAGAGTGATAAACAATTAATATGGTACTACGAAAGCAGAGCGATAAGCTACTGCATCTCGACTTACTAGAGCAGACGACACGATCTCTCTTGAATACATTTTTTTTTTTTTGATAAAAAGAAACTCTGTACATATAATGGCGAAAGCCAAGAAAAAAGCTCCAAGTCACACAGGAGTATAATATTTAATATCAAATACGTAAGACGGCGGCATAAGACCTACTACTGGAACTTCGTCGCCCCAAAGAAGCAAAGACAAGTAAGCTTCAAGATGCGGTCAAAGAGATACTCGGAAACAGGGCCATAATACAGGTAGCCCAGCATGGGTTGGCCTTTGATATGAAGGCTCTTGACATGCTTACTTCTGCCCTGCAAAGAGAGTTCACTAATACTAAGAGTAACAAACAGGTGGACGAGACTGTGACAAAGACGGTGCGAAAAACCTACAAATACACGTAGACTGCTTTCACCTAGCTGCCAGCCTGATGGCCTAACGATCAATCACGTACACACACGCGCAAGCACATACAAACACATACACAAACGTACACACACCGCGCGAGAATGCCGATACCTCGTATGTGGCGCGTCCCCTGAGTAGCGGATAGGAGAATGCTCATCGGCGCGTTAAAGCCTCCACAACCGGCCGAAGGGTAGAGCAGAAATAAAATATACTTCACGGACTAAACAGGCTAGGGGAAGAAACCCCGAAGATAAATTAAACATGGATAGTGTGTTAATAATATTACTACCCGAAGCGGGTCAAGCCACAAAGCCCAGTCCCGCCGTCGATTCCGATCGGGTATAAGGATGGCTCCATGGAGATTGGGGGGGGGGGGGGGGCAAACTCACTTAGAAGCCGCAGAGGTTTGTCACCTGACCCCTGCTGCATGTAGGGACGCAGGTGATATTGAGAAGCAGGTTGATGCAGATACATAAGAGAGCTGTTTGCATAGCGCAAAGGAATGCGCACTTGGACCGCCTTGGCAGCAGAATCGATGAATTGATGGACTATGTCAGGGACAGACACAATGTGCACAAACAAATTAAAGATCTTGCCTAAATCATAAATGCAAGCTATAAGAATCTCTGCATGGCATATGAAAACTTACAACAATGCCAACGTCCGGGCACTCAGGGTAGGAAAACCCAGACAACCCAAAGTCTTAGATCTCGGAAGGCGGGTACAACAAAGGAAGCCCCAACTACTCCGCAGGATAGAAATGGAGAAAATAAAGAAGAGGATAATCAACCTAAAAAATCTGCTTGGCAGGAAGTCGTCACAAGAAAGTCAAGGAAAAAGGAGAAAAAGGCAAGCAAAAAAGACAAAAGTGTCCCTGGCGTTACATACCAGAATAGGACCATCAAGGATAGACCGAAGCGGGCAAGACCTCCCAGACGGGATGCTTTAATCATCAAGGCTGCAGAAGGAAAGAGCTATGCAGACATTTTGTCAAAGATGAAAGCGGCTCCGTAACTTAACACGCTAGAAAATAGCGTAAATAAAATACGCAGAACAGTTGCAGGAGATCTTCTGATAGAGCTGAAACGCACAAGAGAAGTCAAAACCTCGGACTTACAAGAAGCAGTTAAAGCAGTACTAGTGAAAGGCGCCACAATAAAAGCACTCCAGCATGAAGAAACTATTAAAGTAAGAGATCTGGACATGCATACCACAAAAGAAGAGGTAATAGAAGCGCTACAAAAGGAAATTGGCGAAGAGAACATCACAGAAGACTCTACGATAAGATCTCTGACGTACGGTGACACGCAGATTGCAGTGATACAGGTACCAGCTTAGATAGCGGCTAAGATCACTAAGCTACAGATGATCAGAATAGAATGGGTCAACTGTAGGATCCGGATGGCAAACCCCAAAAACGAGCCGCTTAGGTTTTATAAATGCCTAGATTTTGGCCATATCGGAAGAAACTGCATAGTAACTGAAGATAGAAGTAATCTTTGCTTTAAATGTGAAAAAGATGGGCACAAAGCGAAGGAGTGTAAGAACCAACCCAACTCTGTACTCTGCAAAGGAGACACGTGGGAAGAATGACGACGCAGCTGGTAGCTATGCATACTCAGTTTATCAAGCTGCAGTAGAAGCCACTGACAGACGAAAAAAATGAAAGTAGTGGAGTTGAATATAAACCACTGCGCGACTACACAGGACTTCCTGAGCCAGTATGTCCGTGAGACAGATATCGACATAGCCATCGTCTGTGAACAATACAGAGATCTGGACAAACCATCGTGGGATATGAACAGTACTGGTAAAGCGGTGATATGGACATGTGGAGACGCCACTTTTCAGAAAAAAAAAGACAAGACGTAATGAAGCATTCGTACGCGCTAAGGTCGCATGCTTACACGTATATTAAGCTAGCAGACCATGGTCACGACGCACACTTTTAACCTACTGGGTATTTAGTTACTAATTAGTTACACTATTCCTGATTTAGTTGCTCAATACCTGTTAAAGATACGTGTGATCTGCTAGATTAAGTCTTAACCTAGCAGACCACGATGCTATGTCTTTGGTTCTCGTAAAGATATCAAAGTTCTTTAAACAGCATATTTAGTTGCTAATTAGTTGCTACACAATAGCACTGTTTATATTATCCCCCCGTCACCCCCTATCTGCCACAATGACCCTCAGTCGCCCGAAGTACGATAAAGTCAAAAAGTGGGCATAAGAGAATATAAACTACGGCGTATTTTGTCGCTAATTATTTGCTGCAAAATAGCACTGTTAATAGTATTCCATTATCAACCCTCGACTCCCAATTATCCCTGCTATTACTCCCTGAATATGACGATGTCAGAAAATTCTGGTAGGTGAAAAGAGAATGCGGGATATTCAGTTGCGAATTAGTTGCTCACGAAAATGGAAGTTAATAGTATCCTAAAATCATGCCCTAACCTTAGATCAGCCCTCTCGACTCAATTGTATATTTGAGACAGTTAGAATTGGCAAGTAATCGTCTGAAAGTGCTGGATATGTTGTCGCTAATTAGTTACTTACAAATTTTACGTATAAAAATATTCTACAATAAATCCCTTGACCTCAAATCGATCACCTTCTGATACTGTGCTATAAGAAACGACTAGGTTCGTTCTTGCATATAACCACCGAATATTTTGTTGCTAATTACTTACCCGCAAATAACTTAACTTACTTACACTTAAGAATATTCTACAGTAATCCCTTTACCTTAGATCGATCTCCCTTTATCACTGTGAACTAAAAAACGGTCAGGATACGCACGTAGGTATATATAATCGCTGGATATTTTTTGCTGATTAGTTGCCCGCGAATTTTACTTTTAAAAAAATTCTACAATCATCTTTTGACTTCAGATAGACCACTTTTTTCCTCTATACAATAAAAAATGGGCGTAATATGCTAGTAGATGCATAAAAGTGCAGGTTATTCTGTTTCTAGGTAGTTACTTTTAATTCGGCGCGCCTCTCGTGCTACGCTCGAAATCGTATTTTTGCAAATTCTGATGCTTGCGTGTCGGGCCTCTCGGGCGGCATTCAGCGCTTGTCTTTCGTTTTCCTGCCTCGTCTCTTCGTTCGCTCTTGTCTCGGCGGTGCGTCTTGGAAGGTCAACTCCTGCGGTTCTTCGATGATCGGTGATGCCTCTTGACTTTCTGAGGTGATGATGTATGGCTGCGATGTCGTTTCTTCGACTTTCTCGATCGATGCGACTTCTCGTCTCGATGTCGTCGGGTCGACGAGTCCATCTTTGCAGGAACCACTTTCACACTATCACTTTTCCTAAAGAACACTTATTGTTGTTGTGCTTTGTGAGTTTGCTGCTGACGTATGGCACGTAACGCACAAGAAAGCGTAATGACACGAGTCGCGCGCGGCGGCCACAAGCATGGTGCAGCGACGTCTATTCAAGAACGAGCAACCTATTTTTTCAAGTTTTCTACAAGGATAAAGGAAATTTTGTAGAAAAGCTTTAAAATTTTGTGGCCAAATGCATAATGAGTAGCGTTACTACATATTGATCTAAAGGATGAGGCAGAGAATTACAATAAATATTAACAAATATAAATGCGTCGCTCTTGCTCTTATCTATATTGCTATTACAACTACTACCTTAAACACATACTTTAAGCAAGGCTTTACGAGCCTTTGACGACTACTGAAAATTTCACACTTGATTTCAAGTCCTTATTACACGTCCTTGGTACATAATATAACATTTTGGTACCATAGCATAAAATTCAATTTTGTGGTCAGGTTTCTGACTGTAATAATAGATTACACACCAAGGCCAAAAATTAATTGGCTAGTTGCATAGCTTGTGCAAATTGCATATTGCGATTACAAAAGTCATATTGCAATCACATCACTGGTAGAGCTGACAAAGACGATGAACAGCCCTGAATCTTCCGTGTTTTTTAAGATCTCGTAAGAAACTAGTGTACGGATCTGGCTAGATTTCTTGCCAAAAATAACACGAATTTCTGGACTCCTTATAGAGAGTCTAGCTTGTCTGCAAATATTGCGCATGTATATTGAGCATGTTACCTGGAATTCTGGTAGACGATGTCGAGGTGTCAGACAAAGGAAAAAATTAAGTCCAGGTAGTGCGCTCCGTGGCTTCCGATATGTAAATGAAAGTTCTGTTTAAAGGTGATAAGCAGGTTACCCGGGACTCTCATAGATGAAGCCCAGGTATTCGGGAACCTCAGTATGGCCTTAAAATAATTAGAATATATTGGTATAAACAACGAAAGTCAAGTCTGGACTCATTTCCATCAATATTTACGGAGTTGTAAATTTTTAATTCAGTGTCTTCTTGGAATGTTATTTAAAAATGCATATTATTTATGCAATAATACATTTTTAAAAAAGTAATTAATCACACTAGGTCACAAAATTTCCTGACGCTCTGATGAATCAAATGCAAAAAAAAACCGCATTACGATCCGTCTTACTGCTCGAAAAATCGACAGTCAGGATACCGCATTTGCAGTTCTCATAACTGCACGTGATTAATAAATATTGTGCACGAATATTCTTGATTTTTATTCATAACGCTATTCAATTTGCTAAATACAAACGATGCGCTCTACTTATATGCAGGATTAACTAAAATACAGACTATCTGACTTGTTGGATTGTAATACAAATATATCTATTTTGCAAAAACTAATAAGCAATAAAATACGCCCTAGTTTATATTCTCTTACGACCACTTTTTAACTTCATCGTACTTCGGTAATAGTCTGGGGGTCGATGTGGCAAATAGGGGATGACGGGGGGATACTATAAATATTGCTATTTTGCAGCAACTAATTAGCAACTAAATATGCCGTTTAAAGAATTTTGATATCTTTACGAGAACCAAAGATATAGCATCGTGGTCTACTAGGTTAAGACTTAATCTAGCAGATCACACGTATCTTTAACAGGTATTGAGCAACTAAATCAGGAATAGTGTAACTAATTAGCAACTTATTAGCAACTAAATACCCAGTAGGTTAAAAGTGTGCGTCGTGACCCTGGTCTGCTAGATTAATATACTAGCTAGATTAATAGAGATAGCGCAGTTTAATCTAAACCACTGTGAGACAGCACAGAAGCTACTTAACCAGTATGTCCGCGAGAAAGAGGTAGACGTAGCTATTGTGTGCAAACAATATACGGATCTAGACGAACCATCGTGGGAAATGGACACTACGGGTTGCGACGCTCTACCTCCCAGTACAGGTGCGCAACTCCTGGCGCGCTTTCTATTTCTTTCCGCGGCGTACGCCCCACACTGCGCACGGCGAACTACTCGTGCACCCGCACTGCACACGCACACACTCGTCTCTTTCTCTCTATCTCTCTCACTCAAGCGTACTCGATGCCGCGTTCTAACCCACTCTTCACTCGCGTTCCTTTTTCTCAAAACCACTTACCGGGTCGCCGTCGCTGGTGAATCTCTCCTCCGCGACGCTCGGAAACCTCGCGTGCCTCACAGCAGGCTGGCTTCCCGCGGCCGATCTCTCTCCTCTGCTCTCCCGCGGAAGGTAGGCCGTTGGCTCGTCCGTTGGCGTCCTTCCCGTCCCGTCTTCTTCACTGCTCCCCTGGTCGCCTGGATGCACCTCGGAAAACCGTAAGCATCCTCCAAACTCTCTGTACTACTCTCACACTTCTCTTGCGCTCGCGAACCTCTGCGTTACTCAATTCTTAACGAGGGCTCACGAAATACTGCCGGTCCGGCGCGCGCCAGTCGCGCTCGCTACCTCCCCTTCTCCTCAGGCCGCAGGGAAGCCAGCCTGCTGATTGGCGGCCCGGGCCGCGCTATCTATCCCTGATTGGCTAAACCTCTCTCTCGCGACGTTGCTCGTCTCGCTGCTTCGTGGAACGGTGCCGCGAGCTCACCAGGCCCGGGAATTCTTGGGACGCGCGACGGCTAACAACAAAGTCGCATGGCTTGTCGCCGACCGTTCGCGCGCCATTTTCCATGCAGGGGATCTGCCGTGCCGAAAAGAGATTTTTCGGTGCGGTTGCGACGCACCACGTCGATGGGTAAAGCAGCGATCTGTGCACGAAGAAACGTTGCTTTCAGTGAAAAAATGAAGATCCGTGAAGAAGGATTTATACGGGCTAAGGTAGGTGTTACTGTTTACAGCTGCTACGCTTCACCTAACGCTCCAATCGAGCAGTTTGAACAATTGCTAGATCCGCACATATAAGACGCAGTAGGGAGGAAACCAGTACTCATTGCAGGCGACTTCAATGTGTGGGCTGTGGAGTAGAGCAGCATAAGGGCTAACTACAGAGCTCGAGTACTCCTGGAAGCATTCGCTCTCCTGGATTTGGTCCTAGTTCACCAAGGATGCACCCACACCTTTAGAAAAGGAGACGCAGGGTCTATTGTCGATCTGACGTTTCTTAGCAGCAGCCTTATTGGCTCAGTTGATTCATGGACAGTAAGTGAGCACTACACACATAGTGATCACCAGGTAATGGCAACATTTTATTTGGTGATTGTTAAGTATAAGTACATTTGTGCTAGTGCACGAGTCAGCGGTGTTCGTGTGAGCGCGTGATGTATGAGTGAGAGAGAGTGGAAAGGGAACTCTAGTTCCAGGGCGCTCGCTTGAAAGAGAGTTGTCAGAGACTATATAGAGTCCTCGGTAGTAGCATCACGCTTAATATAATTATTATCTAGTCTTACGTTTTATTATATTAAATTACACTTAATAAATACTTAATAGTGTATTTATTTTCCACCACCTTATCAGTGATTCGCCATAAAAAAGGCTATAAAAAGTAGTAGTAATTTAGCTAGTAAAAAGCTAAAATGTAAAAATCGAAAATTGCGTAAGCGACCTATCTAATGACTAGCCTATTTTTTTATAGTTAGGTTGGTTAGGAACACGTGTAAACATGCGTGAATTTCTGTGAATAAAATAGACGGCAGTGTTCATATTCTATAATAAAAAAACAGAGGAGTCTGCAAACTTTTGGACAATGAACCATCCTAAACTTATATATTAAATTATGAATCAAAAACTGCCTCATACATTAGCAGGCAGATATACTGTATATTAAAACAATATTTTATTTATCGGACCTATACATTTAATTGGAGGAAGCTACGTGCCAATGAATTGACAGCGGTTTTTTTCCAATTATTTATTTTTTTTTTTTATAGGAGCCTGTGAATCCTTGAGGCGGACTGACTGGTGTTCCCTTGCGAGAACTACAAGTGTGGGACTCGGCGGCGGCGGCCACCAGTACCCACTAAACACATATCTCCCTGTACGCCCGACACCAGCCCGGTACGGTTTATCACATTACTTCGAACTGGGCCCATGTCCTTTGCGCTTCCTCTGCACATTCATTCCTTACTTCCAGTCATTCATAGCTACGCTTATATTTATATTCTCCCACTCTCGCTCTTGCTCAATTATCCAAACATCCATCCTCTTTGTTACCTCGCAAGATGCTACCAACGTATGTCGCAATGCTTCTCCACGCGTCTTCGCTGGCTATCATCAGTTTCGTCACGTTATCTGGTGTAATTGTCGTGTCTAGTAATGTCTCGAGTCTCTGTCGCTGCTCGGTCCATCGGTTGCACCTGAAAAACGCGTCGTCCCAAGCCTGTCCGCAGTACGTACATTCCGGTGTGATCACTCTGTTCATTCGGTATAGACACTTGCCTTCGCATGACGACATGCACTTGCTTCGGTATGACGTCTGCCATTCTTTCATCGCCCTAGTCCGTTCTTCTGTCGCAGCGTCTGCCCTCCCAACGTTCGAACTCCATACGTATAAGCGTTTCCGCTCACGCGCGAGGAGGTATATCGGGATTACGCCCGCTATTACGAAAATCGCGTTTTCGGATACGGTACGGTACACGCACGCGATTCTTAGTGCCCCGGTTCGTTGAACGCTCGTCATAGCCTTTGCCCGTTTCTTTACCTGTAACGCATCCGCCAGTAGAGCATGATCGAATGTGTGACGCTCATAAGAAGTCGCCGTATACTCGGTCTTGGTCCTCTCGTGTTGGCCATGAACCTACTTAAGGCTTCCGTCGTCTCTGCTGCTTTAGCCGTAGCGTTGCGTATGTGTGCTCAGAAAGTCAGTTTCGTATCTAGAGTCACCCCCAGATACTTTACTTCGTTTCTGGTAATCGTATCTTGCGTCCCCACATTCATAGGTATAATTGTGTCTATACGTTTCCTTGTTAGTAGCAGTAGCTCAGTCTTTAGTAGTGCCACATGGAGTCCGTGATCCGTCATCCATGTGCTTACGCGTCTCATCACCTGATTCAGTTTTAGCTACGCCCGGTGAGTGTTCCGTACAGTAATTACAGCCGAAACGTCGTCCGCGTATGCGATGAGGCACATGTCGTCCGGCATTTCTAGTATTAACAGTCCGTCGTACAATACATTCCAAAAGTCAGGATCCAGAAATGAGCCCTGTGCTACTCCTGGTGTCAACTTTCTCCGTCGGGTACCGTCCGATGTCTCATACGTCAGGTATCGGTCCCGTAGATAGTCTTTTACAACTCGCACGAGGTAGGCAGGCACCCGGAAGGTTGTCTCCAGTGCCTCCAAGATGTCCGCCCACCTCGCGGAATTGAAAGCGTTCCGTACGTCCAGCGTTGCCAAGAGTACCAGTGGTCTGGCTCCATGACATATGTCGTTTGTCTTGTCCACAATCTGTATTACGTGCGTTATAGCTCCTATTGTTGAGTATCCTCGTCTAAATCCGTGCTGTCGGTCCGAGAGGTCTCCGGCGGCTTCCACCGCTTGCAACAGTCTCGGTCGTAGCAGTAATTCGTATAATTTACCCGGCGTGTTCAGGAGACCTAGAGGCCTATTGGAGGACGACGAAGCAGGGTCCCCCTTACCTTTGGCAATGAGGACCAGCCGCGCGCACTTCCAAGGCCCACCAAACACTCCCGCCGTCAGACAGCCGTTATAGAGCCTCAACAGCACATCGGGTTGTTCAGCTACGATGATCTGTAGCAGCTCCCCAGGCACGCCGTCAGGTCCCGGGGCTTTTCGAGGCTTCAGTTTGGCTGCAGCACTCTCAAGCTCCGCCACCGTGAAAAGTGGACATTCCACTGCGGTGTCCATGTCCGTATCGCCCGTTCTGTCCTGGTGAGTAGGAAAGAGATCGTGGACAATCCTCTCCATTGTGTCTGCGTCCTTCGTCTCGGGGGGATTCCAGGCGCCAAGTTTGCGAGTCACAATCTTGTAGCCTTGCCCCCAGGGGTTTGCATCTACTTCGTCTTCCAGTCGTCTCCAACACCGTTGTTTCGTGCTATTGATCGTTCCCTTCCCACTAATCTGCGGAGTCGGAGGCATTCTTTTCTGATTTCGGCAATTTCCTGCGTCCACCAGTAGGTCTGCCTTCTGTCCTGTCTGTATCGTTTCCGTGGCATCGCGGCCTCGCAGATGCGCTGCAGATACTTTTCCAGATCAGTTCGTTTCGTGACGGTTGCCCACGTATCCTTTGCCGGCAACTCCTGCTTGTCTGAAGTTCCCGGTTCCGGGGCCGGGGTTTGTCTGTCCCGTTTACGTTTGAGTCGTGGCGTTTCTTCCGTGTCCGTCCTTTGTACTTCTGGGAGAGTCTGTTGCAGTTGCTTCATACGGTTAAGTTCATGCATCCCAACCTCAACAGCTTCATAGATCTCACACATTCCATCCGTAATTACGCGACTGACATTCTTTTGGACGTTTGTCTTCGCCTTCATCTTCACCAGGTTGCTGCGTATTATGAATAGTTGCTCTTCCAACTTCCTCTCTGCGGCCTTCCAGTTTTGTGGCGACCCTCCGATTATGTCGCCCGCCCCTTCACAATTGTGTGCTGCGATGTCATTTATAGTAGCCAGGCTACCTACCAGGTTCTTACTTCCACCTCCGCTGATCGCATCTCCATCTGCAGGCACGTCGCACCCCTCAATCCTCAAATTGTTCCATTCGGTTGCCTCATCCATGCTGAAATCATACTTCGTCCTGGTATGTGTCCGACCCCCTGGATCCCCGTCTATGGAGGCAGCTGACATGGCCCCAACACATGCCTGCAGGCGATACCAAACTGGGCACATCATACCAGGATATAGAACCCACTGCCGCACTAGCCCACCTCCGCTCTCTCGAGCTTCCCACCCCCGAACAAAAGTGTTCAGCTCTCTGAAGAGTTTACAGCAGGCGTCACACGACAGCAGGCACTCGCCAAGCCGATTGATCGGTGCTGGCTAGGCAGCCGACCTCCCGTCTTGCCGCCAGTGGGAGCCAAAGGTGGCTCGAGTCACTTCGGCACGCAGCCTAAGATCGTCTCCCCACCCAGGATCTCCTTTTGGCAGCTCACGGGTCGCACCGCACGGCCAACACGGCGGTCCGCTTGATTATTTTGAGAGCAGCTTTCCCCTGACTTAGACGGCAACAAGACATTCCCATCTATCACTCTGATACGTCCGGGAGATATCCGTTTATAGGACCCCCTCAATCATGCATCAACAATTCTCTCCACCAAGACGCTACCATTGCTGCGGGGTCGCCGCAGAAAGGGCATAGTCCCGGCTTGTGCTCCGCGTGTGATTTCGCTTCTCAAAGAACACCCGTTTATAGAGGTCTTCGATAGTGCGTGCCTTCCTGCGTCTCTGTGTGACCGGTCAAAATCTTTTTAAAGAACATTGTGGTGGTTGGCATGCAGCTTGCATATTCGGTTTCCCTTTCTGCTACTGCATCTCATCTCCGCTCCGTGCGCTGATTCATCAAGATACTCTTTTTAAGGAGTTTCGTTCAATCGTCCCTCATTTACACTCCCACCAAAATGCCATACATTCACTCCCTCAGAGGACTGTTGCTCTCGTAAGCCCATCACCCGGCAGGTTGCGAAGATGTTAAAGCAACCGACTACGAAAAGGAGCGGACATATCGATGGGCCAATTAGTGATACGTCTAATCACGTCATTTAATGACGTCATTTTTTTCAACAGGGTGGCTGATGACGAATTGTGTAAAAATAGTAATATAGTAATAATAGTATAAAAATAGTAATAATAGTAAAAATAGTGTAAAAATCATTTAACGATGGTGTCTAGATGTATGCGGTGACTAATGACAAGGTCTGGGTGGTGCGCTCCGTAGTTTTTGGTGTCTAGGTGTAGAAATCATTTGAAGGTGGTGACTTAATTTACAGGGTAGCCGATGACGAGGTTTAGATAGTTCGCATCGTGGTTTTTGGTTTCTAGATGTAAAAATCATTCGATAGCGGTATCTAGATGTACGGAGTGACCGATTTTGAGGTCTAGGTGGGGCGCTCCGTAGTTTTTGGTGTATAGGAAAAAAAATCATACGTGGACAGCGTCTAGGTGTACAGGGTAGCCGATGATGAAGTCTCGATGGTGCGCAATATGAAACAACAAAATTCACTTAAAACATCTGAAATTAAAAAAAAAAATAAACTTGAAAAAATTAAAAGGTTAGGCGAGTTTGATGACAATTGATTAATCAAGTGGCACGAAGGCGAGTTTGAGAAGCAGACGAAGCCGCGGCGCCCGTGAGACTATTTACTTCTATATTGGTGTTCGCATTTTCCATGATGCAGAAAAAATGCTTATCGTTACTGTTCGTGAGTTTTTTTGGCTCATTAGTATGTTTTCTGAGCTAAACTATGGTTTCCAATGAAAATATTTGTTAAAAATCCGTTTCGTTTAAATATAAACAAGTTTATATATCACAAATGCTCAAAACAGTATCTCTACTTTTTTCTCCAGTGTGGTAGGACTGTGAAGTTGGCTTTATAGCCTAAAAGTGGTAGGACCGTGAAGTTGGCCGCACAAGCTATTATATGTAATACAGTTGGGTATCGCTTTCCCACAGATTTCTATAAGTAATACAGTTGGGTATCGCTTTCCCACAGATTTCTATAAGTTGCGCAGAGTAAATGTATTTATATTGTCTGCTTGACTTTAAGGTTATGTTTTCGAACAGCTGCCGCACTGTCGCTGCATAAACTTACTGAGTATTCGGGATAACTGATGACGGGGCCCAGGAATTGGATTTCGTGAATTTTTGTGCATACATGCAAATATCGTTTCGCGGTAACCGGTCACGCTTGATGTCTAGGTGCCAAGGGTCTTCGATGACGAAGCTGTCGATATATATTGCGCGCTGTAGATTTTTGTATTCACGTGTCAATATCAGCCATGAATGCGGTCTAGGGTGATCTATAACGAAGTCAGGCAGTGCACACCGTGGTATTTCTTGGTGCCAAAATGTTCAAATTAGTTATGTTTACTGTCCAGGTACCTGTGGTCGATAATGACGCGATTGAGGTAGTGCGCTCCGTAGCTTTCATTGTCTAAGTGTAAAAACTGATTTTAGACATCAAAAGCTACGGAGCGCATCAACAAGACCCTGTCATCGGCGACCTCATGCACCTGGATACCATACACGAGATATTGATATTCTTGTAATAAAAATTACAGTGTGTACTGCCCGAACCCCATCATCATGTATTTTATTTTTAGAACAAATTTAAGGTACATGCTTCAATAAGTTCTCTCAAAAAGACATGAAATCTTTAAAAAAAAACTTAACCAAAGTAAAAAAGTTAGGCGCGTTTGATGTTTTGCGTATCATTATGAATATCAATAATTATTTTTACTGTGAAATGATAGATTAAAAAACAACTGAGATCAATTTAATATAAAGCTGTTTTGACGATTCTTTGTAAATTATTTATTTAAATTTAAACATTTAGAGTATGTTATTTCTTGTCATACAAACAACTTAAAAAACAGTATTTATTATTATTTTATTACATTATACATTACGTACTTAAAATAATCTTTGGAACGTATTGTTTCTTACGTCGTACAATAACTTTAAAACCATAATTTTGATGAGTATTCCGTCTTGCGTAATGCAAAAATTGAATGTAAATAACATATTCATGACAAAAAAAAGGATATGTCATATAAACAACTTAAAATATACTTGATATGATTTTTCTATATTTTATTTTAGATCATTAATATTATTGTCATTATTTTTGGCACCTTCTATATTATTTTCATCTTGGTTCTCATCATTTTCGAAATTACTGCGACCATCAAATTCAAATAGTTTATCAAAATATCTATATTCTGTAAAAAAAGAATATGTAAAGTTCTATTTTATATTAATACAAATAATATATTATTATATATAAATAATATGTGCTGTATACATACCATCTGTATCGTTTCTTTTCTTTACGGAGAGAGCAACGGCTGATGAATGAGTCGTTGTTGACTCGACGCCCACGCATCGCTGCCGCGGGTCATAATAAAGATGCGGAAGAGGAGTATAGGGATTGTACACGATGCCAAGAAAATGATTGTTAACACTGTATAGCTGCCCGCGGTAAGGTGTAACATACGAGATTTTCGATGGAGATCCCTGTGTACTTCGTTCGGGGGGAGGGTTTTGATTAGGGGAAGTGGGCGAGCTTTCATTCAACTTTTTTTTTACGTTGAATAACAAATGTTGCTGGGATGAATTTTACATTTTTGTTTTTCACGCAAAATGTACTCCTAACTGTAAAATATTTCATCCAACTTTTATTCGAGCTTCCAGCACACTGCGTCATAGAGTGAAAAACCCGATCATATTCACTGCGGTCCATTTGCGATCCGTAAAAATTATATCCCTTTCATTTTGAGCTTGCATTTTATTAGTGGCGTCGAAAGCCGTGGGAATATATCGTGCCGAACAATAAATCAAGCTATTTCTGGCAGAAATATAACCATTGAACGAAAAAAAGGACGCTGTGAAAATACATGTAAGGAAGCCTCGACAATGACAACCAGAGCACATCGGGCTGATTGTTCTTCTCCATCCCGTCGCTTTTCGACAATGCACCTTTCTCTGTTTTAACCCGGAATTAATTCGAGAGAGCTGCGAAGCTTTCGCACTGTGTGCTTCTCTCTCCCTTTGTGCGCTCGTAGAAAAATCCAATTCCCCCCCCCCCCCTCCCCCCTAGTTGCACAATATACTATTTTATTTAATGTTTGTGGATTATATGTTTTTGTGTTTTAATAATCAGTCTTTTCAGTACTCGAGTATAATTCAGAGTACATTAAAGATTAAAAATTTGCTATCTAGAACGCAATATAAACAATAGAATATTTAAATTATTTTAACCTGAAGTCTAATGACATCTCTCGACTGCGTATTTCTTCTATTTCTGAAAATGATTGGCACTTAGCTGCAACTGCACTTTGTAACTGTGTTCCAAGAAGATTGAGTTCTGTTCGTAAACGTTCCAGTTCTGTAATTTTCCGCTCAATTTGAGAATGTAATGTCGTGTTTTCATCATTTAATTCATCTTTGTTTTTCCTTAAAACAGTATTTTCCTGTTCCAGTCTAAAATATAATGTCTTTTAGGTTTCTTACTCATAATTAATTATGATAAATGTTAACCAATGCTAAAGAATTAAATTTGTTACCTTTTAATAGTATCTTGCAACTTAAACAGTTCTCCTCGACTTTCACCAAGTTGACTTTGTAATTCTGATGTATAATTTTCGGTAAGAGCTAGTTTATCTTGATAGTTTTTCAATTCATTTGTTTGAACCTGAATATCTTTTATTAATTGTTTCAATTTATCATCTGCAACAAAAAAGCATGCTTGATTTCATAAAAAAAATCTATGCTTATACATTTTATAATAATATACAAGCAAATTGATTGATTGCTGGCACTCACTCGCTAATAAATTAAATAACGGTACAATTTAGAACATATTAAATATAATTAAAAATAACTTGCAGAGATCTCTACACAAAATGTAGACCGTCTCCTGTTGATTTCTGGAATTTTTTTAAAAGCATAAAATGTAATGAGTGCCTTTATAGATGTTACCATTTAGATAATAACTGTAAAACTGAGTATTGTAACGAGCCCCACGGCATGGCGTTAGCGGTCGGCAACTTTGCGGCGCGACTACATGGCACGCGCCAGGACGGACAACTCTACGTGCGAAGAAAGCGCGGCACGCTTCGCACGCCGCGCAGTTGTACACAATGGTAACCCGGCTGCATTGAACAGTTAGCATTGCTCCGACGGCTAACGTCCGTCACCGACTCCAGCATCAACATGGGATAGCCGTGACAGCATCTTTGCGGCTGTCGCGGCTGCCAAATCACTCGGGCAAGCTTTGTTGATCTTAATGTTCCACCATCACACGCTATATCGTTTGATTCGCTGAAGTCTTATAGAGATAATTAGGTCACATCTCTATATAAAAGGTGATGACCGGATGTTGTGAAGCCAAGATAGACGTTATGTGATTGGCTCATGTAGTGCATATGCGTCTAAGTCTAAACGTCTCGTCTTGTAGATTAGTTGAAAAAACATAAGAAAACATGTAAAATCGAATATTAAGTCCTCGCTTGTTAAAATTATACAGAGGATTGGAATACAAAAAATCAGATATTTTTAGAATTTAGGAGGAGTTTTCTAAAATGTTAGCATTTATCATTCGCTGTGTACAAAAAACAACCGCTGCCCACTTCTTAGCACGTATAGAGATATAAGTAATTAAAATAACGTATAAATAATACGTTATTTCACTAAAGAACCAGATATAATAATTAAAAAGTGAAAAAATTTTTCAGCTCAAGGTATCCCAATATTTTCTCCTTTTCTCAAATCTTTCTTCTAAATTTAAATGTAGGAAACATTACAATACTTACAGTAAAAATTGATATAACTTTATTGATAGTCCCTGGAAGAATCGTAAAAATTCCAAACATAAGAATACAAATAAATTTAATTTACGTAATAGGTATAATTGGAATAGTAAAATTACACTTTTTAACAATGTTTAAACAGTCAGTGCGCAGCACAAAAAATGTCAAACATTATTTTACATCTTTGAAGCTTATGATAGTAACTTAAGTTAGTGAGTAATAAACTGCAAGAAAACGAAGAAATAACGCATGAAAAAAGAATATCGCTTGCATGCAAGCAAGCACACAGGAAAGCTCTCAAACGCGCAAGTAATAAAGTAATGGTCAAAGAATTAAAAGTGTTCAACGTGGAACAGAAAGATTGCGGAATTTTTCGATATCTATCAAGGACTATATAAAATCCATAAAAGAGTCGGAATAGACATGTAACGATTGATAGATATAAATACAAAAAAGAGCGAGGAAAATTTCAGTCTCAGTTATTGTTTAAACAACGAAAGAAAATACGAAAACAAAATTACATAAATATCAACTTGTAGGTATAAATAATACCTACAAAATAAGCCCAGGTGGATTTAATTCCGTTATCTTGTTCACTTGTTAGAAATAAAAAGACGTCGATTTCGGCCTTTTTTAATATTTTAAATAATTCAGTTAGTTTTGTATCCAAATAATCGTAGTGCATCTTTTAATGAAGGTCTTTGTGTACTTCATGAGTGATAACAATTTTAGGTTATAATATAAATAACTTTTTTTCAATTCAATTTGTTATTGAAAAAGGTGTCTTACAAAATTCTAATTTTTCCAGCCTACATGCGTCGTACAGACGCCTTTAACGTCTTGTTTTACTCGTAAAGAGTAATTATAACAAACAATAAATGCATTTTTGATTTTTCAACTGCAACTTGTTTAAAAATAACTTTGAAAATTAAGTAGCTTAATTAGTTTTAAGCGAAAATTTTTTATTTTTTTGAAACACACACACACACACATAAAAGAGTTGCTTGCGTATCGCACAAGAATACGCACTTGGACCGCCTTGGCAGCAAAATCGAGGAATTAATCGACCATGTCAAAAACATGAACAATATGCTAAAACAAATTAAGGATCTTGCCCAAACTATAAGAACAAGCTATATGAATCTCTGCACGGCAAATGATAACTTACAGCAATGCCAACGCCCGGGAACTCAGGGGAAGGAAACCCAGACAACCCCGAGTCTTAGACTTAGAATAAAGAAAAGGACGATCAACCTTAAAAGGTAGCGTAGCAGGAAGTCGTCACAAGAAAGTCAAAGAAAAAGGAGAAAAAGGCAAGCATGGAGGATAAAAGTGTCCCTGGCGTTACAAACCAGAATAGGATCAGCAAGGACGGACCGAAGCGGGCTAGACCCCTCAGACCGGGTGCTCTAATCAGCAAGGCTGCAAAAAGAAAGACCTATGCAGACATTTTGTCAAAAATGAAAGCGGCTCTTTAACTTGACAAGCTGGGAGAAAGCGTGAATAAAATGTGCAGAACAGTTGCGGGAGATCATCTTATAGAGCTTAAACGCATAAGAGAAGGCAAAACCTTGGACTTTCAAGAAGCGATTAAAGCAGTACTAGTGGAAGGCGCCGCAATAGAAGCACTACAGCAAGAAGAGATTATTAAATTAAGAGATCTGGACATGCTAACCTAAAAAGAGAAGGTACTTGAAGCACTAAAGAAGAAAATTGACGAAGAGAACATCATAGAAGACTATACGATAAGATCTCTACGAAAGACGTACGGTGACACGCATACTGCAGTGATACGGGATACCAGCTCAGATAGCGGCTAAGATCGCTAAGCTACGCATGTCCAATTTACCGAGCTGCAGTAGAAGCAATTGACAGACGAAGAAAATAAGAATAGTGCAGTTGAATATGAACCACTGCGCGACTGCACATGACCTACTAAGCCAGTATGTCGCTGCTTTCCAGGAAAAAATTACAAGACGTAAAAAAAAGTATTCGTGCGCGCTAAGGTCACAGGCGTACATATTAAAAGCTGCTATGCTTCTTATGACGCGCCAATAGAACAATTTAGACAACTGTTGGACCGGCTAGTACATGATGCTATAGAAAGAAAACCGGTACTGATAACAGACGATTTTAACGCCTGGGCAGTAGAGTAAGGCAGTCAAAGGACGAAAGAAAGAAGACAAGCGATACTAGTGGAGATAGGAAAACCAAAAACAAGATCCAGCAGGAGTACAAGGACCAAAAGAGTCGGTTGGAAAACGAAGGATTATGACAAGGAGACATTTCTGCTGGCTCTAGAAGAAACAATAATAGACGATCACCAGTATACTGGTGGGATAAAGAAATTGACGCTGTAGCAGCGAGTGTCATCGAACCAGGAGACGGGAACAGCGGGCCAGGAAGAAATACTACAAGACTGGTAGAGATTGAGAATTAGTAGAAGCCCGAAACAAAGAAATGAAGAATGCTACACTCAAGGAAAAATCCAAGAAAATAAACGATGGCACCTTAAAGAGTTACAGGACGAGGTTAAGCTGGATCCTTGGGAGCGACCATGACAGCGGCCGCAAATGACAAAATCATTCCAACAATCACCACAGAGGAATTACTGGCTGCATGCAAAAGGGTTGGGAACAACAAGGCTCTAAACTTGGATAGCATACACAATATTGCATTGAAACAAGCTATCCAAGCACGCCCCGATGTCTTTGTGAATCTGTACAATGTATGTCTCGAAGTAGGGGCATTTCCTAAGAACTAGAAGAAGCAACGCCTGGTACTACTACCAAAAGGAGATAAGCCACCTGGAGAAGCTGCCTCTTACAGACCACTTTGCTTGCTGGACGCTCCAGGCAAGATTTTAGAGCGTATAATCGGCGTTAAAATGGACCAAGTTATTGAAGAATTAGGTGAACTAGCAGAATATCAATACAGCTTCAGAAAAAAAACGCTCTACTCTTGACGCCGTAAGCTTAGTAGTCAACACCGCAAGAACTGCAGTAGAAGGGAATCGATGGAAAGGAGGAGCTAAGAAGTACTGTGCTCTTGTTACACGGTACGTTAAAAATTCGTTTAATTCAGCCAGCTGGTGCAAGATACACGAGGCACTAAGAAAACATAGAGGTACCCGCATATATAAGAAGGATTATGTCTGACTACCTGTAAGACAGAACTCTATTGTATGACGTAGAGAACGGCACGAAAACCTATCAAGTAAATGGAGGAGACCCACAAGAGTCAACGCTTGGCTCATCATTGTGGAACATCATGTACGATGGAGTACTCAGGCTAGAGCTGCCCGCGTTGAGTCTGTCCAGAGGATGACCGGTCGATGCTGCTCGAAGTAGATAACCGGACGATGTTACAGGAAGCAGACAGCTGGACGTTGCAGAATGAAGAAGACGAGTTTGATCCTGAACCCCTAATCACCTTGGTGGATGGGGGATGTATGGAAATGACAAACTTCAAAGGAGAAGCCAACTAGGCTAGTTAACGGGCCCCACGGAAGTATTGTTTAACGATACTACCTGTGGGGATCCGGTGTCGGAGGGCTCTGCCTACGCCACATAATAGTATATTACGATACGTGTGACCTAAGTAGCCGATTATTGCACTGCGTGTATTAGCACCCGAGCGCAGCGACGGTAATAAAATGCTGTACACTGATGGGCTGCTTAGTTCACGAGTATCATATACAATTTTATAGCACAGCTGCTTAAATTCGCTAAGTCACGCTTATCCGTGATCCTAACAGTCCATTATTGTACAATGAGGTTAACGCACGAGAGTAGCGAGTAGCGAATGTAATACTGACAAAACTGATTCTAGTTTAAAAGAATATTTTAAAAAATTAATATCTTATAATAATCCTTGTGCCAAGGCTTAGAAAATGATGTAAAGAGTAGAAATGGAAGAAAATGCAAACTCGTGATGATTGCACTAAAAATAAATCATATTTTGCTCCATCTAATGAAATTACTGCTGTTTGTGTAGGTAATGACGGCGTACCACCTGTAGATCGTGATATTTGACCCTTCACTCGCGCCGACTAGCTTTTACGGAAGCTATCCCCGCCCGTTACAGTCTATACCAAACATTATTTTTCCCACACTCGACCCAAATGGTCACTTTTTGTGCCCGCAATGCGGAGCGATAGTACCATGATTCTATTTGCAGAAAAATGAGAAATTTGCAGAAAAAATAAGAAAATTTGCGGGAAAATAGTACATTGTGCATCAAGGGGAGAAAATAGGCTATGTCTAGCGTGGGTAAGGTTTTCAATATGAGTCGTAGACGAGTGCTAAAAACACCTTACCCGAGTCTGAAATAGCTTTTCTTCCTATGGTACACACCGTATTTTTTACAACGAGGGCATGAAAGGGCCTTTTTAATGCCAGAAAGTAGCGTAGGTAATCGTGTATTTCAAGTCGTGCACAATAGAGTTGTTATTTTTTGTATTTCAAATTCAATTTCAATGAATTTATAAAATTTTGAAAATTCTAAAAGTTTTGAAAATTCAAAAAGTTTTGAAAATTTAAAAAATTTAGCTTTTTAGGCTTCAATAGTCCAATAGCCTTCCGGTCAAAAGTGGAATAAAATACTATATGCAACACGGGACGAAAGCAGTTTTTCCCTCGGCTTATTACTGCCCTCGTAAGAATATTTTTCCCTTGGGTGATTAATGCCCTCGCTTCAACCATTTTTTCACTAGGGGAGAAAACAGGTCTTTTTTCCGCTGTAAGCGGGAAAAAAATCATTTTTTCACCGGTATAAATACGTATTTTTAAAGTTTTTACAAATATTATAAATTCATTGAAATTGAATTTGAAATACAAAAAATAACAACTCTATTGTGCACGACTTGAAATACACGATTACCTACGCTACTTTCTGGCATTAAAAAGGCCCTTTCATGCCCTCGTTGTAAAAAATACGGTGTGTACCATAGGAAGAAAAATGTTTGGTATAGACTGTAACGGGCGGGGATAGCTTCCGTAAAAGCTAGTCGGCGCGAGTGAAGGGTCAAATATCACGATCTACAGGTGGTACGCCGTCATTACCTACACAAACAGCAGCAATTTCATTAGATGGAGCAAAATATGATTTATTTTTAGTGCAATCATCACGAGTTTGCATTTTCTTCCATTTCTACTCTTTACATCATTTTCTAAGCCTTGGCACAAGGATTATTATAAGATATTAATTTTTTAAAATATTCTTTTAAACTAGAATCAGTTTTGTCAGTATTACATTCGCTACTCGCTACTCTCGTGCGTTAACCTCATTGTACAATAATGGACTGTTAGGATCACGGATAAGCGTGACTTAGCGAATTTAAGCAGCTGTGCTATAAAATTGTATATGATACTCGTGAACTAAGCAGCCCATCAGTGTACAGCATTTTATTACCGTCGCTGCGCTCGGGTGCTAATACACGCAGTGCAATAATCGGCTACTTAGGTCACACGTATCGTAATATACTATTATGTGGCGTAGGCAGAGCCCTCCGACACCGGATCCCCACATGTAGTATCGTTAAACAATACTTCCGTGGGGCCCGTTAACTAGCCTAGTTGGCTTCTCCTTTGAAGTTTGTCATTTCCATACATCCCCCATCCACCAAGGTGATTAGGGGTTCAGGATCAAACTCGTCTTCTTCATTCTGCAACGTCCAGCTGTCTGCTTCCTGTAACATCGTCCGGTTGTCTACTTCGATATGAGATCTCATGTAGATCTCATGTAGATCTCATATAGATCTCATATAGTTCTCATATAGATCTCATATAGATCTCATATAGATCTCATATGACTGAAATTCGTACTGAGATCTATATAAGATTTATATGAGATGTATATGAGATCTACGTGAGATCTCATGAGATTTCATATGCGATCTCATATAGATCTCATGTAGATCTCAGTACGAATTTCAGGCATATGCGATCTCATATGAGATCTCATATAATATTTTGACGCGGGAATACATCAATTGATGCATTTTTACAAGGTGTTTGTGAAAATATCAAATAAAGATAATTATGTCTAAGAAAAGTAAAAAAATTTGGTTTATTTATATAAGTTTTTAATTTCAATTTCAAAGGTGGTGTGCCCCCTTAATACATTATACCCTGGCGAAAAAATCATGTGATACATCACTTAAATTCTCACGTAATAAATCACGTGATTTCGCACGTAATAAATTTAAATCACGTTAGAAATCACTCATAAAATTGAACTACTTATTTTAATTAAAATGATAGTATATTGTGTACCAAGGGTGTAAAGTGGGCTTCTTTAGGCCGAGTGTGGAGTTTGCAGTACGAGTCAAGGCGAGTTAGCCCGAGCCGAATGCGAGGGCGTTTACGAGCCGCAGACGAGTACCGCAA
This sequence comes from Nasonia vitripennis, assembly GCF_009193385.2. Taxonomy (NCBI): domain Eukaryota; kingdom Metazoa; phylum Arthropoda; class Insecta; order Hymenoptera; family Pteromalidae; genus Nasonia; species Nasonia vitripennis. Next base: position 1,470,701 of record NW_022279600.1, read on the forward strand.
CTACACGAGACCAAAAAGCCCGCTTAGCCCTTGGTGCACGCCATATTTTCTGTAACGCATGTACTGATTTTCGCGTTTTTAGAAGATTTGCCAATGAATTGAGTAGCGGGCGCAAAAGTACTTTTACGCCCGCTGTTAGCGTATTTGTACTTTTACGCCCGCTGCTGCATTTTTCGCCCGCCGGTCGGAAAACGACTACTTTAGTCCCTAATTTTAGGTAAAAAAAAAACGCGAAAATCGTGCATGTGTTACAAAAATTAAATTATTTTATTTTTACGTAACGATTATGAAAAGGGACAAAAAAATGAAAAACACCCGCTAAGAATTTTCGAATATTTATAAATATTTATATATATATATATATATAAATATATATATGAAAAAAGTTGCATCAGTCACACTCAATATGCCAAAAAAACGTAAAAATCCATACTTGTGTTACAAAAAATATGGTGTGTACCAAGGGCTAGGTAGGCTTTTTGGCCTCGTATGGTTGCAGTACTTGTCTGCGGCTCGTAAACGCCCTCGCCTTGACTTGTACTGCAAACTCCACACTCGGCCTAAAAAAGTCTACTTTACGCCTCTGGTACACAATATACTATTACTTAATAAATTGATTTTTTTATCACGCAACAAAATTATTTTCCTTATTTTATCAAATAACAGCAGATAGTTTATACACGTAAATTATATATTTTTAAAATTTATATATGATCTGCAAGTTATCATTATTAGCACAAGTAAATATGGCTAAGGGAGTAAGATAATGGATGGTGAAGTTGAGGATCAGGGTTCAAGTCTCGGTTAGGACAGAGTTTTTTTTTCACTTTTTTGCGGTCAATCTGTTTGGATTAGCACCAACAAATATATTTTACGTAATTGTTTAGTAAATACAAAATAATTTATTTTAATTGAAACAAATACTTAAATTTTATGAGTGATTTATAACGCGATTTTTAACGTGATTTTCACGTGAGAAATCACGCCAAATAGTCACGTGATGTATCACCACACAAGAGATGGGGGAGGAGAGGAGATGGAGGAGTAGCAACCTCGTTAAAATAACTAAGGCTCATCTGGCCCGGATGACAGCATCTTGTTAAAGTGCTCTTTCCTAGGATACAGGATAGGGGAAGAAACCCCGAATATAAATAAATCATGAACAGTGAATTAATTATAACACTGCCCCAAGCGAGTCAAGCTTTACAGCCCACTCCCGACGTCGGTTCCGATCGGGTGAAAGCCACGGTGGCCGACGCAGGCTCCATGCATGTTCGAGAGAGCCAATTAACTCAAACAAGACAAGAGGTTATGGAGGTGGGTCACTCGGCCCTCAAAGGAAGATTAGCCTCAAGTGACGCATCAGGATGTGATGGAGTCATAAACAGGGGAATGCACGAGGTATGGTCTAAAATTCAGACAGCAGATCGTGCGGAAGAAGAGTTGATGGACAAGATTCAGAACCATCTGGACAAGATGGACGCTGTAGTAGGTCCAGCCAAAAACATTCATAAGAGTTTTAAGGATGACATGAGGAAGGTCATGTCTTTCTGGAAACGGCTCATCAGCGTAAGAGAAGCGTCGAGCAAGACCAAGTCTAGCTTTGGACTGATGATGTCAAATAGTTCACGGACCTCGCTGACCTCAGAAGAAAAACGGGAGGTAGAAACGTCAAGGAAGAGAGAGGAACGGTCTCCTACACAGAACGAGACCAATAAAAAAAGAAAAAAAGAGGACAAGACGCCAAAGCATGACCAGAGTGCGCCACTAGCGACGACTTCCAGCGCTACTCAGTACCCGCCGCCCACAACAGGGACATTACCACCCTGGCAGAGGGTGGAAACAAGAAAGAAAAAGAAGAAAAAGGAAAAAGAAGACGATAAGATTAACAATGGTGTAAATCAGAAAGGCGCTAGAAAATCTAAGCCGCCAAGGGCAAGACCAACCCGACCGGAGGCTCTAATCATAAAAGCTACCGACGGGAAGTCCTACGCTGATATCTTGCAAAAGATGAAAGCAGACCCAAAACTGAAGATGCTAGGGGATAGCGTAAATAGGATACGCAAAACGGCGGTTGGTGACTAACTTTTGGAACTCCAACGCACATCGGAAGGGAAGGCAACGGAACTTCGACAAGCGGTGCAAAAAGTGCTAAAAGAGGGTGTCACCATAAGAACCCTACAAGATGTAGAGATCTTTGAAGTAAAGGATCTTGATGTTCTAACCACTAAGGAGGACATCATGGAAGCGCTACCGAGAGAGTTTCAAGATAGCGGCTTAAATGCAGTGGAGGAAACGGCAGTAAAGTCTGTGCGCAAGGCATATGGCAATACGCAGACGGCGGTCATTCAAATGCCATAAAAAAATGGCTCAGCAGATGATCGCAAAGCAGAAAATCAGGATAGGCTGGGTAGTATGCAGAATACGAGAGATAAAGCGGAATATGCGATTTGGATATATCGGCAAAAACTGCACAGTAACACAGGATCGAAGTAACCACTGTTACAAGCGTGGAGTCGAAGGACATAATGCAAGAGATTGTAAAAACAAACCGAGCTGCGTTCTCTGCCAAGAAAGAGGAGCAACAGAGAAAAGTGACCATGCTGCTGGTAGCTACACATGCCCAGTATACCGAGCGGCAGTAGAGAAGTTGAAGAAACGAAGATAATGAAGATAGTGCAGTTGAACTTCAATCACTGCGATACATTACAGGATTTACTTAACCAGTACGTTCATGAGACGGAGGTCGACGTAGCCATTATATGTGAACCATACAGGGCTCTGGACGAACATCGTGGGAAACAGACGACACTGGAAGAGCAGCGATCTGGGCATGTGGGAACGTGGCATTCCAGGAAAAAATGTTGACCAGCGAGGAAGGATTTGTTCGTGCAAAGATAGCTGGAATACACGTATACAGCTGCTATGCTTCGCCTAACGCACCGATCGAACAGTTCGAGCAGCAGTTAGATCGACTCGTGCAGGATATTGCGGGAAGAAAGCCAGTAATTATCGCAGGCGATACAAAATAGTAATGAAGAAGATTGAAGCAAGCTACGTACCCCTTCCAAAATGCCCGGAACTATTACACCGGGTAGTGACCACACTGTTCCCCAGGCAACTGGAAGAGCCAAGTGTCATCGAAAGAGGTGCGAATGAAGAGGCTGTTTCACCGATCATGATTAAGGAATTGTTTGCCGCCAGCAGAAGGGTAGGAAACAACAAGGCCCTAGGACCGGATGGCATTCCCAATATTCGTTAAAGCATGCCATCCATGCTCATCCAGAGATGTTCGTAGACTTGTACAATGCATGTCTAGAAGAGGGAACATTCCCTACAAAGTGGGAAGAAACAGCGACTCGTGCTTCTGCCAGAAGGAAAGAAGCCACCCCAGGATTCCTTATCATACAAACCGGTCTGACGATAGAGGGGAAAAAATGAAAAGGAGGAAAAAAGAAGACTGCGCCATAGTTACATTGGATGTCAAAAATGCATTCAATTCGGCTAAATGGAGTGAAATACACGAAGCACTCCGGAAACAGGATGTGCCCTTATATATAAGAAGAATGATGTCCGACTAATTAAAGGACAGAATCCTATTATATGACACGGAGGACGGTACTAAGACCTATAAAGTTACAGGAGGCGTACCCCAAGGGTCAGCGCTTGGCCCACTGACGTGGAACATCATGTACGATGGGGTTCTAAGCCTACAAACCACATCTATTATGCTATATGGAGCCCCAATATGGGCAGATGCGATGCGGGTGAAATCGTATTCCCGAATACTAACCACTGTGCACAGACGAAGTGCACTAAGAGTGGCGTCCACTTACCGTACAGTATCGGACAATGCGGTGTGCATTATTGCTGGTATGTCGCTGATTGACCTATTGGCGATGAAGTGAGGAAGTATTCCAAACTAAAAGAAGAACAAGTGACAAAACTCAGAAGGAGATCTGGGATGCAGCAAGAAAGAAGACAATGGCCGAATGGCCAACAAGATGGGATGTTAGTGACAAAGGGCGATCGACACATCGCCTTATACCAAAAGTAGAGGATCGGACTAAAAGAGAACATGGTGAGGTCACCTACTACCTCACGCAGTTTTTAACCGGGCACGGATGCTTCCGGGCTTATCTGCACCGATTTAAATTAGACGACAGTCCTAACTGCCCAGCTTGTTTGGACGCTCACGAAGATGCGGAGCATGTTCTCTGTGACTGTTCGCGATACCAAAGGAGCGAGAAGAACTCGAGTGTTATCTCCAGACCAGAGTGACACCTGAGTCAATGATGACAACTATGTTGACGTCGGAGGATGGTTGGAACGCAGTAAACAACTACGTAAGGACTATCCTCAAGAAGGTTAGAAATGACGAAGAGAAAAGGCAAAGACAAGGCGAAACAGCGGAATAAAAATGTAGCTAGACGAAGGTCACTGAGCCGTGTCAAGGTTGAGGCTGTCCAGAAGATAGCCGGACGATGCCGCACGAAGCAGACGACCGGACGATGCGGGAAGAAGCAGACGCCCGGACGACACAGAAAGAAGAAGAGGTGATGACGACCATATCAATTAGATGAGGGCGTAAAAGCCTTCCGCCCACTACTCGACGGTCGTACCACGGGTAAAAAGGGCACAGAAGATGGACCTAGGCGCGCCTTTATCGAGGGTCGATAAAGGCAAAGAGGGCCGTTCCTTGGTACGGTTGGGTGTTTTTCATCTGGCCGTAAAAAGGATGGATTTAATTGGTGTGAATCCGACACACGGCTGGCATTGCGAATATGGCTGTTTCGACGATCCCATAAACAAAGTCATGCTATAGTCTTTCTAAGATATTCCCTAACACCTCTTCTCCGAGAGAGAAAAAAAAACACACACACACAAGGGCAGGGGGATGCCGATACCACGTAAGTGGCGCGTCCCCCGGGTGGCGGATAGGGAAAAGCTTATCGACGCGTCGAGGTCTCCTCAACCGGCCGTAGGGTAGAGCAGAAATAAAATATGCTCCGCGAACCAAACAGGCTAGGGGAAGAAACCCCGAAGATAAATCAACACACACACATACACACACACACACACATATACATATTTATATCGCACATAAGCATGATAAGAGTGTGTATATATATATATATATATATATATATATATATATTCGTAAGTATAGGGAGATTTTTACAAAAATGATCAAATATAATATTTTAATATTATGTATATCTGCAATTTCTATATTTTGTTTTGCTATATTATGATTAATTAGCAATAGCCAGCGTGCTTTGGGCACTTTTTTTCTGCATGCAGTCTTTTTATTATAATATCAAAACATCGCTAAAAGCGAAACGCTTTGCTTTTCAGATAAGGCACTCGCCAATATTTAAAGGTTCACTAATGATCACACACATAGACACACATACACACACAAAGTATGCAGATATTCAAATATTGTTGACAAATTTATTAAACTGTAATGGGGTAAGACTTGAAAGGAAACATCGTCTTTTTTTCCTGTTCTAATTACCGGTTGTGTTATCGGATAGTATTTTCAATATACTGACCATGCTTTATAGAAGAAATTCGTATTCTTACGAAACAGATCAATTTTTCAGATTCGTCAATTGCATAATCTAAATAAAACTACTCAGTTTCATTCGATTACTTTTATTGATCTACTGCAGCAAAAACTTATGTTGAATTTTAATGACCATTGATTTGTGTATAAAAGATTTTAGTGGGCAGTGACAGCACTTCCATCTGTCTAGCAGGTACGGCTATGCCGGAGCCGGAATGGCAGTACGACACCGGAACGTACGACAGTCCCGCCATCTACGACATGTTGTACGACCTTTATGACGGTTTATGTCGCGTTGTTGCGGCCTATAGTTTTGGACTTGTTGAACGACGACAGCGCCATTGTGTGCGCTCTCTTAAATAGATGTGATCTTATCGAAATAGTTCTTAATTCTGTTAATATAAGTTTAAATACATGGAGCAAATTATATCATTCTGTGCGTTAAAAGTATAAGCTAATGTATTTTAGCGAATTAATAATTTTAAGATTTTCCGTAAAAGCCATGGAGTCATGCTAGCAAATTGTGTAAGGAGTGAAGTTGCCTTTGATTACTAATAGTGTTATTCTATAGTTATATTTATGTAGTTTATGAGTCGAATCGTTTGTCCAATTTTAATATTGAAGTTTACACTCCATATTTAGTTAGTATTTTAGATTTTAGTTTGTTTTGACTTTTCAATTTTAAATTGTAAATTATACTACATATATTTTTGGTGCATAATAATATTGTTTGATAGTTATTATTTTTCTCTGATTATTAGTGATATATGTGCGTGTATGTATATAATTTGTTGAATTGCAAGTGTTCCACGTATGCGTATCCTGCCTTTAATAAAGTACTTCAATGGAATTATTAGATAAGAAATTTATTATAAATTAAAAACAAAAATTATTGTTAAAACTTTTTCTATTAAGCATCTACTTTGTGGAATTTATTTTATTGTTGCAGGTTTTTCAATGTTTATAATGTTTGTAGCAGATGAATTTTTCTATCAGTCACTTGACTAGTAAAGTATATTATTTTTAATTTATTAAAATTATTATTTATCTTGTATATAAGTGATTTTGTTGCATTTTATTGCAAAGTATAATGTCATTGTGTAACGGGGTTCACTTTCGGGGGAAAACTCGGTGATATTCAACTGGATCATAATCTGTCGGTGCGATGGAGAACTCTCTCAACGTCCGTGATTTACCCTTGTTGCAACGCAGCTCGTCGCTAGAGCTGCTTCGCGAACGTCGTGTTCGCACGTGTGCTACCTCTACGCACTCTCCTGTGCGGAGCCGGCTTCTCAGTTTGGCGTTGCAACCGCCTGTTGCAACGCCCGCGGAGGCGGCGGTATTCGCGATGAGGACGTAGGGAACGGGAGAGAACAAGCCGGGAAAATAAATCTAATTCCGATTAAAATCAAATAAAACAATGATATATTGTGCGGCCAATGTTTTCTCTATACAAACATGCGCCGAGTCACCTCAATGTCGACTCGGCGTGGAGAGTATCTCGCGAAGCTTACGCGCGCGAACGAGAAGGCCGTTACTCGGTGCCGCTGCACCAAGTAGCAAAGCTGTAGCCGCTGCTACCGCTGACGCGATACAGAAAAAAGGTCAGTAGTATTATTTAAAGCAAAGCATATTACGAAACATTCTATTTTTGAGGTTAGAAAATGTTAATATTGTACAAAATAAGCGAGAATAATTTAGATAAACTAAACAATAATATTATTTATTATAGTCGCAAAAATAATCAACTGAATAGTAGACTCAAATTGAAATATTTAACTCAAACCATATTAAAACATTTTTAATTCTGGGTCCATTTAACCTGATGTCTAGCCATAACCAAGCAAATCGAGTTTTAAAAGGCTTCACGACATCCGGCCATCTCTTTTTCAAGAGAGAGAGAGAGAGAGAGAGAGAGAGAGAGTCCAGTTCTTTTTTATTTGTAAATGCGTTCTTAACGAAATTATGTTATTGGCATGCACGGTAGTACAGATACATTAGACTCACCAAACCGATTACTTTGTAATAGTACATTATGATACGTGTGACTTAAATGGTTCTTTTTTACACGGCGCAGTTAGCATCCGAGCGTAGCGAGGGCGCTAAGCGCCGTATAAAACTGAACCATTTAAGTCAAGAGTATCGTATAAAGTTTTATAGCACAGACTGCTAAAATCCGCAAGTCTCGCCTATTCGTGACTAAAGTAGTCCTTGCATGAATTGACCGTGAATTTAGACGCCCATATTGCTTTCCCACATACTTGTACAGACCAGTGGGATTACTGATGTGATCACACATATATTCGACCAGCGGGACTACGGGTGTGATTTCATTTTTTTGTTATTAATATCAAGTGGCGCATTAGCGGTAGCCAGGGTAGCGGATGACGATGTCTAGGTGCAGTACACCGTGGTTTTTTTGTGTCTAGGTGTAAAAATCATTCAAGGACGGTGTCTAGATGTACAGGGTGGCCGATGACGAGGTTTAGGCAGTTCGTAACGTGGTTTTTGGTGTCTAGTGTGAAAATAATTCAAGGACGGTATCTAGGTGTACAGGGTGGCTGATGGCGAGGTCTACCCTGCTAAAAATGACCAATTAGAGCCGATTAATGCCGATTCCATTTTAATTGATTCTAATCGGTTTTAATTGAGATAATCGAGCAGTACGATTACTAGTTAATTGGTTTTAATCAGCTTTAATCGGAAGTTGGTCCGAATACGTAAAACTCCGATTTCTTTTAATTGGAAAAAATCGGTCTTAACTGTTTTTTGTTTTGTAATTCGAACCTTATATAGTAATCATCGGTTGTAATCGGAATCGGTCCTAATCAGTATTTAACCAATACTGTGTGATCGGGATTAATCGGTTGTCATAGTGGTGCAAATATAATCGTGTTTAAAGGATTAGAGTTAAGGTTGGTAATAATCGGTTGTAATCGTAATCGGTCCCAATCAGTATTCAACCAATACTGTGAAATATTATCAATATCAAATATCAAAATATCCAATACTGTGAAATACTATAGATCGTGATTAATCGGTTCTTAAAGTGGTACAAATGTCATCGTGTTTTAAAGGATTAGAGTTTGTGTCTATGATAATCGGTTGTAATCGGAATTAGTTCAAAATCAGTACTCAACCAATATTGTATTATCAGAATTGATCGGTTCTAATATTGTAGTTCTTAACTTAACAGTGTTTAAAAAATTAGTGTTGACTAATAATTCACCACTTCATTTAAAGGGCAGACAAAGTACCTTGGGAAACATTACTTCAGTTAATCAGTTATTGGTTTTGCTTCCTCCTAAGAGGAAGCTTTGTAATAGTAAAATTGTCAGTTTCGCTGAAACTTTGTAGAAGCGCATTTGGAGGTGTTTGGAGTACGAATCATGCGTTTTTATAAAATGTCCTTGCGGATGACTGTGTGTGTGTGTGTGTGTGTATGTACGGATACCGTCATAATTCTGAAACCACGCGATCGATCATAATAAAATTTGGCATGCAGATATGTTTTCTGATTCTTAATTCGGGAAACATTGTTTTTATGATTCTGACCATTTTATGGCCATATTATAGCCATTTTTTGATTTTTGAAAAACTATTTTTGCTTTTCTTTATAATATGATCTATACAATATATTCAACAATAATGTATCTAAAAGAGCATAAAATTGCCTACTCTTTTCCGCAATATTTTCCAGATTGACCGTTCCGTTCAATTTTTATGATAAAAAAGGGGATTTTAAAAAAAATTTATTATCTCTAAAACTAAATCGTAAAACGTCTTGAAAAAATGTATGACAATAAAAAACGATAATATCTATTTTCTGTAAAAATTTTTAACCATTTTGATGACTAAGTTGTCAAGCTAAAAATCGAAAACTAAAAAAATGGGTCTACGTGTCGTACGATTACGGGAGTAAAAAGGCTTTAATTAAGTTGAAATTTTGGGAAAATATCGATCTTTTGATCACCTTGGCTAGGTTCTTTTTGCAGCTTATAAAACCGTGTTACGTCATAGGTTAAATAAGAAAATAATAAAAATTTAAATAAAATAAAATAACGGCGCAGCCGCGTGACAAAAAAAAATTATATTTTCCGTAGAGCTTAAGAACAGGCGAGCGTCCGGACAGTGCAATTAGGCAGTCCGAAGAAATAGCCATTAAGAGCGCAGGTACAGCGATCGGGATCGGTATACGGCGGGCAGCAGCCCTATCGTAAAATTTGTGCGCAGCCGGAAAAAATCCAAAGTATCTGGGGAAATTGCGAGCGACGATCTGGCGCCTCAAGTTTTAGAGTCTTTGTGTCACAGAATGCGAAGCCGTGCAAAGCAAATTATAAATTTTAAAAGTAGAATATTTATAATAAATAAAATGAAAATTTAGATTCATATAAAGTATGGACAGTTGAAAAGTATTAAGTTGCAACTTTGCATACTTTATTTATTTCAAAGATAAAGTAGAATTCGTATTCGTGGCGTAGAAAGAAATTTATACTCGCACAGGTTTTACAATATGTTTTTAGTTAAATAGATAGTTTATAATAAACTAGTTAGAAATAGCAGCTAGGTTATAATAATAATATCAAGTTTAAACAATAATAGAATATTATAATAAAGTTTAAAATTTAAAAATATTAAGTTATAATAAATTTGAATTGATTGCAATAGTAAATTAAAATCATAGTTGATATTTATTATATTATATAAGCAAAAATGTAAAATCTACAAATTATTATAAAATAACAAATAGAAAACTTGAAAATGGTACAGAGAGGGCCATCTCGCGGGAAATCGGCAAGGCTAGGAAAATAGCGAAGGTGGAGCGGAAGAAGATCGGAAGAGGCGGTAGCCAAGCTGAAAGCACCGATGCTATAGGTCTATGACCGATTATAGAGGGCGCAGATGCGGACATAGGCCTATGGAAAAGAAGCGACGCGAGGGCGAAGGGAGGAAAAGCGTGAAAGAAAAGTCTGTATGAGAGTCTCGTCGAGGAGTTCAGCTGAGGTGGCTGCTCCCAAGCAACATATAAGTTTTTAAATTTTGTATTTCAAAGCCGTGGTAGCTGTGTTCAGAATAAGAATTAGTCCAAGTTTTTTTCTTTTTAAAATAAACAGAATATTGAGCAATCAAATGAACAGATTAAAGTTTCATTCATTTTAACCAAATTTTCAAATCCAAAAGGAAGGAAGGAGTTTACAATCCAATAAACTCTGAATTTGCTGCAATCTACAAAAAGAAAAGTAAGTAAAAATCTGTAACGAGGTGCGAAATCAGGTAGATTCGCGCATCATTGAAACGCGACGTTGCGCAAGCGCGAGGCAAGATTCGGGGCTTCGCGTATAAGTCGTGGTCCGTCAGACAGAGAGATAGCTTCCAGCCATAGGTGCGAACGCATCAGCTCGATCGTGTGTGAGACTGACTGCATCGAGCGACGAACGATAGCGTGCGAGAGAGTGAGAGTGTGTGTGATCGCGAGAAGAAGACGTCCAAGCCAACTCCTGTTACAAGAAGCAAGGACGCCGAGTCGACATTGAGGTGACTCGGCGCACATTTGTAAAGAGGCAATATTGGTCGCACAATATATCATTATTTTGTTTTAATCGGGACTAGCTTTATTTTCCCGAGTTGTTCTCTCTCGTTCCCTACGTCCTCATCGCAAATACCGCCGCCTCCGCGGGCGTTACAACAAGCGGTTGCAACGCAAAACTGAGAAGCCGGCTCCGCACAGGAGAGTGCGGAGAGATAGCACACGTCCGAACACGACGTTCGCGAAGCAACTCTCGCAGCGAGCTGCGTTGCAACGCGGGTAAATCGAACCCCGTTACAAATCATATAAGTTAATTAATAAATATCCAAAGGTTTGGGAATTTGTAAAGTGAGCAGGCTTCGAACGCTACCGCTTATTTTACATATATATTTTGGGATAACTTGTCGAGTTGCCTGGAGGGTTGACTCGACTTCGCTTGTCGGAGGCCTTTTGACCTACAGTTCGACGAGACCCGTTCATTAATTTGGGAAGGGATTTGAATAAATTCACGCGGAATATTAAAATAAATAAAGGAGCGACTCCATCCCGAGTTCAGCCGAAGCTGACTCAAAACGGAGAATATTACAGTGTGCGTCGACGTTTGTACGTAACAACCGTTTTGTTTAAAAGATATCAGAATTCAAATTCTTTGTCTCTCACTCTGTATACCCTGTATAACTGAAAATTACTATTTCTGTTAAACCTTATAACTCGCTAACTAAAGTTCAGAATGTTTTAAGACGATTCATGATTTTATGATGTTATGAGGATCCTATGGTATTTAAAATATTGAAATTTAAATTTTTTCATAAAAATTATATGATTTGATATTATGACAGGTGCTCCTTATTTTATTTCTATCCAAAAGTGACTGTTGCGGACACGCCGCCAGGGGTCGTCCGGTATTTCTCACTCGCAAGCACAAAGAATCTATGATGGTCGGTATATAAGGCCGTTTAAGTTACTATACTAACCAATTAATCATACGTGCGAATATAATTCATTATAAACGATTAAAATCAATTTGTACAAATTTCGATCGATTAATACCAATTACTACAATGAAAACCTATTTCAACCGATTAAAGAACCATAGCAATCTAGACCGTAACATTTATACAATTACAGAAGATTTAGAACGATTTAAAAAAAAAAATTGATTAAACTGTTACCGACGCGCCACCAGGTGACGTCCGGTTTTTCTCACTCGCAAGCGCAAAGATTCTATGATGGTTAGTATATAAGGCCGTTCAAGTTGATACACTAACCAATTAATAATAAGATATACGTGCGACTATAACCAATTGAAACCGATCCCTTCTGAAAAAACCTAATAATCAGCTGATAATCTGCTGATAATCGTGTCAAAATGTCAGCTGATTATCTGGTGATATCAGCTTAATATCTTTATTTAAGCTGATAGTTACGAATATACGTTTACATGAGATAAAATGCTAATGATAATCAGCTGATTATCAGGTGATAATCATTTAAAATTTGTTAACCTTCAGTATATTTTTTCGAAGTTGTTTTAAATTAATAAAATTTATAAAATTCACATAATGAGGGCCAATAGGTTTTACCTTCCAGATGATAACACCAAAACACTGGCTGTAAGCTACAAAATTTTTATTTATTAATATTTCATTGTTTAAATCGAATTATTAAAAAATAAAAATTTTGTAGCTCACAGACAGTGTTTTGGTGTTATCATCTGGATGGTAAAACCGCATTGGCCCTCGTTATGTGAATTTTATAAATTTTATTAATTTAAAACAATTTCGAAAAAATATACTGAAGGTTAAAAATTTTTTATTTAAATTTTTTATATTTTTATATTAAATTTTAAGTACTAGCATTTTACAATTAACCAACGTAATGTAAGAGATCTCAAATAGACATTTTATATAAATAAGTACTTTTGAAAGTTATAGTATAAACAATATAGAAATGTATTATTAATAAGTATTTTGTTAAACATTAAAAAGTTTTATCATAGTTATTTGAGTATTCAAATTCAAAACTTTATTTTATTGTGTGTATTTTTTGCAATGAATATTAGTAACTAGAAAAGACAAATTAACACAATCATGAGTAACAATTCTTACAACAACAGTATGAAAGGGCTGGAAAGGTGGGGAGCACAACGAGTATGCAAAGTACATACTTGTTTTGTTTTTCTACTGTTCTTTCTTGTTTAGTTTTAGGTTAGTTTTTAAGCTTTTCTTTATACCATTTCCTATGTACAGGTAATTTTATTTACCTCTATAGGATGCCTTCTAAAGGCATTGTAAGTGGTTTGATAAATAAATAATTAGTGCAAAAATGACTAAAAAAAATTTATAAGCATTTTAATTTTTACTCATTTAACACAAGTTTTTATGTGAATAGCATTTTCAGTGACAGTTACCCTAAAATTTTATAAAAGCTACCATTTAGATTTTGTTAAGAATTTTTGTAGTTAAAGATGAGTATTTAAGGGATGTTTATCATTGTTGAAAACTATGATTATTATAGGTAGCTATAAGCATTAGAAAGAATTGATTGAAACCAAGAAAAGTCAAATCACCTTCTGTATGGAAGTTTTTATTATTAATTAAGACGATTAGAATCATTTAATGCTAAAGCATGCATAATCATTATTATAGAACAGTGTGGCTAAAATCTGCTGTTAAGTCTCGCGTAATCGTGACTAAAGTAGTCCTTATTTGCACCGTGAGGTTATCGCACGAGCGTAGCGAGATACATTTTTTTATGTTTCACTGTATATCTGTATCTATTATACAATTTAGTGATTTTTAAAACACGGTGTATGTATAAAAGTGTTTGCACAACTATCATTGTGCTAAAGCAATAAGCACTCTGTCCCCACAAGTCAAATATATGTAGCGTACGCGGAAAACTTTGTAGCATACGAGAAACATTTTCCAGTGTAGCGTATGTGAAATATTTATTTCACATACGCCATTTTATTTCGCGTACGCGCTGACGTGCGCCGAGACCGTCTCTTAAAAAATACAAGAGCAGTGATGGTTCCAAGGTAAACCGCCTGCTTCGTGTTCAAGGGGTTGAGGACTTAAATCTTATTATCGTAATCTATTATTTCGGATCCAATGGAAATCACACTCACACCATGTTTGAGGGAGTACTACACATACAAATAGATTTTAATGAGAAAATTACTTAATTAAATTTTAGTAAAGGTTTGGAGCATAAAAAAAAGTTATAAAGATTGTAATGTCTTTAAATGCACATGCTTTTCTTGCATTCTTGATTGTATAATACTGACAGTTCAGAATTCACTCAAGTTTTGTAAGTTTTAAATAAACAATTAAAGAATAGTTTAAGTGCTTGTAAGTAAGACTTTGCAGCCTGCGAGCGTGATAATAAACAAATGATATTAAAAGTAGGTACATTTAAGTTAGAAATGACACTATTTTTCTAGTCAAAATGAGCATGCTTTTTATTTCTTGTTTGCTAGCAATATTTACTTTACTAAAAAGCTGCATAAATGAACATACACCAAATAATGATTATGCATGCATTACTATTAAATGATTCTAATCGTCTTAATTAATAATAAAAAGAAGGTGATTTGACTTACATTTTGAGGTTTAGTGTGACTTTTCTTGGTTTCAATCAATTTTTTCTAATGCTTATAGCTACCTATAATAATCATAGTTTTCAACAATGATAAACATCCCTTAAATACTCATCTTTAACTACAAAAATTCTTAACAAAATCTAAATGGTAGCTTTTATAAAATTTTAGGGTAACTGTCACTGAAAATGCTATTCACATAAAAACTTGTGTTAAATGAGTAAAAATTAAAATGCTTATAAATTTTTTTTAGTAATTTTTGCACTAATATAAATTGATATATTTAATTTCATTGATATCTCAACGGTTTTTTGTTAACGATGGTACTGCCTTCACCTCAAAAAATGACTAAAATCATCTTTTATCTGAAACTTTTTATTAAGCATTATATTGGTAAATAGAATCGCTAAAGGCACTGTCTAGGTACCAGCACCGTCAACGGTCGAGGGTAGATGATACAAGCACAACAGCTTTTTTCACCATCGATGGTCTACGGAACAAATACCGGAGCTTTTTGTATTGTCGACAGTGAATGGCAAATGATGAACTGTACAATGTACAAGTAATTTTATCACGGTGGATGGTGGACAGTGGAGTGGGTATGATTGCTTTAGCACATCTGAGCCAGAAAATCAGTTAATTAGTGACTTGTAATTCACTTTGTTTCTGCAAAGAGTAAATCCGTATACTGTTGCTTTAGCATACTGATCTTTTCACTCAGATGTGCTAAATCAATCATACCGACTCCACCATCCATCGTCCACCATGTTAAAATTACTTGTACATTATACAGTTTACCGTTTGCTGTTCACCATCGACAATATGAAAAGCTACCGTATTTGTACTGTCGACCATTGATGGTGAAAAAAAGCTGTTGTGCTTGCATCGTCTACCATCTACTGTCGACGGTGCTGGTACCTAGACAGTGCAATCGCTAAATGTAAGTGCAGAATCATTGCTGTACCTCAACATATGCAACTTCTGTTATCTAACATATCCCAAGAACCAACAAAAAAAAATTACTTGGTTTGACTAGCTCCCTAAGTGCAGAGGTGTCTTTATGATTCATGGGGCCCTAGGTCCAGATCGTATCGGAGCCCCCCAAAATTTCATCGAAATATTAAATTCAAATGCCTTATTTAGAAAAATATAATACATAACGAGTAAGTTAAAATAAATTTATAATAATTGAACTGCCTTTTGTAAAGTTAAATATCCCAGGCAAGAATAGTATGTATAGGCTATGTGTATAGAATCTAATCTAATGTATTAAATTTTATATCATTTGAAGAGTTAATCTCAGATTTTGCAACAAAAAAAGCAAGAAAAAAAATGTAATATTTTTAAAATAAATCCATTATTAAATTCTATATAATTGCAAATTATTTTAGTATTTATGTTTTATATTTGCAACTTGCAGTGCGTGAGACGCAGCTATGCGCCCCGTATATGGATACGCAATAACGAGCTATTCTAAATCATCGCTCCCTATGAAAACTAGCACAACTCACAAAGACAGGCAAACCTCAAAGTTTTAAAAAGTTTTGAAAATTTTAGAAGATTTCTAAAAAAAGTGAATAATTTTAAAAAAGTTTGTAAAAAATTATTGTATTTGTAAAAACAAGTTTAAAGTCGGTAAAAAGTTGTAAATTGTGAATATTTAAAAATGTTAAAATGAAATCAGGGACAGTTTCCCAAAAATCAGCAAATTTTTATAGAAATTCGTTGTTTAAAGTTTGAGTTGTGCTAGTCTTTGTGGGATATTCTAAGTTGTGCTAGTCTAGCGTGTGTCAAATGAGTTGTGCTACTTATGACGATAAATTTAAACAGTGCTATTCTTTTTAGGGAGCGATGATATACACTTACTCGTTATCGGCACGGCATCTTAGTAACATGCTCGCGAAGTCAAGAATAGAAATTTAAATTTCATATTTATAATATAACACTTCTCAAAAATGGTTCTGGTTTATATCTTAAAGCTTATTTCATATTATCTGTGATTCGACACGGTTTGTTATTTAGCTTGTTGAAAACGTTTTATATTTATATTTGGTTATTCAGGGTTATTGGGTTAATTCTCAGATTTTGGGACCCCCCAGAACCTCGGGGCCCTAAGCCTCTATACAAAGACGCCCCTGCCTAAGTGCTATAGTAGCTTAAGAAATGCCAAGGTGTGATAAACCTATCCTGCAAACTTTCAAACACTTACGTTAATCTAGAAACACAACATGATATGCTGAAGACCATATGAACTTTCAAGTTCAAAAAAGCCACCCATTTATTCATAGAAAAATACAAATTTTAAAGTTTTCAAACAGAGTTTTAGTGTTATCATACAGATGGTAAAACCCATTTAGGTCCTCAATAGCTGAATCTTATACATTTAACAACTTGGAGTAAAAAAATAAAGGATTCAAATGTTTCATGATTATTTCTTGATAATTAGCAAATAATCAGCTAAATATTATCTGACGTTTCAGTTGGTAAAACAGTTTTTTGCCATCCATTACACTATGAGAATGCTATATTTGTAAGGAAAACTCATTTCATGCAGCTGTTTGGCCAGAGAGTAGAAATGAATTTAGGTTAGTAAATAACGCACAGAAGTGTCACATACCCACAAAATAAAAATAAATTGCATAGACATGGACTTTAAACAAGCGGAATACATTTTAAAAAGCATATTTAAAGAAATTCTATTCATTATTTTTAAATTGTTACTTAAACTTTTTATTAACCCTATAAGAAATATTATTATACTGCAGGAAAGCATCACTTTTTGCGTGCTATAAATATTATATACATTTTAACTTTATATTAATTTTATTTTATTATATTATTAAATATCAAACATTAATACTTTAAAACAGAATTAAAAATTTCACTAAAAGGTTTGATAAAAATGTATTCCCAATACCTAGATTTTTACGATTAGTTTCAAAAATTGCCTTTGCTGTTATAAATTCCTCAATTTTTTTGTTAAAAAAGAAATCTAATTTTTGACAAATTTCATCTGGAATCTGTGCGATTTCTTCGACTGACAATACTTCTACTATTATTTTAAACTTAGCTTGATCTGAACTCTCCATAATGATAAAAAAATAGCGCAACAAACAATTTTTTTCCTTCAAATACTAAATACCAAATGATATTAATTTTAAATCATGAACTCTTTTCGATCATAATTCAACTACTCAACACTAATAGTTTTTCTTCTATCGAAGGTAAAGTATAAGCTCTTCCAAACCGGTTAAAGTTGAGTACGGTATCAATAACACATTCAAATTATTTGGCAGCCTGCATACATGTTTTAATCATCACATAAATCACATAATAGCGTACATAAAGTGTATTAAAGGTCTTAACACATTGTTATTAAGATTAAGTGCGTTACACCATAAAGGAACAGAAACTAGTTAAGGCCTGAACACTTAGCTGCGCCCCCAATGCGTGAGACACTATGTCGTTTTTTTCCGAGTTTGTGCTATGTGTGCCATCACACAGGCTTTGCGCCAGGAGCCTTTCTACAATGCGTTCCGTTCAGTCTATTCTGTTCTGGAGCCTTACTACAATAGGTTCAGCTGTTGAGCCGTGTCTTGTTAAAAACGCAGCAAAGATGATGTCCACTATCTATATAATTACCATTCATGATTGTTAATTTATCTATTAAATTAATCGAATTTTACATTAAAATGGTAAATTTTAAGTTCTAATCGAACTATAATATAAACGTAGTGAAAAAGCGTCATATTTTATTACAAAATTCAATTAATTTAAGCCATTTTACAGTCATGAATATCTAATATGCAGATAGTGGACCTCTTTTTTTTTTTTTTTTTTTTGTAGGTTGGTAGCGGAGGTAAGATCCGCTACGCGGCTTGACTTGCGTCAATTCGCCGACCCGACTGCTGTTTAGTGGTGGCAGGGAAATACGCCCTGTGGTCCTTGAGTGGTTCTTTGGAGTAGTTTACTTTGTTGCTCCTTATCGCTGTGGCCTCTTGTAGTGTTTGTGGTTGTGTTCAGCGCAGGCCTTTTAACCTCTCACCTTCACCCGCGTAAAAGCGAGCTCATCGAGCACGCGAGAGAAGTGACAGGTGATCTGCAATAGGTGATTAAATTCTAATGCCTGCTTTTATGTAGAATTCGCATAATGATTGTATGGACAGTGCGTCCATAGAGGCCAGGATAGAGCTGGTGTCAAAGGTAATAGTATTATTGTTTTGAATTCTTAGGGTTTCTTTTAATACGTCTCTAAGAATAATGTATTGATTACACTCCCATGTTAAGTGTTGCCGGTCGCAGTATTGGTGTCCACAGATGCACGTGAGGCTGTCAAGGAGGTTTATTTTAAATTATTTTTTCTGGAGTGCAGTGAGAGGCTGTGAGGATTCTGAGTTAAATACTAATCTGTTCTTTGTTGAGGTTATTAAGGATTTTTTTGAGGTTGTTTGGATGAGTGAATGCTAGTTTTTTGAGGTAATCCTTTCCTTTTTTGTCAAGCTGCTCTGAGTGAAAGTTATGCCACTTAGCATCGAGTAGGTGGATTTGAGAGATAAACAATTGATACCAGTTGGTTTTAAATATTAACGTATCGTTCAGTTCTATGGCATTTTTTGCCTCCCTATCTGCTGTGGTGTTGCCTGTAATATCTCTGTGGCCAGGTATCCAGACTAGACTAACTTTGTTTTTATTTTTTTGGATGAACTGGATGTTCAGTTTGCATTCCAAGATAAGGGCTGAGGTGGTGTCATTGCAGGTTGTATTTTTGATAAGGTAAATTGCGGTTTTCGAGTCGGAAAAGATAGTTGAGTCCTTAAGGTTTCTATTTTTAATGTATCGGAGTGCCATTAATATTGCGTAGGTCTCAGATTCTGTACTAGTGGAAGAGTTTTTAATTTTATATTTTGTAACGTACCGACGAATTAAACTATTATAAACGCGTCGCAATCACAACTTCTAATGTCACTTAGTGCCGAGCGGTTTGCACTAGTGACTTTATTGAGCATGGCTGGGAGGAGGTAAAGGTAGCGGATTCTTATTCGGACACCTATACAGGTATATGAGGAAATTGTAATGTTATATATTAATCAAATGGCTTACCTTTAGGAGTATGCTGTTTCAATATTAAATATAATTGATTATTGTGGACAGGTATATTCAGCGGCAAGTAACTGTACTGGTAATATATCGTCTAGACACACTTAAAATATTTTATATTAATTTCACTTAAAAACGTAAGATACACACTTAGAGATATTCTGTTAATATTTGTGATACAATAAAACTGTGTTTCGTAAATGCTTAACTCTAACTGTGCGCGTGAACTCGGCACCGTGCTATACAAAGAAAGTTTAGTACTAGGATAGAATAATAAGAAGTGGTCCTGACAGACTGACTGCTGTCGAGCTAAAAGACGCTTGCGCTGGCCATCGATCCCTTTTTAGTTATTTGGTCTGTTCCATATTCGGAATATCAGCCAATAAATTAGATAATAATTCGGTGTTTCACTGGAGATGCGTAAGATCGTGCGACGGCACAGGTCGTAAATTTGATAACGCCGCCGCAGTACCCGTGATCTCTCGCACAACGCCTTATCCTAAACTATTGAGAGGTCAAAGTTCTTCAGTCGAAAATTGAATCTCCACGAGTGATTCATTCGTGACGTAGTGTATCTCGGACACACACGTGTCGGTATTTGTGCATGCATTTTGCAAAAGATCGATATGCGCGCAGCGTATTTAAGGGCTAGGGATTTAAGCATACAGGTGTTGTATGTAACTACTATACGTAAAAATTTAAAATTTCGCGGGATATTACACCTCCCTTGCCAGAAGGTTTCATCGTCCCGATGAACGTCGACAACTCCTGTTAGCCTTAAATCACTACTCCTTGCACATTGAAATCTTAATAAACTTAACATAATTAATGTACATTCATGGTTATAGGTGTACATAACTGGTTATTTTTATTTTATTTTAATTTTATTTTTCTTTGATAATCCTATTTGTTGAAAATATACACGTCGCCAGGTGTTAAGTCGTTGCTGTGTTATGCATCTTGCAGCCGTATAGCCTAGGATAAGGTGGGTCGGATGTACACATGACAAGAGCGTAAAATGTAGTTTACTAAGTCGTTGAAACCTTTATTTGTTAACGCGGGTAGTCTCTTGCTTCCATTTTTTTTTTTTACGTTTACTGGTTCAAGTTGTAGCAAAGTTTCTTCGCGAATGGAGGCTAGTCTATTGTTGTTTAACATACGGTAGTTGTTTACGGTACGAAATTGATTTGCTTGTTGTGAGTCGCGAAAACTGATAGGCGCGTCGAATATTATTGATCGTGGCTTCGGTGCTGCGGCATAATCGGGTAGATAAATTACAGTTGAAGGGGGATAATCTGTCGGAGTATGGTCGTCGGTGATTTCGGTGTAGTTTTTGGATTCGTCAGTTTCGGTTTTCGCGGTTTTGGTCTTCTTAGGTAGAAGTTCGGGGCAGGAGTGAAAGGTGCTTAAGCTCTCCGAAATTGATTCCTCCACGCTAGAGGTGGTGCTAGCGTAGATGTGGCTGGGGGATGTACGAGGTACCAGGTAAGGGTTGGAGTCATGGATAGAAGTGGAGGTCGAGATTGTCGTTGTCGTGTTGGCGATTTCTGTGCGAATTTTCGGGCTAAAATTGATGTTGGGGCGCCTAGGTGTACGGTAATTGTGTACGCATACATAAACATTATATAACGACGCGATTACACACAGTATAAAGATTATTAAAACCAGTGGGACTTGCATGTTGCTGACTACGCTGGCTACGGTGGTCCCGTGGATGTTTAGTTGTAGAGTGGCTAGGATAATGGTGCGTATTCCGTTTCGTCTGGGCGATCCTCTTATGATGACTTCATTAGTAAGGAGTTGACAGTCGGCGTCTAAAGTTAGGATTCCGTACCCGCTTATCTCTAAATCTTCTCTTGGATGTTGCGTGCATTCTAGATGAGCCCGTTGTTCATGACTTATTGAAAATAGCCAATCTCCTGTGGTTTACAGCTGGCGCCAAAAGTTGGTGCTTCGGTTTCGGGTTTCGATGTAGTACTTGTTCCAATCCAGGTTCGGATTGTTTACCAGCACGTTCCATTCGCACGAGTTCATGCATCTCGCTACGTTAGGTACGATGCAGTAGTAATCTTGATTGCTTTTGGTACAGGTATTTAATTCATCTTGCTTAAGCAAATAATGCACTCCCCGTTCGTCGGTCTGAATTATGTAGTCCTCATTGGGTTGTATGTAGGCTACGGTTCCGTCGTCATGATGCGCTTCGACTGGTATCATCCTGAATAGGTCCGATGCACTGTCGTCGAAGTGTGGCAGAGTTATCGTAATTTTAATGCTGTTGGTTAGTTCGATCGCGATCTCTGTTGCTTGTTGGTATATTATGCCTCTGCTTGGCAGTTTTAGTCCTGTTTTCTTGAAGTTGATTTGATCTTCTATCTGTTGCAGTGCTTGTAGAGTGAATAATTTGCTACTAACCTTTCCATTTGTTGCTGCTACTTTAATGTTTAGTATCTCTGTATATAAGATGATTTGACAGTGTAAGCTGGTTTCGGTGGCGTAACTCCATGCCTGGGCCATGTCTATAAACTGCGAGCCATTTTCCTGGGTTGTTATTTGTTCAAATATTTCTGAAACCCCTTGTTGCATTTCCTTCAGCCGAGTTATTTAATCGCTATTATCTATGAAGGTTAGTGTAGTTGCTTCGTAGGTGTCTTTATTTAGCGTTACTTGGGGTTCTTGCATATGTTTGATATTGTGTAGATGAGGCACATATTGTAGTTCTTTCTTAATAGTGTCTTTTGTGTACGTGTACAGTTGTTGTTCAAGCTTCAGTCCTCTGTAGGCTATTTCCATTATGTAATTGGCTTGTTTATGGCTTCCATTATGTAGTTGAGCGGAGTGCATTCTGTGTGCATTCGCATGCATTCATCTAAGACGACTTTTATCTGCGTTTCGATTTCCGTTTGTTTTATGGCTTCGGTATCGATGTGCGTTATAAAAGTAAACTGATCTTTTGCAAGATGTGCATGGCTCAGGAACTCAAAATATATCCCGGGATTATTGGCAAACTTCCATACTTCGTAGGCGTGCACACCAGTGCACAAGGCGATCATCGTTGCGATTATTACGACTGGATGCATCTGTGGAAAAAATATGAATTAGTTTATGATAAAATATTGTTTCGCAAGCGCTTGCAAGCGTCGTTAGTATTATTTTGCGGCAATTTAGCGGTACATTCAATGAAGCGTATGCGTACATGTGTAACATGTCCATTCTCTTTTTTTCTTTTATTTATTTATTTTTTATTTTTTTATTTTATTTTATTGAGTTCTCTCGGGTGTTGCCTCAACTGAGTTGTCTATATACGAATTATTTCTGCTTTGACGATCATGTGCTCTTTGAGGATGCAATACGCAGTTGATTGGATGCAGTTCGCAATCATAACTGCTAAGATTCGTATCCTGATTGTTTTCTGTTTATTTGTTTTTAGCTTTAGGACATATTACACATGATACTATGAAAATAATGGCTATGCATATGGTTAGTATTATCGTCGATCCGATTGACCCATATGTTAAATATGTGTGTGTGTTGTGTTTATCTTGTTCTTCCATGAAGTCGTCGTATTCGTTAATAATATCGTCGAGGGTTAGTTGTGGCTCTAATTCTGTTAGACTGTTTTTGGTGTTAATGTTTGGGAAGTTTAATGTGTGATTGATGCTTTTTAATTTTCTGTATAATGTTGGTTGTATCTCTGCAATGTTTAAGGTTATTTGCGGCGTGTATATATACTCGGTGTTGCTTCCTAAATTTATTGATCCATTTAGTGTTACGTGTTCGTGTTTTGCAGAACACCTGGGTTGGATGGTTAATATGCCAACTCCGTTTGTTTTTACAACTTCTTGATGTTCTCCAGGGCATAAAATTCGTATATTCGCCTCAGTGAGTAGTGAGAACAACCATGCATCTATTGACGTTAAATGTGTCCAGTGCTTTAATGGTTTAGGGGTGTAGGTAATGCTGCATTTTTTTAAGTTTTCTTTGTTCGGGTGCTTTAATAGCAAATATTCGCATGCCATGTCTTCGTCGGCTTCGTATTCTGGTTGGTCATGATTGCATATTTTGTAGCCTGGCGTAGACTTGCATTTGTGAAGATTTTCGTCCGACAAGAAGCTATATGCTCTTTTGTCGTTACTTAGAGTAATGTAAGGCGCTTGAGGTATAATGAACGCCGAGGATATGTGATTATCTTGTTGTTGCAATATCGGTACAGGATGCATTTTGTAAAGTTTGTTACTAAATTTTTTTACCATGGGAATTGTGGCTTCCAATAGAAATTGGTCGTTTTTAAAACCCAATTTTACGGTCGCTATATCGGTTAACTTGTCGGTTCTGGCATGTTTAATAGGGATAGGAAATTCATACTCGGGGTGCAGGTCCATTATTTGTCTAATTATTGTGTGTAGTTTTTCTGTTGAGATTAAGGAGGGATGTAGGTGTCCCTTTCTGGCGTATCGTATGGTTTCGAGAGTACTTTGGAATGTATCTTCGTACAAACTAAGGGTTGACTCTAGTTCGGCTATCACGTTGGTATAGTACCTAGTAAAGTTATGGCTATGCCAGATGTCGGTTAAATCGTCCAGCTTCTTTTTGGTGTTAAAATAGAAGGTGTGTACGCTTTCATGTAGTAATTTACGTGTCTCATTTAATTCTTGTTCTATTGACGATATCTTATGTTTAACGATGTGTGCATCTTCTTGCGATATTTTTGCAAGCTTGACTTGGCCTTTGAATAATTCATTAATTTTTGAGTTTAAGTATTCTCCATCGGATTTAGATAAGGTGCCGAACAAAGTTTTGCTAAGGCTTCCAATGAAACCGAGAGGGGCACTTCGTTTTCTTATGCTAGAGGGTGGTTTGGTATTAGTCGGGTCTATAGGTTCTATTTCATTTATAGTTTCCATTAATTCTAGATATATATTGTTTATCTTGTTAATTTCGTGTTTTATGTATTTTGTACGTTGAGTTAATGTTTCGCACCAGTAAGGCTGCTTACAAATGTCTTTCATGGAGTCGACGTAGTAGGTCAATTGGGTGGCGTTGTAATGTAGTTTAGACATATCTAAGTACACTATGATTCTCCAATCGGCTTGTGTGAATCTGATGTCTTCTAGACGTTCGGAGTATATTCCTGGATTTTGTCCTATTTCTTGAATCGAATATCGTCGTAACTTCGAGCCTCCGATTGTTATTATTAACAACAGGATTATTGATTCAAGCCTCATCTGTAACATAATTTTTTGTGATAAACTGGCTTAATTTTATCCATGTGTTTTAAAATTTGCTTTCCGTTATCGTCTTCTATTACTACATTATTTTGATCAAGCACATCGACTATTTTGTACGGACCCTTATACATTTTATCTAATTTGTTTATTCTTGGTTCTTTAATTACATAAACCAAATCACTTATTTTATAATTGTTGGGTCTCATTTGTCTATCATAATAATATTTGTGTTTCGATTTTATTAAGGATTCACTAGCGAATTTTCTGATGTCACTCATTCAACTGACTAAATCAGTCATTTAAGCAGTGTAAGTTTCACTTTTGTTATCTAGGAAAGCAGTAGGTACTCTTGCAGGTTTTCCGAATATTAATTCGAACGGTGTAAAATTTGTGGATTCGTGTACACTTGTATTGTATGAAAAAATTGCAAATGGCAGTACCTTGTCCCAGTCTTCGAATTCTTCCAAGTATTGTCTAATGTATTCGATTAATACCAGGTGACTTCGTTCTAAGCTTCCGTTGGATTGCGGATGATATCCTGACGTATTCACTTGTTTGATTTTAAAAATTCGGGATAAGTCTTGCATGATCTTACCGATTAATGCAGGTGCTTTGTCTGACAATATTACTCTTGGTGCGCCATACAGTGTAATAACGTGTCTGGCTAATGCATCAGCGATCGTCTCAGCCTTAGTGTTCGGTATCGGCACAGCTACACAATATTTTGTTAGGTTAGCTTGCACTGTTAATATGTATTTATTACCTTCGGCGGTAGTGGGTAGCGGTCCGACTGTATCGATTGAAATTTTATCGAACGGTTCTATAGGGGTGTCGGTGATTACCGTTGGTTGTTTGTTTTTAATTCTAACCAATTTTAGTTCTTGGCATTTTGGGCAATTTCTTATGTATTCGACTATGTCGTATTTGATTCCGTTCCAATAGAATTTTTCACGTATTCGTCTGTATGTTTTAGTTACTCCCCTGTGACCTCCGACTAAACTATCGTGATATTCGGAAATAATGCTCTCGCGAATATCTTCGGTAGGTATGGTACAGGTTCCGTAACATACGTATATTATACAATCGCAAAATTTACAACACTCTTGGAGGGTATCCAAAAACATTGAAAAGCTTAATTTGTCTGTTAGGTCTTGTTGTTTCGAGACTCTGTTGCTTTTTATGTTATTTTCTTGGATAGTATTTGCAAGAGTTAGTAAAATGTCTTTCAAATCTTTTACATCAACTTCGTCAAAATGTCGTTGGATGAGTATCGCTGTTAGTACTTTTGTGGTGGTTTTAGGGGTTATTATTATTTTGCCCTTTTTTGGTTTGGCCTGCTTGATGTCGTTTTTCACTATTTTGCCTAAATCTAACAGTAATTTAGAAATCGGCGTAGTGAATTCACAGTCTGCTGAAGTAAAATGTAAAATATTATCCTTGCTTTGTGTTAAAGCTTGGTTAATTAATTTTATTTTTAATTTACTGTTGGGTTGTTTACGAAATTCTGGGTATAACAGACCTGGAGGTACCGTTGCAGATGCTCGTATATTCGCAGGTGCGACTTCGTCGTCCATTGCAGTGTTTGACTCGTCTGAATCGGCTTCTACCTCTTCAAAAGGTGGTACGTTGTCTGCACGTCTTTCGTCATTATGTCCTTCGCTGCGTGATTCGTTGTCACTGTCTTCTTCACTTACAGGAGTTAGGTTACTTAGTGTCCGATATTCGTGTTCGCTTTCGGTCCATAAATCTTCGTCGACAGGCGTGGAGCATGCTATAGGTCGATGCAGCACCATACTTCGTAATTTGTTTTGTTCACTGTCCCACCAGTAATCTTGATTACTGGAGTGGCTTTCGTCTGACGAATTCGGTGGTGGAGTCACGGTTTTTACGATTCTTTCAGGTGTTTTTTTGGGTTCTTCTGATTCTTCCTCTGATGACGTCGAGGGTCTAGTAGTAGGAGGTTTTTCCTGAATTAAACTGGGAAAACCGCTATTACGTGCTCTGGGTCTAGAGGGTTCTCATTCTGTATCAAAGTCTGGAGGGTTTTGAAATGTAACCTGCTTTCTAAAATCAGCAGGTCTGATTGGCTTAGGAGCGCTGTTATTTATCATAGGTGTACATTTCTTGCTGGTGGATGGTTGGGGTTGTTTGTTGGTTTTATCCGGAGGTTTTGTTTTTATTTCCTTTGGTAGGGCTGTTTTGGGTTTGGTTAAAATTACTGTTTTGTAGTGGTGGGCGATATTTGATAAAATATCGATACTTGGTATCGATAAATATCGCAATGTCATTTATCGATATCTCAAAAATATCGGGTTTCGAATATCGATAACAAAAATATCGATAAATATCGAAAAAAAAATTCATCAATTTTGTAAAATAAAAGTAGTAAAACGATTTGTGTATTTGTGAAATTTATGTTATTCATTATTTTTAATCTATTACAAAAGAATTTATTTATCATAAAAGTTTTACATATTTTATTATAAATATTTTAGAAACCAATATTCTTTGGGTAGGGTAGTTAAAAAAAGTTGCTGCTGGAAGTGGTCAGCTGTAAGCTGACTCCTTTTCTCCGTTAATACAAGAGACGCTTGAGAAAATTGTCTTTCGCTGGGAACAGACGTCGCAGTAGCACTGTTAAATATCTATAAGCTACTTTTTTCAACACAGAATGAGGTATTTTATTCCAAAATTCTAAGGGATTTTCTTGCCTAGCAATAGGGTCTTGCAAAAGATAAAATTTGAATTCGTCTGGCATTTCCGTGCGCGGTTTATTCAATGCGTCTCTTATTTTCGACGCTATTAATTTTTCTCTGAGTTCGATGTCATAACTCCACACTGAATTAAATTTTTCTTCATTTGCGCTGTGTATGTTTGGATTTAAATTCTCTGATGTGTCACTGCCGTCACTGGTATTTTTATTTCCATGGCTTGTCACTGGTTGGTTTAAACGTACGGTCAACTCGTTTAATTTTTCAGTGATTTTATTTGTAATCACAGACTCCGCTACCTTGTCTGTAAAATAGTTTCTTGTAACGGGGATCCAACATTGTAGCAATACCAATGGGTACAAGATACTAGATATTTTTCTTTACCGAAGCAATCTATAGCTCCCTTTTTGATATTAGCAGCGTTATCGGTAACAATTATAATGACTGAATCTTTTTTAATTTCCCACTGCTCCAGCATTTCGTTAAACCATTTTTCAATGTTTTCGGATGTATGGCGTTCGTGTAGTTCTTTTACGCCTAACATAATGGATTTGTATGTTGCATTTTCAATAAAGTGAGTTGTGAACCCCAAATAACTCTTACATTTCTGGGTGTCCGTCCATATATCTGCTGTTATTGAAATGTCACTTACATTGGACAACATTCCTCTAAAGAAATTCGACGATTGCACGTAAGTGTTTGATGTCTGCTCCGTGATTGCTTTCCTATTAGGAATTTTGTATAAAGGGGCTACAAAATTCACAAATTTCCGGAATCCTTCCTTTTCGACAATACTATACGGCATTTTGTCTTTGGCAATCATGAAAACTAATCTTTTATTAGCTTCTATTGCTTTTATTCCGCCATCTATTAAAAAATATGAATTAAATTTAAAACAAACAATAGTCTTAAAACAACATTAGTTTTAGACGGTTACCTTCATATGAACGTTGCTCAGACATAACAGTATCTACTCTAAGTTGCCTTTTCCGTTGCGGCTTGATAGTCTCTTGATTCGATTCCTTAGCTTCAAACTCTAATTCATTAGACTCACTCGTTTTTAATTTTTTGCTAGGTGGCTCGGGTGACTTGGATGATTCGTGCATTTCTAATAGTGAACTGGAACTCAACTTCGTACTCGCAGTGGACTGTGTGTTTTTTTGAATTTCCAATTTAATTTTAGGGTGATTTGTTTGTAAATGCGATCTCAAATTTGTCGCGTTACCCGCGAACCTCACAACTTTGACGCATAGGCTGCACGTGGCTTCATTCTTTTCAGAATTTTTTACAAAGTATTTCCAAACTTCACTTTTGGATTTCCTCACTAAAATGAAAAAAATACGAATATTAGTCTTAACCAGTAATAGTTCTTCTTAATATTCAATTTTTTAGGTTGAAGATTAGAGAGTTAGTAAGATACACAGAACTTACGAAAATACTAACCTAACACTAACGCACATAAACACACACACACGTACACACACATATATACCTATATATAAGCACGCTACACGTTATGCCGTCGATAAAGTAGCTTCCAGCTTTTGAATTTGGCTGGTGTTATCGGCAATAGAATAATACGATTATCACGATTTTTCTCTGCGTTATATTTTATATAGTAATTATTTAATAGAATGTTGTTACTTACTTTTTTAGAGTTTTACACGTCACTATCACTGTCACTAGAAGTAATAGAAACTGTATCTGCTAAACTGTCGTAGAGCTCTATGATCCAATCAAATATATCTTTTAGCAAGCTTTTTATCAATGATAAATTGTTTAATAATCTAATTTGAATTTTCTGTAATGATTCCGATCCAATGTTCTGTGCGTCTTTACTTTCAGACCAAGATAGTATATGATCTAAAGACTTTTTGTTTTTTACAACAATCGATTCTATTTCTCGGAATTCCTGAATATCAATGGATATGTGGTGAAAAAATAACCTATCTTTCAAACGTGTCAACAAGGACTCTTGATGATCTAAATGAATAAATAATTCATGCACTGTTTCTGTTAAATGCATTCTAGGCAATAGGTATTCATCTGTACACTACACAAAGAAAATTGAGCGAAAAGAAGCACTCTCGACTTTTGGCACTCGACTCGTCCAAACCGTTAGTCGGCACTGTTATTGTCGAGACTCGAGTATTCGGCGTTGCGTTCGAATTCAGCACTACTTACCAGTATCTGGTAACTTCCGCCACTTGCGGTTTGCTGTCACAATGGCGCCACCGTGACACAATCACAATGGCGCTCAGCGACAGTACGGCGAGTTGCAAGGAGAGCGCAAGCGCCGAGCTGCGAAGTGCGAGGTCCATAGTCTCTACCTTTCACATCTCGCCTCTCGGTCTATCTATAAAATTTTAAAGTATCGGAACGTAAAATTTTTTGATATTGGAGGAATAATATCGATATCTATGATAATCGGTTAGGAGAAGTATCGATATAATTTATCGATATTCTCATCTGTTTTTATCGATATTTCAAAATATCGATAAATATCGCCCACCACTAGGTGAAACGAAGATTGTTCCCGAGCTAAATCTGCTAGGAAAGATGCTCTAAGGAACTTTTGACACGGTCCCAACTTATATTCCAAACTTCTGGTTGCTGTAGAGCAAGCCAGAATCACCTTCCATGAAACTAAACGACAGTCCTACCGCGACGACTGTGCTAACCTCTCCCCTCTCTCCGACTCCAGAAAATTTTTGGACTTCATTAAGAGGCTTAAACATCGCAACCTCGCCGCTTCTGAAACTCGCAACAACACTGCGAACATCACGAAGCAAAAAGAAATGATTCCCACAATTTGTCCACCATCTTGTTTCTACCCGAATTTTCCCTCTGTAAACCCTTCACACACTCCGAACTTCTTATAGAGAAATGTCTCGAGAAACCCAACTCTGCCCCGGGTCTCGACAAAATTGATAATCTTATTATTTCGCATCTTCCGGAAAATATCCTGGATCATCTTTTTTCCACCTTCTACGAAATCTTCATGAAGGGTGAATTTTCCTCTTCTTGGAATGAGTTTCTCGTCTTTTTTATTCCCAAGGGCAACACTGGCAAATTTCGACCCATTTCCCTTGCTCAATCCCTCCTTAAGGTCTTTCAGAGGATCGTTCTCCGCAGACTGAACTGTTGGCTCGAGAGATATGAGATCCTAGCTCGCTACCAATTCGGTTTCCGGAAACGAAAATCTTGTTCCGACAATCTTAGCATCTTCCCCTGTTCTATTTATTTTAGCTTCGCTAACAGCGCATACACTGCAACTCTTCTTCTTGACATCAAAAGTGCCTTCGACGGAGTTGACCCTGGTATCCTTGCCCACATTCTCCGAGACCTCGGTCTACCATGGCAAATTTGTCAATTTTTCTATAACATCACTTCTTCTAGATCATTTTCCTTTAATGTTGGAGGCGAAATCCAGGGCCACTTCGAAACGCTGAAGGGCGTACCCCAAGGCTGCTGCAGCAGCCCCATCGCCTACAACGTTTATACCCACAAACTTCCAAATCACATCGACCCCAGCTGCAAATACCTTTGCTTTGCTGATGATGTTGCTCTTTTTGTCTCTACTACTGATCTTGACTTCTGCCTCTCTGTCCTTCAAAATAGTCTCGACCGCATTACCTCATACTTTCTTTCTCTTGGTCTCTCCATAGCTCCCGAAAAAATCCAACTCATTATTTTTTCTAGGAAGTCTACAGACACTTCTACCACTTTCTTCTCTTTCAGTGATACCAGGATCAACTCCTTGCCTCGAGTCAAACTTCTAGGAGTCATTTTCGACTCCAAACTCTCCTGGACCCCACACTTCAATTATCTTCTCCAGAGATGCACCCCGCACATTAATCTTATTCGTTCTCTATGCGGTACCTGGACTCGATCCCTTATCCAAATCTACAAAGCCTTCGTTCTTGGTTCTCTTGACTACGGTTCTTTCGTCTTCCTCCCTCGCGACAAATCTCTGCGCAATAAACTAGAAGTTGCTCAACGCAGAACCCTAAGAGCCTGCTTAGGACTCCGCCGCTCCACATCCAACCGCATCGTCTACGCCAAAGCTTGCGAACTCCCCCTTCACCTTCGCCCCAAAAAGCTGGCTCTCAATTTAGTCCTTAGAGCCTTTGCCACCAAAAACAACCCCTCACTCGAATCTCTTGACTCTCTACTCATCCTACTCAACAACCGCAACACACTCAACCTACTCGAACTTCCAGTTCTTCGAGCTTTTGCTCGCCTCAAAAGGTATTGCCCTTTTATTCCTCTGACGTCCTTCCCTGCTTCACTTACTATCTTGATTCACAAATTTTCAGTCCCAATACAGACGCTGAGATTGGTGGCGCAATTAAACGCTCCCCCAACCATCCTAAAACTTTCAATCTCTCTTTTAAAGATCTTCTCTCTTCCGTCTCTTTCTACACCGACGGATCCGAATCAGCCGAAGGGTCCAACGTCGGTCTCGGCATCTTCTCCCCCAACTCAAACCTTAACTTACGCTTCCGTATCTTTTCTCACGCTTCTATTGCTACCACAGAAGCTCTTGCTATACAACTCACCCCAGAACACATCGAAGAACACAAAATTTCCAACTCAACTATTTATTAAATATAGATTAGTAATTGATTACAGCAAGCTAAACGCGAAGACGCTTAATGATCAGTACCCGTTGCAAAATATATTAGATATTTTAGATCAATTAGGAGGTGCGAGATACTTTTCGGTTTTCGATTTAAAATCTGGATATCATCAAATAGAAATTGCGGAAGAATATAGACATAAGACGGCGTTCGCGACACAAAGTGGCTTATACCACTTCACGCGCAGTAGTTTCGGGCTCTGTACGATGCCAGCAAGCTTTTCACGCGCGCTTGCTATCGCGCTGGCAGGACTCTCGGGCAATGAATTGTTTATTTATATGGATGATATCATATTGCATTCAAGCACATTCGAGGAACATTTAGAAAGAATTAGACACCTGTTCGAGAGATTAAGAAAATACGTACTTAAACTACAAGCGGACAAATGTGTGGTCCCGACAAACGGGAGTGAAACCCGACCCGAGAAAAATTGAGCCAGTCAAGCAATACCCGGCTCCTAAAAATAAGAAAAACATTAAACATTTTTTGGGTTTTGTAGGTTATTATAGAAGGTTTATAGATAAATTCGCTGACATCGCACTACCGCTAACAGAAATGTTAAAAAACGACGCGGAATTTAAATGGTCAGACGAAGCGCAGAGAGCATTCGAAATATTGAGAGATAAATTATGCGAAGAACCGATATTAGCCTTTCCTGATTTTTCTAAGACATTTACATTGGTAACAGACAGTTCGGGATATGCTTTAGGAGCGGTGTTGTTAAATGGAAAACCGGGTAAAGAACATCCGGTAGCATACATGTCGCGTACCTTAACAGAGGCCGAAAGGAAATGGGATACGTACAATAAAGAAGCAAATGCGCTAGTCTCAACGATAAAACATTTTAGACCATATCTGTTCGGGAGAAAATTCAAGTTAATCACGGATAACATCGCGCTACAATGGCTAAAATCTCACAAAGATCCGTATTCGAGGCTTAATCGCTGGAGACTATTGTTGGCTGAATTTGAGTTCAATATTCAGTACAAACCGGGAAAAACAAATATAGCAGATGCACTTTCAAGCAATCCGGTCGAGAGCATAGCAAATATCGTAACGGCCGAGGAAAGCGAAGAAGGTAAAAAAACAAGTGCGGACGAAAGTAGTAAGAAGGGCCATATAGCGAGACCGGCGTTATTGATTTTCCCCCTCCCCTCAGCTTTGGGGTCTAGGCC
Organism: Nasonia vitripennis; assembly: GCF_009193385.2. NCBI lineage: Eukaryota > Metazoa > Arthropoda > Insecta > Hymenoptera > Pteromalidae > Nasonia > Nasonia vitripennis. The sequence goes on from NW_022279600.1 coordinate 1,504,252, forward strand.
GGTATAGCGTACATCCCCCTCTGTCTCGTTATCTCCCCCTCGGCCTGGGGGTCTGTTATGGTGTAGGGCATTTTTTGCTAAGTGGACATTAAATAATGCAACAGATATGTCCTTATTTGAGGCTGACATGGTGTAGAAGCGCTATATTTGCGCTCTCCACTTTCATGTGTGTGCGTTTGTTCTATACGTATGGATGTTTTTGTGGTCCTGAAAAGGGCCGATGGTATCTATGAAATATAAATTATAATTTTTTATAACCCTTTTTTTCGGGTATAGATCCGGTATTTGTAGAGTATTTTTCTGTAATTGATTTGAAGACGTTTTTTCTTCCTTCTTTTGGTTTTTCTTATCATCGATGAGTGGCTTATAGCCTGTCTTTTTTGCGCTGTGCTGCTGACCCATCTTGGTTGCTTAGTCGTCTCCAAGTGAGACGCGACGCTTATCGGGCGCTATTTATAGCGGTAAAATAATAGTTGGCAAGAGAGGGAAAAAGGTTACAATCACCAGATAGGTGAACATTTATTGTCAAAGACGATTCTCTCGTTTAAATTATCTGTTCTGTTGGTTCTACGAAATATTTCTAGTTTAGTGTGTCGTTTTTTATAACACTCTCTATAATGGTCTTTTTTTACCCCACTGTCATTCGAGCGCGCTAACGGTAATTTTCCTGCACATACATCCATCTTGCGCATTGGCTGATTGCCGAATGAAGAGCTTTAATAACTGTTGCGGTATAAATAAGGAAAGATGTGATGGTGAAAAATAATAAAATGTTTTTTTTTTAAATGTATTAAAAGTTTATTCAGGAAAGTATATACATGGTGTACGCAAGAGCAGCAAAAGCATTTTTAGGCAAATTTTACATAATTTAGTACATCTATTGCGATGAACGGTAAACCGGACACGAGGATTTCGGATAATACAATTCTCAAATATTGCTTTTTAAAATTGTCGTTGTTATCGTCGACCATTTTATCCAGTACAAAGCCTTCTATAGCGTTGTTATGTCTGGAATAAAACTGTTTAAATTCCTTGAAATCTGTCAAAATGTTCTTAATGTTTTGTGGTTCTTCGGCTTCCAGAGCAGTCTTCAAATATTCGAGAACGTAGTCGTAGGTACGATTTACCTTACCGACTAGAGTTTTCAAAGCACCCAAACGTTGATCGACTAGTGAACTATGTAGACGGAGTCCTTCAAATGTTGGGTGTTGCATTACTATACCCGGTGGGCTGGATGTTTTCATGTTTTTACAAACCGGCTGAGCGATTTCTCCTTCTTCGTCTTCTTCGCTTGGCTTTGTGTTTTTAGGCCTTTCGTCGATTGTGATTGACTCGATGCCGTACGCGGTTGAAAAGTTTAAGTCGTTATTTGTAAGATAGATCTTAACCGGGTGTCCAAATTCGTGATAAAACGAATAAGAATTGTTCAAATAAGCTGTTATAGCGTCAAACTGATCTTTTAAAAGAGTCCAGCTGTTTTCGTCAAGAGTTATGTTTTTGTACATTGGCCCGTTACTTATGAGTTTAATAACTTGATGATAGTACCCATCACTGTACTCCAGGCCGATGCAGACTTTGGAAATTCAGCAGTCGGACTACGTTTGCCGGGTGTTTGACAGTTCGCCATGGTGAAGCACAAAAAAATTTCACGGTACTATCTCACTTGTAAAAAAAAGTTGTTATAGCGTACAAGCGCACAGTCAGAGAGTCTCGATGCTACTATGAAATCTCGCGACCGCCGTCGTCTCTTTAATACAATTTTCCCCACTACCCTTTCGTAGTCGAACAGTTATACGGTTGTTGAAAATACGGCGTAAGGACGTTACAAACTGGCCGTTAAAAATAAAAAATAAATCTTTCATCAGAGAAAAGTACGACGGACAACATCCGTCTGTTTAGAAATGAAAAATTCGTTACTGATTAATAAAGGAATACACGTGCGTAGGTAGAATGAGAACTCATTTATATTACGTTTAATATTTTTCTTTATTCAAGATTACAAATACATCAAACACATCTTAATCTAGAGGTACACGTTTGATTACATGGTACTGAGCCTAGAGAACGCTCATCGGCAAATGTAGACGCTCGCTTACATTTTTTATATTTAAGTTTATTGCGTATCTTTTTATAAAATTTGACGACAAGGGTATCGTTTTGCCCAGTGTCTTGTGAGAATAAGCGGCAAAATGTCCCGAGTCTCGTACCGCAACACATATGTGATAAAAAACATAATAGTGTATTGTCCGTAGCAAATCGGGTCGATGCTTTGAAGAGTTTTTGTATTCCAGCGAAAATATTTACAGTTCTTACGTAGGCGTTCTATATGATGTCTTGATACCGGTGGCAGGCCATAACTGTCGAAATACGTGCCCAATCTATTTTTGTCAATGTAAATTGCTACCCAGTGTGTTCCTGGTTTAGTGTGATCATCGGTGTTACACACTATTGCTGCTGGCGTCATCAGCACCCGCGGTATCCGATCTGCAGCGTAAACCCCGATTGCCCGGGCTTTTAAGTCTTCTAGGGCTCTCATAATCTCGGCCGTATTCATTTTTTATTGTAGATGAATCGGTGTCATTACTCGCGTATTCGTCGTCGTCGCTGCCGCAGGTGTCTTCGTCGCTGTCGATTTTGTCCACCACGGCCCTTCCTCGAAATTGCACAGTGTTACCTCTTCGAGACCACATAGGCTTTTGAATAGCTTGATAAAACACATCGGTGCCAGTCTCTTGTATTTTTTCCAATATTTCACTGGGCACGTGTGAATGGATCTACTTTCGTAGTATGTGTGCTCTCAACAGTGCAAGGTACGATCTTTTATAGGTGTCTGTCTGACAGCCATGGTAGCTGCAGACCTGCGGGCATTTAAAGCGTCTCTGCAGTTCACCGAATCCAGCTGTCGTGTAATCATCGAGATTCTCGACGTTGCGCGTCGTTATAGATTGGACATATCGTGCTTTCTCAAGGCCCTTGACGTATATTCTTTTAGCCGTTCTAGCAAGGTTATACAGGTGATAGTGTAATTTTTGTAGTGTTATATCGCCCTCGAACCAGTGTATGCCAAAATGTCGCGCCGCTGCATAGTCGTTGGCGATCCTCAAGGAGCAGGGTAACTCGGTAAATTCGTGCGGTGGCAAAATTACCCAATGAGAAATGACGTGTCCTTGCAGAGAAACTACAGCTACTTCTTTGGGCAAAAACTTATCTTCTTTGTTCCTGAAGCCCTGAAATTCTATCACGTAATCGTAATCCATGGTGAATCTATCGGGTGCTGCTGCTGCCGACGTCGATCAACTGAGTCGACGATATACAGCGTCAAAACTCTTATACCTTTTTTTTCTCTCTCCCACCACCCAGCCACTTTAGGAATTAAAGTCCGTTATAATTTGTCTATTCGAGTCGATTTCGAGCACGTTGTCAAATTCTGCGTAAACAATGCAGTTTAGCGTTTCCGTTAGAGCTTCGGCGAAACGCACCTCAACGCATAGAGACCCCGAGCGAACGAGATTCCAATGGCTGATAAAATGCGCTGACAAATCCGGTGTCAGATTGAAAGCAAACAGGCAAAATACGTTGGGATAACCGTAACGATCGATATCGAGACCCTCGTTTAGGTAATGTATACCTGTGCCGGAAAAAAGCTTATAATAAGCGTTTACGTATAGCTTATGGTCATCGGTAAAGCGTGGCTGCAACAGCCTACTGGGGACTTGAACGCCGTCCATGTAGAGCGAAATAAAGTTTATGTTAAAGTGTTGAAAATTTAAAGGGTTGAGCTTTCTATTGACGTTGAAGGCTTTATTTTTAACAAAGCCCAGGATGATCCTTTTGGGTAGCTGTCCTAGTATAACGTTGTCCAGGGTGTCGCCGAGTATACCGCTGTGCAGCGTAAACGAGTTGACATCGGCCCTTGTTAAGGGGTATTTGGCTGTTGTTTTAGCAAGAGCGTTCGCGTGTGCTAGTAAAATACCCGGGCTTATCTTGGCACGACGCACGATCAGTGTGGCCTCCTTGATGTGCACCGAAAATTTTCCTTTGTCGGACAAGTCCATGAGACAAAAGGCGTCTTTGCTAAGGACCAATCTTACTCTCACGTCTAGACCGTTAGTCAGGAATTTCGGTTGATTAAAAACGTCACAATGCAAATGTCCAATCATGTCGACGGCCTTACCACCAGCTATAAAGAACAGTCTGTTAATGAGGCCTTGATTCGCACCATCAGCCTTACGATCTAAATTTGGCGCGGCATCCATGGCATCGGCGGTATCGATGCTCCACAAAGCAGACGTGAGATGAGAGCGCATAGCAGGTGTCGCATAATTTAGCAGCGTTTCTATGTAGGCTCTATACGGATACGCATTGTTTGGCAGTGAAACTTTTGATTGAAAAATATGTCAATCTGATCAAACATTGAGTGTATAAAGTTATTCACAGGGCCAACTTTGAGATTTTCGCTGGGGGTATCACTAGCTGGTAGTATTTGAACGGTCAGGTGCAGCGTGGTGTGCGCGAGATCGATGTAGTGATCGGTTGAACTTGGAATTAAAAATTCCAAGGGTGAGTCACCATCGTCGCTCAGCGATGAAATAGGTTTGTAGTAGAGATAAGCGCTACTTTCGATGGATGTCTCATCATCATTTGATCAAGCTTATTTTCTGCTTTTCTTTTCAAAATTTTATCCGACTCTTTCAGTCGACCGCTGAGGGCTTCTTTGAAATTAGCACCGTTATTGGTGACGTCGTCGATTACATTCAGGCCCGCGCGAACAGCTTCTTTGCCGACCGCTTTGGCACCGCGCGCGAGATAAGGTGCTATTCGACGAAAAATCGAGCCCAGAAAGCTTCCAATACCTGGACCTCGTTGGTAAGTTGCTCCGGTGTATACAGATTTTACACCGGCGCCGCCACCGACTTGGTCGTTATAGTAATGAATATAATGACTCATTTTTATGCCTACAGATTACGCTTAAAGTGAAGCGTAACCGTCAGTGTCCCGTACTCGAATGGTATTTTTTCACCGTGCTTCTCTCTTATATCGATAACGATATTTTGGAAAGAGTGCTGCAGCAGTGGAATGTAATGGATCGGTGCAAACTGTTTAACCATGTACGTGCCGAATTTGTACTTTGAGTTTTCAAAAGCGACTATGCGCAAAAGTGCTGCTTGCGTATCGCCGACCGTGTACGGTGTGCATATGTCTGTATAGACGTAAAGCTGATCGGGCACAGCGCGTGCCAAAGAGGCGGTCTGCTACCCACGTTATTGCTTACACCCAAATTCGATGTTACAAAAGTGCCCGTTTGTCTGTGCACAGAATCTTCGAATCCAAATACGAGTCGAACTTTTTAATTAAAGGTTGTATAATGAGGATATTTATATTTACAAGTCTCAAGGTGTAGTAGCCTTTCTGAAATTCAGTCGGTGCGAGTATTTGATGCTCGCGAATATCTCGTACTTTGTTCAATTCTTCGGCCAGCTGGTCCACAGTTTCGTATATTCCATGAGGAAAATTGTAGTACTGATCGCCGTCTTTGCTGGTCTCACTGTCAAGTTTAAAAGTGTAGTACGCCTCGGATTCTTGAATGTGTATAACGGTGCGCGGCACGTGGATTTCGGCTAGGCCCACGTGCCAATCTCCTGTCAGTCTTATTTCGCGGCACAGATTATCGGGAAACTCGCTCGCTTTTACCCAAGAGTTAAATTTATCGGGATATCCCAGCCACTTGACAAACAATTGTTTTTTACTTCCGCGACCCTTGGTTTTAATTACACGTTCTATCTTGAATTCTTGATCAGTTAGCATACGAGCAGCGCCTACGCGCACCAATTCCTCGTTGTAAAAAAATCCGTCAATGATTTCACCATTGAGATCCTCCAATTCGTATGTGTAGATACCTTGATTTTGAAAATTTCTTCGCTAAAGTTTTTTTCGAACCCTTTCAAAAAGGTGCCCTTGGATCGACTGATGCGCACGTAGTCGTTTACACGGTATTTAGGCTGTATCGGGTGCTTCTTTTCTCGAGCGTGGCGCTGCTGCTCTACGTTGCTGCGGGCTTTGTGCGCATTGTAGAGATTAACCGCAGTAGACCTCATATTTGTAGACGTGTGAATCGTGTTGTTGTATGCGTCGACAATTTTCTGTAACACGTCAATGTAACGTTTGGTGTTGCGGTGGGTAAAGTACCTCCACATACGCTCTTTCAGCGTGCGATTCACGCGTTCAACTACGGCCGCTTTGATATCCGGATTTCGGGCGGTGCGAAAAGAAATGTCGTATTTTTTCAGAATTTTTTGAACAGCGCTACCTGTAAACTCTTTTCCCTTGTCCGATTGTAAACACTGAGGCACACGATTACCGGCTCGTTTGAGAATTTTTTCAATGGCTGTAGCGACTGTCTGAGCTGATTTATCGCGCAAGGGTTCGGCCCATACAAATTTACTGAGAAGATCTATGACGACGAGTATGTAACAGAATCCGTCATTCGCTTCTTTGAGCGCGGTTAATTGACACAAATCTGCCTCCCAAACGTCGTCAATGTTGGTGACGTTATAGTGCAATCTTGAAAATTTTTTGCGTATCGGATGATGAAGTATGTACGTGTCCTGGTTGCTCAGCCACTCGTAGATGCGATTCTTTTCTTTGTCGGTTAAAGATTTGCCTCGAGTATTTACACGGAAGAGATTTCGAGCACCGACATAACCGGCCTCGTGTCCGGGATCATAATACTGTTTCTCAAACTTCATACCGGCAGATTTAACCATCTTTATTCACGAGCCGATCGTCTTGGCGGCGGCGGCTCGTGTCTGACTTTACTGCGGCGATGACGTGGCTACTGTATCCGTACTTTTGCGCTTCGCCACCCTTATTCGAGCCGATATTTGTCTAATCAGTCTTGAAACGTACGTATTCCCGACGAATTCATTCGGCGTTTCGGAGCTGACGATAAACTTTGCAAATTGAAATTGTCCAACGGGCAATTTTTTTGGCTTTATCAATATATCGCTCAGTAAGTCTGCTATATTCGATTAGGCACGAGACTACCGTCTATGATAACGCCGCCCGTGTCGTTCCATTTGAGCCGATCGGACTCGTTAGCCTGCCAGTGTTTAAGCAGCAAGCGTGCTTTTTTCTGATGAACTTTTGGCACACTTCCGATAATAGTTTCTTCCGACAGCTGTGTCGCGAGGATCTTCGAGTTGTTCTCTTTCCTTGAAGAACAGAAATCGTCGCAGTGCTTGCAAGTAGTTTTTACACTTTTCTTCTTCATTGATAAATTTTTTTGAATTAAGAATTCATGCATTTCCGCGTCTAGTCGTGATAAGTTATCCCCTGGCGTTTGTACACTGCCCTCGGTTGTTGGTGGTGCTGGTATCGCGTGCTGCTGCTGCTGCTGCCGCTGAACAGTCGTAAGCTGGGCGGTGTTTTGTAAACGCTCCGCCATCGTCTCCGGTACAACAATCATTTTTCTGGCGTGCTCCATGTTAGTATAAAATTTTTTTGAAAAAATCGTGCTGATGAGCGGTTCCAGAAGCAGTGGTAAGAAAAAACTACCGCTCTGAATTATAGTGCGTTTTCGACGTTTCCAAGTACCAGCGGTGGCGGCGACGGTAGCTGTTGCGGCTACCTTACCCCGAGCGGCGGTTGGTGCTTCGATCAATTTTCTCAAGACGCGTTTGTGCTTTTTTAGACGATGTTTTACGCACTCCTTGATCTCGACTATTCCGTGTAAGACGTTGAGCGCGCACTCGCAGATATGAGCTGTTTATCAGCGGTCCGTATCAAGGCATCGCGCAGTTTTGCGTTGGCGTGACAGAGGGCGTTCAAAAGTGCAACGTGTTGTTCTGAAAAATGTTTACCACAAACAATACGTGGATCGGTGCTGCTGTTGCAGGATGTTCGTGCTGCCATCGTCACAGAGAGACTGCTTTAGTCTCATTACAATCGGCACATTAAATAATGTTGTGTATCGCACCCTGCATCTATCGTCGAGTCGATTTGCCACGACGAGGCACGTACGCGTATTGCAGCTGATCGTCAGGAAAAACACATGTTCGAAATCGAAAGTCGTCCGGCGTATTCTGTTTTAGATACAAGAGTAGATAGCTATGGGGCTCTTGCAGAAATTTCGAGTCTTCGGGATAAACTTGTCACGCTAGGTACTGGATTTGCGCACGGTCGCGAGGATTCTTGAACAGAACGATGTAATTCGAATTAAGAGACAAATCACGCTGATTTGCACCTTTGTAAAAAAGATTCTGATATAGATATATAGTGGATATGTTTTTGTGATGACAGCCAAGTCGTCTAAAATTAGCAATTTTTTCTTATCGTTATTGTTGGAATAGTCGCTTGGCTGTGACAATCCTTCCCGAAACTCTATATTCAAATTACGGGGTACTTTGAATTCGTTCCTATACGTATCATGCCATTCGCCATAGTAAAATAAAACGCGATCAAAGCGCACGTTGCACATTTCCGGCAGAGTAGCGAGAAACCGTTTTACGAATACGGTTTTTCTACACATCGTTGGGCCTGATATGATGCATGTGAACGGATGCTTCCAGCGAATATCCATCTTTGTTACTGACAAAAACAAACAACCGTCCACCTGTTTTATTGTCGACGATCCCCGCGGCGGCGCGGTCAAGGCACGTCACAGTCAGCTCATCGCGTGCCTCGTTATCAGCTGTTTTCCCGAGCGGGCGGGCGCAAGGTAAGCTGAAACGACGCGACCGCTGCTCTCTAGCCTACTACACGCGGTGTGATCAGCTGATAGTAATAAGTTGACCGCCGCGGTAATAAGCTGATTTTTGGAGTAATGGGTAATGGTAAATATATTAATTTTTTTACTTTTACAGTATAGATAAGAATACATCAAGGTAAGGTTTTTCTTTTATTTTCAAACATATTTATTGAGATGTAGACATATTTTACAATGGATTAGTTATTTTTTATAACCAAAAGGAAGAGAACAGTTTTTAGACACATATCGTCTTTTTTTAAGAACAACGCTACAAGTTTTGAACTCGTCGCGAGTCACAACCTCGTGAGTAAGTGTACGACTGATTGTTGAAAAGTGTACCTTAATTGTACGCTTGTCCTTGACGGTGTCGCGATCGTCATTGTTGTTGTCGCTTTTGTCGGCATTTTCACCAAATTCATCGTCAATTAAAGATTTTATGCTGTCAAAATTTATCTTTAAAGAATTATTATTGATTTGATAACAGTGGTTTGTTTCATATTTGGCGCTGACCGAATTTACCCCATAAGTTATTTAAACAAAGTTTGGCAACAGCCCGTAATCCAGGATTTTTCTTAATTTTTTCACGATCTAGAACGATATCCTCATCGCGCTTGTACTCGGCTAAATACCGCGCTTTCGCATTTTCGTTGATACACCAGCTGTGCCATTCGGAGGCTTCTTGTTTTATCTTCAAAAATAGATTTACATACTGTGCAAAGAGCCCACCTTTCGTACCATCGAAGCGCGTCGTGTCGTACTACCAAATGATGTATATCTCGCTTATGCGATAATCGAGCTCAACGGCTTTGGGAAAATACGCGGATGACCGATTGGGAATTTTCCACGCTTACAGATGTACGGGTACAGCGAACAAATGTCTGTTTATTTGATTTTCTCGACGTCTTTTACTTTGTAAAAAGGTATGATGTTTACTGTTCGCCCTCTAAAAAATGCATCTCGCGGATTTAAAGTTATTCGACTCATTAGAGGATGACGACTGACTCGACTTCGACTCATTTTTCACATAGGAGGCTATCTCTTGGTTTCTCAATTTCACCCCGTCAAACTCGCATTCCCATATACTACGAACATCGTAGCCGCAATTGCACATTTTTTTGCAATTTAGACATTGTGTTTTCGTATGCGGCGTTAAAGGTACGTCCATAAGCCAGCGATTTCTCACGCGCTTTATCAAAACATTTCGGGCAACCGTGCGTGTAACAACCCTCGTACTCATACACTGTGCCTTTATGCTCTGGATGGACAGATTTTACCCACATTCAGAAATATCACTCGAAAAGCAACACAGGCGCGTCGCAAAATCTCTACATCCATACGGCAGTATTCTACTATTTCTTTTTGAAAATCGAAAACATAATCACGCCGAGTTTCGTTGTTATACCACGCGTAGAACGCTTGTCGCTCTTTGACAGACATAGAATCTGGCGCGTAAAATCTTTCATCGGGTAGAGGGCAGACGTAATTTTCGTTCTCGGGGATATTAAACAAATGCGTGAAATAGCCCTTTTTGCATAGTGGCAGACCAAAAGTTACGGGCAATAAACTTAAGCGCATGTAAAAATAATTTAGACTGCCAATAAATTTGGTACGGCCACATTGTACCAAAACGATATTTTTTCCATTGAGCACGACCCGAGTATTGGCATTTTCACACTCTTCGACTAAATACTTCAAAATAAACGGGGCATCGAAACCACTAGCATTGTGCGCGATGCATATAATACGCTCAAACACCGATTTTTCACGAACGTATAATTCAAGGAAATGCTTTATGGCGTTTTCTCGAAAGATGTGTTCGCGTATACCGCAGGTGTCGCAGCGTATTTTCATATCATCGGCGCGTGTCAGACAGTCCGTACACAAATGTTGAATAACGCACAGATTTGGAGTATGCAAACGCGTATCCGCTCGCATTTTATACAGCGTATCTTGTTGTGTTTCAAAATCGTAAAACACGTAAAGGTACTTTTTAGATTCTTTTAGCTGTTTTGGAGCGCGCACAATCTGCATGTAACACGCGGCGTTTGTAGAGTGCCGTGACCGACAAATTTTATAAAATAAAATACCACATTCATGCTTTCCACGATGTACGTGTACGCGTTTCTGACATGTTTGACATATTTTCAACAAATCGCAAATTTTCTTATTTCGCTTTTTATACGACCCCACCGTTTTATGATTCTGAAAACAAGTGTTTCCGAAAAAACTTCAGTCGTTGCACTTAATCAGCTGAATGTCGTCTTTGCTACAACTGGGTGTAACAAAACAACAAAAATTTACTTTTAGCAGCATCCGTTAAATTCAAAATTGTATCAAAATGATGCGCGGCTACATCGTGACAAATATTAACGACTTTTGGTGATAGAATATTGTATAACATAACGCGACCGTCGAAAAAAGGAGCCAGGAATAATTAAATATCCGCTAATGGAAGAAAGGGAAGAAATAATTAGAGCAGCACACACAACAATAGTCGGCGGACATAGAGGCGTAACTAAAACTTATAAAAGAATTAAACAAAATTTTTAATGGGAGAATCTAAAAGTTGATATTCAAAATTTTATCCGCAAATGCTTAGATTGTCAATTAAAAAAGTTAGTGAGGGTAAAAACGAGACTGCCTATGGTTATTACGGACACACCTACCGTGAGCATGGATAAGCTTTCGATGGACGTAGTCGGTCCGCTGCCGGTCACGGAAAAGGGCAACGAATACGTTCTAACATTTCAATATAATCTAACTAAATTTGCAATAGCAGAACCGTTAAAAGATACGACCGCGAGTACGGTAGCAACAGTGTTAATTCGGAAAGTAATATGCGTATATGGAGCACCGAGAGTCACACTAACAGATCAAGGTACACATTTTTAAAGTAAATTAATGAACAGAGTAGCGAAAAGATTCCGAATTAAACAAGTAAAAACAACAGCTTTTCGTCCTCAGTCAAATGGTTCACTCGAGAGATCACATTCCAGTCTGATGGAATATATTAAGTTTTTCGTGCAAAAGAATAAGAAAGACTGGGACGAATATATCGACTTAGCGACCTTTAATTTTAACACAAGCGCCAGCGAAGCTACCTGGCATACGCCGTTCGAACTCGTGTTCGGGAGACTAGCGCGCACGCCGACTGAGGACGAACTAGAAGCAGAAGATTTATTGCCTACCTTCAACGGGTACATGAAAAACTTGGTCACAAGACTAAACGAGTTGCAGGTGACTGCCAGAGAAAACGCGATAAAAGCGAAAGAGAAAGCGAAAATATATTATGATAAACGCGTAAATATAAAAACATTGCAGATCGGAAACTATGTATGGTTGCTAAAGGGACCAAAACCTCATAAATTCGAAGATCAATATAGCGGGCCGTATCAAGTATTGGACGTCAGTCAAAATGGAAATATTAAAATTCAAATAAGCGCAACTAAAGAAAAGGTCGTGCATGCTAATCGCCTGCGCATGTCACATGTTGAAAACACAGAAAAATCTTAATAAACTTGCATGATTCATCCTAAACATATACTTACATAAACACAAATATTCAAAAACAACAAAAAAGAAGTAATAACAAACAAGCTTGACATAAATAGCAATTTTTTTTAAGCATGCAAAGCTAATAACTTTCGCCTACAATAAAAGAATTCGAATAAAAAAACATAGAAAAGCATGAAAAAAAAACATTAAACAATAAATGGGCTTAAAAACATATTAAATGAATAAAATAAAATAGATTTAAAATAACGTAATAGAAGAAGGGTCGGGGTTGAAACCGGTATACATAATGGAGTCGGAGGAAGTCACCTTCGCATTCACAACAGTAGGCACAGTAAACGTATGCGGTCACGATCTAATACGTAACTAACATCCTAAATTATTATTTTTAGAAGGACTGCAAACTGATTATTTCCGTGCAGTTAAAGTACCTTCTATAAATAATCTCGACATCTTTGCATATGTAAATTTGAAATTTGTTTACGTTGAGAAACACATCAAAGGACAGATTAAAAGGCTATATCATGATTTGATTATGCAAAAGTGCGAACTTGATAAAAGAGTGATAGCAAATGCGCTCATCATAGCAGCAGCTACACCCGACTTATTTGCATATCAAGTTACAAAAAGAAGCAGCTATATCGGACTGGTAGAAGGAGAAGTAGTACATATAATGAAATGTGTGCAAGTCGAAGTACACAGAAGAGAAGAGACTACATTTTATCAGGAACTACCGGTAATGAAAGATGATAAAAAATATTTCTTAACTCCGCGAACTCACATATTAAAAACATTCACACATTACTCACACCTTACTTAACCGGTGGAATAATGAGTATATCACCGAGGTCAAGATAGAAGAAGCGAAAGCAAATGCAGAGCTCGAAAAGGCAAAGAGATGGACAGACGATGCGGAAGAGAACGAGCGAGCAGGTAGCTCGGGGGATCCCTGGGGTCTGGGAACAATAGAAACAAGGGGGTTAAGTGAGGTGCTGTCGCACTATATAGGTCAATTGTCCGGCGAAGTAACAGGCTCGGGAATTACAAAAACTGAACCGATGAATTGCAATCACAAAGAAAATTCGGGAAATACAAACACTAACTGGACATTTGAATTCATAGAGACTGATGAGACTATGCCTATTGAATTCATGGAAGCTATTGATAAGTTCATTGAGTCATTAGGCGAGAGTGGCAGTGAGGAAGTAAAAGAGAATGAATGTGAATTGACTGAACTGTAAATCAATATCAATACATGATTACGATTCAACTAACTAAATTCTTGCAGATGAAGAACACATTTGTGGCCTTCGTTTTGGTCATAATCAGGATAAGCAAGGCTCTTGGAGGGATCCGAGTCGCCGAGAGAGAAAATAACCCAGGGCTGATGTACCGACGCATCGATGACATCCGGTTAACTCTTGGAGAATGGACGTTCGTCACGGGAATCGATCTAAGCAGCATATTTGAAAATACTGAAGTGTTTCAGCGAGCGGCACAAATGTTAATGCAAACGGAAGAATATAAAAATGCCAATGATTCAATATTATTAAATCAAATGTACACGTTACAAGACAAAATATCACAGTTGAATAAACAAACGGTAATGTTTAAAACGCTCAAAGGACCGTACGACATCGGGACACACAAACACAGAGGAAAAATCATCGAGGATCTTGAGCAAGAAGACATAAACAACTTGATTCTCTTGGAAGACCTAAGGAGGGGAAAACAAAATAAACTGTATCAATTGTCATATTACAAAGTCATAGTGGAAAATGAAATGCACGACGATGGAAAAAGGCAGGATTAATGAGCTCAAGAAGAAATTCAAACTCGATGAGGAGGAAGGAGATGAACTAGTACCGACCGCACCACCAACCATAGAAGAAACTACGCATATCATTAATAACAATTTGGAAATAACTCAAAAAATCATTAATATAATGCAAACTAAACAATATGCTCTGGGAACACGCACTCTCAGAAATGCATTAACCCTACTGAGAAAACATGAAGGAAGAGATTTTACCACGCCAATCGAATCGGTTAACCAAGCAACATTAGCGGAATATGGGCCTATGGAAATGTCGATATTACAAGGGCAACTAATACCACAGTTATCACTGCCGCTAGTAACGGAAAAAACGTACCAGATCTACGAGCTGGTGCCAATACCAGTGTTCGACACAGAAGTACTCCCCTTCAATACAGCGATGACAATAGTCGTGACAACCAGGTATCTGGCAATCAATGACAATAATAAGGAACACTTTTTCCTGAACGAAGAACAGCGAAACAAATGCACGAAGACAAGTTACGGTAGGATATGCAAGGTCATGGAAAAAATCACCCGAAAATCAGCTTGTGAGAGTGCTCTTAAATTAGATCCGGAATCTTATCAGGCGCACAGTTTGTGTAAAAGGAAGCTAATAACTGTACCCGATCATTATCTTATTAAAACCTCCAATCCCGCAAAATGGATTTATTCAACTTCTCGGCGGATAAATAGTACCGCGAGGTGCAAGGACGATGAGTCAGAGTTAATATTAGAACGAACGGAAGAAATCAAAATTCCTGAAAAGTGTCAACTAAAAATCGAACAGGACACCGATTACGGAGGAGCAGATCAAGAACAAGAAAGTAACGAGTACTTTATGCCAAATGTACGATTGTCCGTGGCAAGCACAATATGGGCCGAGAAGACCGCAGGGCAGGTAAACGCCATGGGGCGCATCGCAGGGCAAGGGCCGCACGCGTTAGTATATACAGCATTGACCATAGTCGTAGCAGTAGTGGGTATAGTGGTGTGTGTGTGTGTGTGTGTGTGTGACTATATTCGTGGCGATACGCCGGATGAATGAATTGGGAATTATATAAAAGAGGCTGAAGCGATATATGTGCCGATGAAACCGTTGGACCCAACGATAAGGTGTGAGTTCAATGGACCTGGGCAAGAGGAACGTGTCTACGCAACCCCACGAAGTCCACCCACTGCCGCCAGGGCGATATCGTTACAAACAATAGTTGAGAGTTGCGATGCAGAAACAGAGATATAAGTAAGTGTTATAAAAAAAAAGAGGAAAACTCCACGTAAGAACACTAGGAGTTTCAGTCACTTATAAAAATGCGACGACGAAGGCGAACAAGCTTGATTAAAACAATTAGGACAAGGGAAGTAAACATTATGGTAAACACCTATGTAATTTTGATATGCACTTATATATATATAATAATCAAATTATATATCAACACGTACATACTTATGAAAACATCAAAAATTTTAAAGTTAGAATAAGTCATCACAAATGTGCTAGGAAAGCTAAAAATCAAAACAGTATAAAGTAACCTTAGATTCTAAGATTTGCGGGTGGTAACCAATAAAACAAAAAAAAAACCAAGACATGTACTTCGACTAAGATTAAATAATTGTGTGGCTAGAAATAAGGGAAGTTATCTTAACATTAATCGCCAAAAAAGGTAAAAGTCGCGGAATAAATTAAAATGAAAGTAGTACAAAAAAAACGAATAAGCTGAAAGCAAAAACAAAAGAACAAATAAATAGCAAAGGCAATTAATGATAAGAAAGCTCACTAGAACAACGTATATCAGAATGTCTATAATATGTAGTGAATAATAATTATAAGTCCTAAACAAGCTGTAAGAGAGAATTGAACTTACGTCAGAATAAAACGACAAAAAGATAAATGAGGCTAGATAATAAGAATCTTTTCTTTAAAAGATGAATGAATTTACAATATAATTAAACAATAAGATATTTTAATAATGAGAACAACAAAAGAGAGAAAATGTAAGAATTTGGTACAGAAACAGCTAAAAGAAGCAGAAAACTGTACTAAGTTCGTAAATAAAAATTGTATAACCAGAATCATGTAATCCAATTATTCTATTAATTGATAAATGTCGTGTAAACAAAAGGAACACATGAATAAAAACGGGTTGATATAAATACCCACAAAAAAACAAAGGGTCTGAGCACTTAATTGGACGTGAGGGGAATAAAAACGGGATAAATAATTACAAGAGAATTGTACATAGAAAGGGGTATATTGACAAATTAAAAAAAATTGATTTTTCACAAGTTACAATTGAGCGCTAAAATACTTGAATCTAGAATCATCAGCGGGGGAGTAGAGAGCGTCGGTTGGATCTGGAATCCAGGGCTGAAACAATAAAAATAGGAAAATAAACAATCAAATATGCAAATAAAGGACAAGTTGATAAGAAAATACTTACACCAGTGCCAGCGAGCTGGATCCGAAGTGGACGAGCTTCAGTCGGGGCAAAACAAATAGAGCAAATCACATCAGCACCTTCAGGGAAATTCCAGAAACAGTTATGACATCGGAGCCAGGTAACACGTCGAACCTCAGGAGACAGCTCGTCGAGCTCAGGACGAGAATCCACAGCATAATAACCGAACTGCAAGCGAATAGGATCCATAAGAATTATATATATATATATAACAAGGAGCAGGTAGGAACATTTTTTTTTTACAACTCACCCCGCGAGAATTTCCGTCGTCGGGTTCATAAACATCCACACAGGAAAGGTCACGGGCGTCTTGACCGCAAATCAGACAAACTCCGTAAAGCACTCTGATTCCAGAGCCAAAACGATGATACGGAAAAATCATGGTGTCAGATACCTCTGAGGATGGAACAGATACGGAGCCGTCGGACGAGACGGAGGATGAAGATTGTGCACTCTCAGAAGAAGATGATGCCGGGGTAGGCGGCGGAGCGACCACCCTAAGTTCAACGTCATCGGTGCGGTTAGGAACCGAACGACGCGTGAACCACACACACCACCAACAGGTCAAAAAGATGGAAATTACACAGATCACTGGTAAAGCGGAAAGCAACATCTTGAAATACTCCGTACGAAAGCTCGAAGGAAACTGAAAAAAAAAAATAAGGAGACTGGATGACAGAACCGGCTACAAGAAGTGCACAAAAGGAAAGTAGAGGGAGACCAATCAAGAAAAAAGGAAAAACATAAGAAACTCCCCTTGGGAAAAGAGAAAAAGAAAAGAGACAGTATGAAAAACTAGCAATACCTTACCCTCACCGCGGAGCGACACTAGTACGTGTGCATGGGCCTGAAGGATATGAAGAACACGCCCCCGCAAAAAAAGCCGGGTAGACGCAGGCTGAAAGATCATTACGAATTCAGCTGACAGTCAAGAAGGACCATATCACACCGCAGAACCATGGCATCGAGGAATTTAAAAAGGAAGCGGAGCGAAGCCGAGGAAGTCGAGGAGGTCCTACTCTGCTATTCGGGACACAAGCACGCGAGGATAGAAGGACACCGGGAAGCACACGCTCTCCATGGAGGGAATTATGAACCGGTAGCCCGCCAATTCCGGAGGTACAATCACGTTTCCCTGGCACACAGGGCAATTTATCAGGGGTGCACGATGAATTGGGAGTTTGCATGGGAAGCGGACCTCAGAAGTGGCCTGAAGCGCTATCCCAAGGAGAACACAAGAAGCCAGAATGATGAAAACCAGCATCCAAACTATCTCCAGGAGAGAGAAGAAGAGGAGGACCACGGACTCTGGGAGTATGAAGGAGATGACCCGGAGGCCCGAGCTAGGCAGAGCCAAGCCAACGGAAGGATGGTCCAACAATATCTTTTCAACTTGTGGGATCAACAAGCTCAAGAAGAGGAAATGGGGACACATACGTAGATAGATTGGAATTATTAAACTACGGATGGAAGGAAGATCAAGACAACGAGATGGAGGAAAGCTGGGATTAGACATCCAACAAAAAAATGATGATGATGAATAAAAAATATTTTATGTATTCTCAGCAAAAAATTCTTTTTGTAACTAAAAATAAGAAAGAAATAAAGACATAAAACTTACACATTAAACACACACACAAATAAAAATACTCATATACAACAACACACACAAAAACCAACAAAAAAAGAGAAAACTAAACTAAGATAGTGCTCTAAAAACGGAGCGCAAAACAAAAAAAAAACAGGTTAAAAACAAAGTTTTTGTTGACCTTAGCGAGATTCGATCCCGGATCCTTCTGAACGGGAGTCGTGCACGCTAGCGCCAGGCTAATTGGCACCGGTACTCGATCACATCTCTGTTGCAACAACACACAGCAAACAAACACTACAAACACAACAAATTTTTACACAAATAAACAATAAGAGAACAAATCTAAGAAGCTTGGAAAAAACAACTCACCTTAAAAAAATTTTTTTTAATGCAAACTCATTCATGGTCACACGAGCAACAAAAAAAATATATATATATATATACATCCTTTAGACCATTTCCTAAATAAACAGTGCCCGGCACTGTCAACAAAACTAGAGGGGGAGTGTCACGTCTGGCGATAATGTATTAAACGAAGGATATATAAACCTGTCTACTCCAGAGATACAGGACCAATCGTCGGTACAGCTGAAATCATATATAACACAAGATCCTATATAACACTGACAGCCGCCCACCTGGAGAAGGGGAGGTACAAATTATGAGTGTTCGGTCTCGCAAGTAGGTGATAGGCGGCGACCACTCGATAAGCTATAAATTAACTGCGGGGAGAAGGGAAGCCGACGCATTTTCGGAGCACCGCCAAAAAGACACACCCTTCATCCTTTTCCATACCTCCATCCACCTATAAAAGCCCATGTGTGACCACGAGGAGGAGCCTTCTGCAACCGGAGTACACACTGACAGGGCGAAGCTCTGTCTGTCCGCCAACTGATCTTTATTCAATTTTGGACTTAGTTCTCGAGACATTCCGAACTTCTTAGTTTCATTTAACTTCTGACTTAGAATAACTCTCTGTAAAAAGTCTTTTGTAAATTTTATCTGAGAATAAACTGAAACTCTTTATTAAACTTATAAATTGCGAGTCACGCGGCTTATTCAAACTTCCCTGAGAACGAGTCAACGTAGCTGTCTGCCGTCACGAAACGAAGCCGAGCCGAGACCCGAACAACTTCACGACAAGGCAAGATATAAACTACTCTGAGCTTTATATTCATGTATGCATGATTGTATAAGTGTCGTAAAGGAATCTAGTCCTCACTCCCGCTTAACAGAATAGCCGACGGATAATCAGTACGGGCGCGACCGATCATTAACAATACTTGTTCGCTCGTCTCTATCTGCGCGTTCGCTACCTTTGCCCAAGGTGGTCGGCGTAAACCGCCGTGCTGAACTAAAGGACGAAGTTTTCGGACAAATAATAAATATTTCTATTTTACGCGAGTATTCACTCTGTGCGGCTTACCCGGTCGTAACATTACATTGAAAAAAATCCGGACTTGTGGAGATTTGAACCCAGAACCTCAAGATTATGAAGCAATTGTTTTACCACCGAGCCATCGTGATCTTTGATATTGTCGATTACTTTAGTAGAATGAAATAGTCATTATAACTTACGGGCCCTTGTATGTTTCATGTATTATTACTCAATTACTATTAGTGTGTTTTAATAAAATAAAGTCATTATAATTAATTAATAATAAATAAAGCATACAAGGACGTGTTAGATAATATAATGACTATTTGATTCTACTAAAGTGATCGACATCAAAGATCACGATGGCTCGGTGGTAAAACGATTGCTTCATAATCTTGAGGTTCTGGGTTCAAATCTGCACAAATCCGGATTTTTTTCCATGTAATATTTATGTAAAAATAAATTCTTGATGCAACTTACAAGTCAACAGTACAAAGAAAGATAATTAATAAATTACTTGATTTCTGACGTGATATATCACGTGTTTATTTAGCGTAATTTATCACGTGATATATCACGTGTAAAATCACGTCAGAAATCACTCATAAAATTTTAATATTTGTTTATATTGAAATAAATTGTTTATTTTCCATCTAAATAATTATAATATAGTTAATGATATTGATCATTTAAATAAATAAAACACAAAAAAATATTCTTGACCAAGACTTGAACCCCTGTCCTTTACTTGACAATCCACAATGTCTTACTACCTGAGCTATTTGTGCTGTTGCAAGTTTCAAACACATAATCAAATCATACATAAAATATAATTATATTTATCACTTTATATAGTTTATATGAATACTGTAAAATAAATAATGGAGATTTCAAAAGTGTTTTTATTATTATTATTAATATATGCAGTATGCGTATAATCTATATAAAATGATAAATATAATTATATTTTTGTGTATGAATAGATTAGGTGTTTGGAAATTGCAACAGCACAAATAGCTCAGGTAATGAGACATTAGATTGTCAAGTGAAGGACAGAGGTTCAAGTCTTGGTCAGGGAAATTTTTTTTCTATTTTATTGCGATTTATTTATATGAATTATCAATCTCATCAACTATTTTATAATTATTAAGATGGAAAACAATTAATTTCAATATAAACAAATATTTAAATTTCACCAGTGATTTCTGACGTGATTTTAAACGTGATATATCACGTGAAAAATCGAGTGATTTATCACGTGATTAATCACGTAATTTTTTTCGCCAGGGGGAGCAGCAAGCGAGTATGCCGGATAAGCAGACATTTCTTTTTCAGGTGCAGCAGTTGACGTGCCCTGCTAATAGCTGAAGATTAAAAGCGATAAAATTTGATTAATTTTAATTACATTTTAATCATTCTTAATACTTCTAATCCACCTTATCATTTTAGAAGAATCAATTTTAATACATTTTAATCGTGTAGTAATTAAAGCTCATTTTTAACATTAATTTTAATCGTTTTCGATCTGAATTATCACTAACAATTCCATTTAATCTATTTTAATGTCCTTGAAATCGCTGAAAATAATGCGTCAATGTCAGGTTCAATCCAAAGTAATTGTATCGTTTTTAAAAGACTGTATTATAACTAAAAGTAAAATAAATTTTAATTACATTTGATTGTTAGTTAGTTAATCGTAATTAATAATGAGTCAAATGAAATTGTTTCTAATAGCATATAATTAAAATCATTTTAATCGTTTTAAATATACAGTATTAAAATGGCAAATAATACATAATTCTATCGTTTTTGATCGTAATTAATGCAAATCATTGAAATCATTTTGAACTACTTATAACGCAATATAAAGTGATAAACTTCAATTTTTTGTGATCGTTAGTTGGTAAATCCGAATTACACCAATAAAAAAATTGGGCACATACTCCCTGTGATCCATCATGGCTGACCCGAAACACCGACACCGTTTGAAAGCTTTCTTATACTTAAATGCCAAAAACTATGGAGCGTTCTTACTAGACTCAGTGATTGGCGATCTAGAGCTCCTAGATAGAATTTGCATTACTCCACTCTCAAAAATTTGAGTGCATTAAAACTGTACATCTTAGTCTTTAAATTTAATAATATTTTGTAAATGTAAGATAATACATCATCGCTCCCTACGAAGAGTAGTACATTTCAGATCTCGCTCCGAAGACTAGTACATTTGGTTATTCGCCGTGAAGACTAGCACTTTTCACTTTTCGCCGCGAAATAGCACGTTTTACGGCTCAAATTAATGCTCTTTGTAGTATGAGAAATACTTATGATAGTTTAATCATTTTTGTACTAGCTGACTTTTTGCATGTGAATATTACTATGTACTACCCTATTGCAAAATCTCACGTGAGATCTTACATAAGATCTCACCTGAGATCTCACCTGAGATCTCATGCCAAAATCTCATCTGTAATTTTGGTCCGGAAGCTGCTAGATCCTCTTATTTAATAACAAATAAGGTTTTTAATATTGGAAGTCGCCTATAAGGAGCTGCTCCTACTCAGAAGAGTTCAAAAACTAGGTTTCGAAGCACTTAAGATGTTTTTCGATTTTTAAAAATTTCTCATCTGAGATCTCACCTTAGATGTCACCTGAGATCTCAGGTGAGATTTTAGATGAGATATTTTTAAAAATCGAAAAAATGTCTAAAATGCTTTGAAACCTAGTTTTTTGAACTTATTTGGGGGGAGAGTCCTCCTTATAGGCGACTACCAATATTAAAAAACTCATTTTTGAATAAATAAGAGGGTCCGGCAACTTCCGGACAAAAATAACAGATGAGATTTTGCATGAGATCTCAGGTGTGATTTCAGGTAAGATTTTGCAATAGGGTACTTTGGCGTTCGTAAATATCATCTATTGTTTAAGCATAAAGCCCCGGAACCACTAGTGTTTTCGTGAAATGTGCTATAGTCTTCGCGGCAAGGACGCGAAACGTGCTATTCTTCGCGGCAAGGAGGCGAAACGTGCTAGTCTTTGCGGCAAAGACGCAAAACGTGCTAGTCTTCGTAGGGAGCGAAGATATTATATGCCCGATTGTGAGAAAACATGAAAAAAAAAAACTGTGCACAAATATTACTATAAAAAGAACACTTTTCTGAGTTGCCAATATAAATTTGTAAAAATGTGAAGCATTTTGAAAAATCATAAAAATTTGTAAAAATTATGACAGGTTTCATGTTAGTAATGCTCCAAATTTAAATGTAAAATTTTTAATTTCCACGTTATTTTACATTCCAACACAATTACTCAAAGTATTTCACATTTATCATTTCCACAACATTTTTATTGTATTGAACAAGAAACAATCAAAAAGTATTAAAATCATCTATTAATATTATATGTTAAGAACCATTAAATTAATCCAGATTAAAAACGATAACACTACATCATGATCCATCGAATTTCAGACAATATAAAGAGCATTGTAACAGATTGAAAACGTTTAGATACGATCAAATTTTATACCAAAAATAAAAATCTATTGCGATTATGCATATAGCCAAAATTACGTTACACAAACGACTATTAAAAACGATTACGGTTTTTGAAATCGTTTTTTATCTTTGGATATTAGCAGGGTGGATGGAGCAGCAAGAGAGAATGACGGAGTAGCCGATATCATGTTATTTGCAGGAGCAGCAGATGACGTGATGCAGCAAACGTTGATAAAACCATAGCGGTTTCCCCTCTTACTTCCGGGACACCAGCGTCACTAGTAGACGCAGATGGTGCAAACATGGATAATGATTCATCTCCTAAAGAACAGTTTGCAATTAGCAATAAAGTCTGAACTCTATTAAATATATTAATATGTAATGCCTAGATTATTTACCTATAAATTGGTAGTTGGACGTGTAGATTGCATCAAGCCAATCTAAAAAAAAAACATCAATAAGAAATAAATCAAAGATATTTCAATTGTTATGTTCAGCAATTCGTACCAACATCAGGTACATTTATTACATGCCAGTCACTGCCGCTCGTATTAAAAAAAAAAAATTCGTCACGTTTCCAACTGAAAAGAAATATGAATATTTTTGAAAAGCCAGTAAATTTTTAAAGTATATAATTACTTACTGCTTATCGGATATTTTTCTTCTGGTGAAGAAGTTAAATCAACACATGGTGTAGGTTTAATATCAGTAGGTATATAATTAACTGAAGCAGGCAGAGAATCAAACTGTATAACCTTCTCTGGGCATTTCTTATCTTCCATTGGATTTTCATCACTTGAAATGCTCACTGAAAATAATGGTTAAATCAATCATTATGGTATAAAAGCAACCCTGGTAGAATCGGTAACCCATTTAATGGCTAGTTCTTGGAATGGAATATAAGAACTAGGCAGTTTTCTTTGTCATTTCTTAGGCAGAATGTAACGCTTTTTCTCCAACTTAATGGGCAGTTCTTGGATTCAATCTGCTTACCTTGTTCTTAAGTACAAGCTGCCCATTATAGTTAGTCGAGTAACATAACTGGATAACACGTGTTTATTACAGTTTGAGGTTAGAATTAGAAAATGGTATTTAGCAGGCTTGGATTCGAGTTTTTAGTTTAAAGGAAAGTATAGAATAATATTTGCATCAGAAAAAATTCTGTCTGACCGGAGACTTGAACCCACACCCTGCACGAGGCCAAATAAGTACGGCTGTGCGCCTTAGCCGACTGAGCCACGCAGACGTTGTTCCACACAAGCCCTACGAGCTTCGCCATATGTTTGAATTATTCAAATTATTCGGCTTACGCCTAAATATTAATAATTTTGTATTTTACATCCGAAAAATTAATTGATTTATTGATATTTTCATGAAATATAATTCTCAGCCATAAAAAATGCCCAAGATGTCGCTACTTTTAGGAAATTTAAAATGCCCAGTTTTTTCACATTTTACTTAGCCAGTTTTTGTCTTTAAGGCCATTTTAAATGGGTGATTTTCTACCAGGGAATACAAAATTATAAAAATCATTATACCCACTAACATCAGTCAAACCTGCTTCTGGAATTATATCCAAGCCGTTCTTGTGAGAATTCCCTAAAATATTCATGATCCTTTGGCTTTCAGAATCAAGGACAATCTTGCTTGTTGTGTCATTACCAGATTGTCTTGCAGATCGAACAGCATCAGCATTGGTTTTTCTTGCCTTCTGCTTCAGGGTTTTCCATGTCTGCAAAAATATTTGTATATGATGGTATATTTTGAATTTTATACATTGATATTACAGAAGTAAGTATGGCAGCGTGATTAAAATTTTAAGTATCTACTTACACCTTGCCAGTCTTTTGAATCCTTTATGGGTCCATCAGAACTATCATTTAGTTTTTTTGTCAAATCTTCTCACTGTCTGTTAATCTTTGCTCTTTCTTCGTAAGTCGTTATTCTATTGACAGCAAATTCTGAGTAGGTTTCCAGGTACTGCAATAAAATGTTTTTCTGCAGACTCGTAACATTTTTCCTTTTTGGAACAGTGCTGTCTCTACAAGAAAAAAAATGTATATAATTAGGAAGATTCAATTGTTACGTTTCAGACGTATTCAGAAAAATCAGAGGTACACTATATCAATGAGTGCCTTTTTAATAATAGAGACTTCCAAAATAAAGCTCTGATTCAATCAGATTAACAAAAGCAAGTTAAGTTTTGATTCACAACTTGTTGGCGATGACAGCATAATTGTAAGATAACCAATTGAATATTCTTCTAATTAGAAAATTGTTATTTTATTGAAATATAACTTTTTAATGTATTACAAAGTGTACGGACTCAATAAATGTGAGTTTTAAGTAGTTTCCAACAAAGTGGCCTCAAAAAAAAAGGTATCTACGATTTTTCTGTAAACCTAATAGTTCTTGATTTATGAGCAATTTAGTTGAGTGATTTACTGATGTTAGTTCAAGGTTTATTTTTTCAATCTTGAGATACTCATAAGTCAAGAACTATTAGGTTTACAGAAAAATCGTAGATACCTTTTTTTTTGTTCTTTTGGCAAGTAAAATTAGCTAGTACATTTGTTATTCACCCATGTCTTGAAATAAAAAAGTTGTAATTTTGACCAAATCAACGAGTGAGGCCACTTTTTTGGAAACTACTTAAAACTCACATTAATTGTATCTGTACATTTTGTAATACATTAAAAAGTTATATTGTCATTAAATAACAATTTTATAATTGTTTATATTATTAAAGAGCCACTTTTATAAAATGAGATTAGCCAGGCCCTTTTATTACATATCTATCTATCTGGTTTTGTTACATTGTATTGAAAGCTAATTCTAAAACTGTTGACTAGGTTATCAAAGTAATACTGCAAAAGTCGAGCACGTTAGAAGAATATTAAATTAGTTACTTAGGCTTGTCCACTGCAATAATCAGATCTCATCAGTGGCAGTAGCTTGCAGCTGATATCTGATACTGTCATCGCCAATGAGTTGAATGGGAGAATTTAAATTGTACATGATATCAGTTTTTTGTAACCATGATTACAGTGGCACTAGTTACAAAACATACAACACTTTTTGCATAGGGCAAGATTTAAAATACAATGGTGTTTGCAGCTATTTGAGGTTATCAATGAAAGGTATGAAACTTGCTTTATCATAGCATTCTGATTCTGGTTTGGTTTGTCCTCGGGTTTGCCCATGTTAATATCAATCGAGAGGACGTTGTGGGACGTGCTGTTTTCTTGATCTTGGTTAGCAAGCTCCGAAATAGAGCGGATGGCAGCTCCGAGAAGATCACCTTTGGTAGAAAGCACTGCAGTCCTGGCACACCAACTGACTCGAGTTGTCCTGCACTGCAGGATTTGTTGAATGATCTTCATCTTTTATCATAACTTTCACTTATTCTATCTAATAAATGACTAGCGGTTTAGCGATCACGCTCACGGTCTTGTTGTTGTCCGGCTGCCAGTGTTGCCGGCAAAAATAATATAACACATTTGTAAACAAAATACACGATGGCCATCTTGTGTAATTTGTTTACAAATGTGTTATATCATTTTTTCATGTCAAAAAATTACATTTTAAAAAGTGTATATTTAAAAAATATGTTCAATTTAATAATGTTTCATATATTGTAGAGATGTGATATGGATACGAACATTTTAAATTTACGGATCGCTAGTGGATCAACTAACGATCAATTTATGTGGAACACCAGTAATGTACGCATGAATTTGTGGAACCTGAGGAATAACGGTGAAATTTGTCATTTGATAGGTAAGGCATTAATTACAATCATTATTAAATACAATTATATTTGTACTGCCATAATTTCAGTAGATGGAGGGTACACGCTTTCCCCGGTACTTCTAACACCGGAAAACATGGCAGTTCCAGGTACCCCAGAAATGGCTTATTCCAATTCGCTACGCACTACGAGATGCAAAATCGAGCAGATAAACGGCATATTGAAAGGAATGTGGAGGTGCCTTTGCAATTTGCGGGGACTGCATTATACTCCGCAATTTGCAACTGAAATTATTCAGGCTTGTGTAATATTACACATTTTTCGCAAAAATAATGAGTAAGTAGTAAAATTAATTTTCGTTAAAGCATTTTTAAATAAATTATATTGACAGTGAATGAATTTTAAATTTCAGCGTTCCAACACCACGATTGCCTGTTTGTCGAGGCCTCTTCCAACAGCCAGACAATGACCCACACAGCATGAAATATTTCCGAAATATTTCGGAAATATTGGAACGAAATATTTGAAATATTCCAGGAATCTTTCGAAGAAATATTTCTGAAATAATGTTATGTCCCTCGAATTCCTATATTGAAATATTTTTTGAAAGAATTCAGAAATATTTCTGAAATTTTTCACGAAATATTTCAGAAATATTACTGCAATAATATCATTTCATAAAATACCCCGCCTTGCAAATCTCTCATGAAATATTTCTGAAATGTTTCTAAATTATTTTGTGGCACGAAGTCTCCTGGGATTTGTATTTGAAATAATTCTGGAATATTTAAGCAAGCCTCCGTAACATATTTCTTTAAAATATTTCTGATTTCTTTCAGAATTATTTCTGTGTTTAATATTTACTGGAAAATTTGCAGTAAAATAATTCCGGAACATTCAAGAAAGCTTTCATAAAATATTTCTTTCCTAGATTTGAGAAACACTTCTGAAATGTTTCTAAGTTTAATAATCACTATAAGTTACTAGTGAAATGATGATTCAGAAATATTTCTGAACAATTTAATAAAATATTTCACCTGAAATAATTCAGAAATATTCCACATATCTTCCGTGAAATATTCTTCAAATGTTCCCGAATTGCTTGAAGGTACAGTCGCCGGACACAATAACTTTGCTTTACGCGCCACAACATGGCGACGGGTCTCTTGTTAATTGGACTCCTTAGATCGGTCATGACTGTCAGGAAAGCGATATCTGACGTCATGACCGTCCTAACCTTCTACTTCTTCTTCTTTTTATGGCCGTGGTTCGCTGTCTATACGACTGCGAAGCCGATGCGCCACCCCCTGGAAAAAATAACTTATTAAATCCGATTCAAGAGGTAATAGGTTGTAATTGGATTTCTTAATCGGATATTATTCAATTAAAACCAATTTAATCGATTAAAATCTATTTAATCTGATTATAACTTTTAGTCGGTTTTAATCGGATTCAATCAGTTGTATTTTTCAAAAAATATAACATTTTATTTAAAAACACAACTGTTTAAATCCGATTAAGACCGACTAAAACTTATAATCAGATTAAATAGATTTTAATCGATTAAATAGGTTTTAATTCGATAATTTCCGATTAAGAAATCCAATTAAACCCTATTATCTTTCGAATCGGATTTAATAAGTTATTTTTACCAGGGCTTGTTCTGAAAGCCCAATCAACAAGAGACCCGCCGCCATGTTGTGGCGCGTAAAGCAAAGTTATTGTGTCCGGCGACTGTACCACGACACCGTGAATATATCTTATTTTATATATATAATTATAGTAAATACACAAACAGTTTGTATCTAATTGCTTTTACGCCATCGGCTTTCGTAAACTAGTTAATGTTAGTAATATTAAACTTTTGGATCAAATTATACGAAAAATAATTGAAATCATGTAAGCGGATAAACTGTTAATTCGTTAATTCGAACCCCTTTTGTTTTTGAATATAAAGAATAACTCCATAGTTTGGCAGCAGGTACAAACACATAATTGATCCAGTGTGAATTCATGCGCAGGCAGCTAGAGTTAAAATTTATTTTAAGAGTTCCAATAAAATATTAAAGAATTATTTCATAAGTATTTCAAGAAATGTTCCATTGGAATATTTCCGAAATAATTACATGATAGTTTGCGAGACATATGTATGGAATAATCCTGAAATATTTCAAGAAATATCCAAAATTTATTTGAAAAGTTCCAATAAAATATTAAAAAATTATTTCATAAATATTTCAAGAAATATTCTATTGGAATATTGCAGAAATAATCATATAAAAGATTGCGAGACATGTGTATGGAATATTTCATACATTTGTTGATAAATTCGTTACAAAAGTTCCAAAGAAATGTTTAAAAAAGATTCCAAAAATCTTCCGCAAAATATTTCAGTGTATTATTAAGTAAATAATTCTGAGCAATATTTTATGAAATATTTATGTAAGATTTCCTAAAGAACATATTGAAATATTTAAAAAGGAATTTCATGGATTCCAACAAAATATTTATGGAATGTTTCTGAAATATTTCACGAAATATTTCCATTGAGTCGGTTGATAGCTCTTCTATGGAATATTACTGGAAGGTTTCAGAAATATTCCGTGGATATATTTCACTGAAAGTAGATAGGCTATAGGCATACCAAAACACCCCCTCTCCTCTCAAACTGTTTTGGTACCCGATGAAGGAGTGGGATAGTTTCCCTCTCTCACGCATACTAAAACATTCCCTCTCCTCTCAGAGTGTTTTAATACCTGAAAGAGAGGGAATAGTTCTCCCCACTCTCCCTTATGTTTTGGAATGTCTATAGCGTTCTCTTACGTGTTCTAGTACCCGAGATGAAAAGAGTGGGATATGTTTCCCTTTCTCATGTGTTTTAGTAACCAATGAGAGAAAGAGTGGGATGGTTTCCCACCACTTTCAATTCCCCTCCCTATACAAGTCTGAATTTGTAGATTTTTCACCGCCTACAAAGAAAATCTATTGGCTACTTTTTTTTAGTGGAAGGGGCAGCCTTTTTTTCAGAGATACACACGATCTGATAGGGCATGTTTTCTCGCTCGGATGGATGTGAAATCGAAAAGGGCCTTATGAACACCCTAATGGCTTGGACCTTGTATTTTATGTACACAAGCCATTACGACGTCCGGCGTCTAGAAATTTTCTCAAAGGTATACGGGATGATAAAGAAAAAACGTTTGGCCGAACTGATAAGTAGATGGAGCGAAAAAAATTGTACACCTACGCGCTTGAGTCTAAAAATGTGTACACAGGCCAATATAGGGTCTGACTTTCTCGCTCGGATGGATGTGAAATCGAAAAGGGCCTGCAGCGAGCTCGGAGATGTACACGATCTAATGGGCCTTATGAGCACCCTAATGGCTTGGACCTTGTTTTTTATGTACACTAGCCATTACGGCGTCTAGAAATTTAGCTCACGGCATCCTGGCCGTTCGTCGACAGTTGACGATGTCAATCCTCGACGATCCCAGGCGGCTGAGGAGCATCGAAGATCCCCGGCGGCATCAGAACCTTAGCAGCCCCGACGATCCTCGGCTGCGGCAGAACCTTCGCAGCGCCGACGATCCCCGGAGGCGGCAGAACCGTCGCAGTCTCGACGATCCCCGGTGGCTGAACCTTCGCAACTCCAACGATCCTCAGCTGCGGCAGAACCTTCGCAGCGCCGACGATCCCCGACTGCAGCAGAACCGTCGCAGTCCCGACGATCCCCGGTGGCTGAACCATCACAGTCCCGATGATCCCCGACTGCAGCAGAACCGTCGCAGTCCCGACGATCCCCGTCAGTACTGGGATCTCAGCCCCGAGGAAACCGGTCTTGATCGTACAGTTCGAGCAGTTCGAACAGTTCGAGCAGTTGAACTGGAACTGCTCGAACTGCTCGAACTGTTCGAGTTCGAGCGGAACGTCATCGGTTATAAGCATACATGATCTTGGGCCGATTTCCATGCGGAAATTAAATGGTAAATAATATTAATTTTTTCTTAAAATATTGATTTATCTATTAAAAAAAACAATATTAATTCTTTTTTACAGAAGACAAAGGCGGGAATGAGCAGAAGAAAAGGGCATCTGGTGAGATGTCTCCAAAAGCAGGAACATCGAGGATGGACCTGGGTAAGAAAAAATTATTTAAATATTAATTTAAGTTTATCTTTAAAAAATTCACGTTAAAAAATAAAAATGTATTTATTTGTTACAGAAGCTACGAGACAAGTTTGCGAAAGACGGGGCCGTTTACAACTGAAGCGGACAGACAGCACTGCTGATAAAAACGTAAAAATAGTAGCACTCAACATGAGCAGCAGCAACAACAACAGCAACACCAAAAACAGCAGCAGCAACAACAGCGACAGCAGCAGCAACAACAGCAACATCGACAACAACATCAACGCGATCTACCAAGAATGGTAGATAACGAAATTATTGTAGATCCAATTGATGTATCAAAAATTTTTAACGATTGTAAAAAAAGAAAATAAATTAAAAAAAAAATTGTTGACTTATTTCAATGCCTTTTCTCATCCCAAGGAATTTTTTAAGAATATGCACATTATCAATGCAAATGTTTTTTTAGTTCATTTTAAATAATTAAGAATTTTTAAGATTATTTTATTTAATAGATTTGTTTTTTAGTACACTGACCAGAACAAATAGTTTTGAATATTGCGCAGAAATATGGCGGCGAACAATGTACATGCGATCACATCATAACCTTTCAGCGTCAGCCTAGATGACCGTTATCTGACGTCATTTTTTCCGCGCGATATTTAAAACTATTTGTTTCCGACACGGTACTAGCAAGTACATTTTTAAATAATCATAACATAAGAATTTTTTCATTTTTTTAAAGATTATTTTATTTAGTGCAAGCATGTACATTTTAAATAATTATAATCTATCTCGTCATGACTAAAGTTTCTGGCAATATAATTCAATAGCCAAGCTCGTATCGAAAGGACGTTGTGGACAGCTCACGCAGGTGATCGTCGTATGCAAAGATCGTGGTTGTAGCAAAAGTAATGTTCATTACTTTTTATATTCTCAAGTGATGGACATCCGAGATCTTCAACATTTGAGATTAAACTGAAAATAGTGGAAAATTATTTAGTAAACACGTAAGTATTTATACTTTCAAAGTATAAATTAATAAAACATTAAGATATATTATAAATACTTACGCATTTGGTAAATAATTTTTTAACCACTGTGCTTTCTGCTCCCCCTAGATAAATAGCTTTTGAACACCTTGCGTACAGATTTATAAAACATGCTTAAGTCGATGGTAAGGAATATCACCAGAATTCCATTCGATTCCATGGTAACTTTTTTCTAGCCAGTGTATCATGCATTTTTCTTCCTCTGTTAGATCTTCCCAAGGCATTGGTGACTTAAAGAGATATACAGTTGGAAAAGCAGTTTTTTTCAAGTTAAGAAAACTGATTTCCTTACAAATAAAAGTATCCACGGCAATTCTTTGAAACCCTTGAATGTCCACAATATAAACGTTTTCTTCTGGACATTGCAGCATGTTATTTTTGAACATTGTTTCGTATTCACACGTTGTAGTCATCTTGTAGAGTTAGTTCAGTAAGAAGTAAGTATTTAAAATGAACAGATTGATTCTCACACGCTCAATATATAAGGAGAAACTCCGCCTTATGTTTTTTACAATTGGTCGCTCAAAAAAGTACAGGCCTGATTGGTCTAAAAATAGAAAATTCATCCCTTCCCAAGAAAATATCCCTTCTCCTCGTCATGACTTACTCCTCAGCTTTTCAATGTCGAAGATGACCACTTCTCATTGGAGCAAAGATAGAAAAAAGTGCATAGGATTCTGAGTTTTGAGCAGAAGCCTTGGCTCAAACCATATGTTGAATTTAATACAGAGAAGAGAAAGCAGGCCAAGAATGAGTTTGAAAAGCTTTTCTACAAGTTATTAATTAATGCAGTATATGGTAAGTGCATCGAGCGAGAACGATCTCGCATTGATGTGCGATTAGTGAATAAATTTACAGGTTGATATGGAGCAGAAGCATGTATAGCTCAACTAAATTTTCATAGTTGTGCTATCTTTGATGAAAATTTGGTTGCTATACAGCTAAAGTGAACAAGTATTACAATTAAAAAACCAATATACGTTGGTCTCAGCATTCTCGATTTGTCTAAAACATTGTTATACGATTTTCATTATTCATATATGAAGCGTCGACTTGGGGACAAATGTAAACTCCTTTACACCGACACAGATAGTCTAATATATGAAGTCGTTGACGTGGATATGTATAAAATAATGAAAGAAGACTTGCACAAATTTAATACTTCTGATTACAAAGAGAACAATCAATTTGGAATCCCGCGTGTCAATAAAAAAGTGCCTGGATTAATGAAAGATGAATGCTGTGGCAAGATTATGACGGAATTTATTGGTTTACGTAGCAAAATGTATAGTATTTTGATAGATGGATCTGAGACTGTGAAAAAAGCCAAAGGCATAAAATCGAGTGTTGTGAAGAAAACAATCACGTTCGAAGATTAACGAAAATGTCTTGAAGAACAAATTATTGTTAAACGTGAGCAGTGCAACATGAGCTCTAAATTGCATGTAGTGCATACTGAAAAACAGAATAAAATAGCACTAAGTCCGCATGATGATAAAAGATACTTATTACCTCATAGCACAGACACTTTGCCTTGGGGTCATTACCGAATTATTGAGGAACAGATGGCGCTGGCTGTAATTCAAATGGAGGGGGATTAAAAAATGGCTGATACAAGAGAAGCAAGAGTGGGGGAGAAGGAAGTGGAGAAAGGGTATGAAACGACCAATACTGAAGAAGAAAGCGAGAGAGCAATGGAGAGGGGGAACGAAGTGACCAATGAAAACAGTGCAGCACGAGTGGGAGTGACACTTCATGGCGATACAGGTGAACAAATCATTATCGAATACGATGTTTGTGAGGAGCTAATGCACGAATGGAATCCATCGATGGAGGGGGCATCTTCCGATAGAAGGGATATTCTACAAGAGGCAATGGAAGGGGCAAACATCATGGTGGGGAATGGGCTATATCAACTGACGCAGCACGGTGAAGAGCACATTCGAGCAGTCGAGCTTGAAAATTACCTGCCTTTGGAGAAGAAACCAAGACTCGCTTAACATTTCCAAGTAAGTTCATAGCTGATTCTCACTATTTTTCTTCTCAAATAAAGTATTTTCTCTAACACAAATTCTTATATTTTTACTTTTCAGAATGGATCTATCTGCACTTAACAAAATTGCTGAGCGCGAGTTCTTGCCCAAGAAGAAAGCCACGGACTTAGAAAAAGATCATGCATACATGGTGACTGCGCTCAAGGAAGTAAAGACGATATTCTGCACGAAGATCATGGCCGAGATCGATGACAGCTTTCAAATATTTCTTCCAGAAAAGATCTCATCAGCAATCTTGAAAGATCAAGAACTTTTCAATAATCTCTCTAACACAGCAAATAAACTTCACCACATGCTAAAATAATGAAATACAAAGACTGATAATTGTTAAATACTATTTATTTATTTGTTCAAACTTGTGTGCCATTTACATGAATAAATACATTATTAAATATAATAACAATTGCTTTCTTATTTACTTGAACCTTGAATAATTCATACAATCTCATTTTTATCTATCCAACTATTATGCTTGTCACTAAATTCTAACCATTTAACATATACGCGTTTACCACTTTTCTTTAAAACTTTTTCTACTAAATAAATTTCCGGATACATAGTTTTATGAATTTCCGTTTCATAAAAGCCGCGAGAGACGGGTTATCATAATAATCTTTGAGATGGTAAGTTACTGGATATGTTTTTACAACTCGCGTTATTGTGAAAAGTTCCGTTGATCAGTTTGGCGTGTAACCTTTTTCAAAAACGTCTCTTGACTTCTCGCTCATTTGCCTGTGTAACATTTTCAGGTTCGATTCCTGTTGTCCGATGTTTTCTCGAATTATATGCTTTGAGCAAGTTAGGTAGAATATCCAACCATTTATAGCTTCCTTGTTTGCTGAATTCTGTCCACATTGCATTTTTTAACGTTCTATTGAATCGTTCGCATATACTTGCATGAAGATTACTATGTGAAGATTATAAGTGTATATTGTGCTTCTTCATAAGTTTTTGAAAAATTGAATTGTAAAATTCTTTTCCTTGGTCAGTTTGTAGATTCTTCGGTACTCGTCCTTCTTTCAGTATTGACTTCATAGCTGTAGTAATATCATTACCACTCTTTGACTTGACTGGCACGGCCCATGCATACTTTGAAAATATATCTATGACAGTGAGTAAGTAATGAAAACCTTTGTTTTCTTTAGAATATGGTATCATTTCTACAAGATCAGCTTGCCAAGTCTCGTCTATTCCACGTATGTCATATTTTTTTCTCTTGTATCGCCGACGTGCTGGCTTGTGCAGCTCTTCAGCTACTCTATGACGTTCCATCTTCCTTGACAGTAGATGAAAATCCATCTGGAAATTCGTCTATACGAACTTTTAATTGTTTATTCACTTCTTCAATGATATAATCAACACCAGAGTAATTGCGAAGAGTTGTACTATAAAGATAACGCAATTTTGCATTCACTTCCAATTGATGTTTTTCAACTTGCTGCTTGTATTCTTCTATAACTTTACCAATTCCAGCAATTTTAACAGCTATATAATTTATTTCAGTTTGTAGAATAACTTTCAGTGAATGCAATGTGATTGCATCGTTTGGATGATTGGGCGGTCCTAGGTTGCAAAGTCGCTTGTTTTCTAGATCAAAATCACCGTCCGGTGTAAAATGAAACCAATGCCTGGAGGACCACGACTCACTTGCGAGCCCTCAAGTTTTCTTCCAAACACATCGAGACTCATGGTAGTACTGATGCAAAGAAGAAAGTTGCGTATCAATATATATGCCCAGCTTCACGTAATTCCTCAATAATCGACTGGATTTCATTGTTGTGATTATTATTTCCAGCTGATCGTTCGGCAATCAATAGTCGAAGTCTTTCAGTAAGCTCGTTTGGATCATCTCAGTAGACGAGATCAATGGAAGAATTTTTCTTAGCTATTTTATGTTTAGGTATGAGTCCTCCTCCGCTGCTACTGTTCTTTTTACGTGGAGTGCTGCGGAACATTGGTGCTAAAATATTCTTATATTTATTACTTCTCGACATTCGTATAGATTCATCTTTGCTGAATTTTTTCCGATGAGCATTTGTTGCTTCCAGAATCTTGCGATAATTTGCACGATCTGATGAGCTCAGAAGAAGATCATCCGGATATTTTTTAAATAGCAATTCCATCAGTCCACTCGTTTTAGGATAACTTTCATTTCTGACTTTGACATATTTATCATTAATCATATACACTACGGCTTTTATCTAGCAATGATAAAGTCTTCAGCTCATTCATTTTTTCCACTCGCGGATCTAAATGTAGAATTGGTTATTGTGTCATAAACATCATTATCATCATCATCATCATCATCATCATAATCATAAACAGTATAATCCAATAAACTTGATTTATTGTTCTTATTTTGATCGTTGAGCAAACTCGATCGATCGATTCTCATTCGTTTTTTCATTTTTTTACTGCTGTTTTGATCCAAAATGTGATTGATGGTTGCTGTAGTGGGCTTTCACTTTTCATCTCAACAAGTTTCTCAAGTGGTGTGATGACTGGTTTTAGAGTATCACCGATGACTTTTTCAAAATCATCTTTCTCCTGTTTTAATAAAGTGTATTTTTTTTAATAGCCTCACGCGCTCGCAAGAGCTCACTAAGAACATTCTTCTCTTTCTCGAAGTCTGACATGCTGATGTGGCGATGGAACTTCAAGGATTTAGAGCATACATACAAATTCTCAAACCTAAGACCATTGGGGTGTGTAATTAAAGCCAATAAACTATTTGTTTTTCCACAGTTTGATGGACCACAAAATACTGCTCGTATACTATCTGGTAGTAATTCCACATGACGCTTCTTTCTCTTGTCTTTTCCAAAATCAAAATTCGTGACAGGGAGTTTGACGTTCTGCTCGGTAAAATCCATGTTCACTCAACAGAGTCGAATATAACATTGAGCTCTTGAAATATAAACGCTCGTTTTATACCATGAACGTCAGTTGTGAATCAACACTCGAGGAGAGATGATCATACACAAATCTCAGAAACAGCCGAAAGGCTATGGATTGCTTGATAAAGTTATCAATAACTTACCTGTTGAAATGCATCTTCCTGGATATCAATACTGCGGTCCCGGAATTAATTTGCAAAAGCGAATGAAAAGAGGAGATCCTGGTATTAATCCGCTTGATCAGGCTTGTAAAAAACACGACATAGCTTACTCCGATAAAAACGGAGATCGTAAAGCTGCTGACAAGATGCTTGTTGAGGAAGCTATGCAACGTGTCAGAGCTAAGGATGCTAGTCTTGGCGAAAAAGCTTTTGCTTTTGCTGTTAGCGATGCTATGAAATTAAAAGGAAAAACTGGAATGGGACTGAAATTTAATAAGTTAATGACTGCGGCTAAAAAATCAATGTCAACAAGTAAAAGTTCTCGCAAGGTTATTCAAACAGCCTTGAAGAGTGCACGTCAAGCTGTTAAAAGTGTAGGTGGAAAGAAAAAAGTTATCATTCCACGTGTTCTGCCGCTTCATCAAAAATTGGTGGAGTTCTTCCTTTTCTCATTCCATTGTTCGCAGGACTAAGTGCAACCGATGGAAGCTATTGCTTTAGGCAAAGGTCTTCATCTTAAGCCCTATAAAACTGGAATGGGATTATTTGTGAAACCTCAAATCGGTCGTGGTCATCAAGTCAGTAGAAAAAAAACTTCGATTTAACTTTGCCAAATCGTGCACTGACTGATTACGATCTAAAAAAATATGCTCATATGATGAAAATCTCAGATTTCAGAAGTGTTTTCATGAGAAATAATCTACCACCCGATCGTCCATGGCATAATGAAACAGCAGTGGTAAACTTGGACGATTTTCAAAATAGAGGCACTCACTGGGTTTGCTATCGCAAACGTGGTCCTGAAGTGATTTATTTTAATAGTTTTGGCGATCTTAAACCTCCTAAAGATCTCATGTTGTATTTTAACGTGAAAGAAGTGAAATACAACTATAAAAGATATCAAAATTTTGACTCATTTATATGTGGCCATCTTTGTCTCTTTTTCTTAGCTGGGAGACTATAAAAGAGGTGCTCACTGACGAATAGAATCATTATCTTCCAATCAGTCATGGAAGATAGCTTCACTCTGAGTCTCTCAGGAAACTCATCTGTCTTAGAAGCGCAATATTTTCCTTCGATTGAACTACCGAAGCATAAAAAATTTGTCTTGGGTTTAGTTGAACTTTTATCATTTAACTCTATTCCCAATGTTGACTATTCAAATAATAAACTGCATTTAAACGGAGATATTATTATTAATATTCCTACTGGCAGTTATGAGATTGATGCTATTAATCAATTTTTACAAGCAAATTTGAAATCCAAAGGAATCGAATTCTCGTTGAAAGCTAACAACAATACTCTTAGAAGTGAAATTCTCTGCAGTCATCCGATAGATCTCACACCTCACGATTCCATAGGCCGTCTCCTTGGCTTTGCTCCTCGCACTCTCGAAGAAAACATTCAACACAGCTCTGATTTACCAGTGAAAATATTGAGAATCAATGCACTCAGAGTTGAGTGCAATATTACTGGAGGTGCTTATATCAATAATAAGAAAGTTCATACAATCCATGAGTTCTTTCCCAGAGTGCCTCCGGGATATAAAATCATAGAAGTTCCGTCACACGTCATATATCTACCGGTCAGTGTCAAGTGCATAGATCATCTACAAATTCAAATTGTTGATCAGGATGGAAATTTAGTGAATTTTCGAGGAGAGGAAATAACTATTAGACTTCACATCAAATCTGTATAATGGGCATCGTTTACAATTCTGGATCATATATAAATCACAGTAGGAAATACTGAATATGTTTGGGCAGAGAGGAAGGGACAGCTTTTTCGAAGAGAGACAGGAAAAAGGGCAGAGGACAGAAGAGCAGAAGGACAACACAAGGGAGGAGACCAATGAGAGCATAAAGGTAGTAAGCTGGAACGTGGCAGGGATAAAAGGACTAGGAGAGGAGGGCTGGAGATACCTAAAAGTGTTCGATGTGATCTGCCTGCAGGAAACATGGATGGAAGATGGAGAAGGAGACAAGATAAAAAAGAGGCTAAAAGGATACGAAATCGAGGTAAGAGAAGCAAAGAAGGGGGGTAGCAGAGGTAGGCTTAAAGGGGGTTTGCTAATGGCAGTAAGGACAGGGGGGAGCGGGGATAAGATAGAATGGATGAGAGGCAGGTCAGGAGAATGTATAGGGGCGAAGGTGAGGATAAAGGGGGAGGAATGGTGGATATGCACGACATACATGAGAGAAGAGAGGAAAAACAACTATGAAGAGATGGAGGAATTAGTAGAGAGGGCAGGGGGGGGCAAAATTTTGTGGTGTGGTGATCTAAACGCTAGAACAGGAATAGAAGGGGGCGGTTTCGATGAGGAGGGCAACGAGGAAAAAAGAGAGTCGAAAGATAAGATAAAAAATAGAGAGGGCGAAGAACTGTTAAATAGGATCAAAGAGATGGGGCTCAGCATACTAAATGGCAACATAGAAGGGGACGAAGAAGGGGAAATCACATACGTGGGAGGGATGGGGTGCTCGGTGATTGACTATGGAATAACGAATGAGGAAGGGAGGAATAGGGTGAAGCAAATGAGGGTAGTAGACAGAATGGAGTCGGACCACGAGGCGCTAGAGGTCGACCTCGAAGCGGGAAGGAGAAAGGAAAGGCAATGGAGGGAGGAAAGAGTGAAGGTCTCATGGTCAGAGAGGGCAATCGAAGAATATAGAAGATGGATAGTTAGAGGGGGGGCCGCGAGGACGTGGGGGGAGATCAAAGTGAAGGTAGGGAACGCGCTACAATTCAAGAAAGGGAAACCAGGAAGAAGAGAGGAGGGAAAGTGGTGGGATGAGGAGTGCAGGAGAAAGAAAGCAGAAATGAGAAAGGCAAAAAAAGAGGTAGGAAAAGGGAGGAACAGCATGGAGAAATATAGGCAGGTCAAAAGAGAGCTAAGAAACCTATGCAGGAGAAAAAAAGAGGAGGGCCTAAAGTCAGAGATAAAAGAGGCAAAGGAAGATAGAACGGGCAAGAAATTCTGGGACATGGTCAAAAAGAGAAGGGAGAGAAGAAGGGAGGAAATAGACAAGAGCATAAGAGATGAAAAATGGTTAGAGCACTTTAAAGGGCAACGGGGGGAGAAAGTAGGACGGCAGGACGAAGAAAGGGGAGCGATACTAGAAACGGGCAGTGAGAACGAGGGCGGAGAGGGAGAGATAGAAGTGGACGAGGTGAGAAAGATCATAAGAAAAATGAAGGAGAGAAAGGCACCTGGAGACGACGGAATTCAAAACGAGGCATGGAAACACGGAGAAGATCTAATGCTGGAAGAGTTAACGGAGATTATGGGGAAGATATGGGACGGAGAAGGCTTTCCAGAGGAATGGAAGAAAGGGACAGTGAAACCGATATACAAAAAAGGAGAGAAAGGAGATTGCGGGAACTACAGAGGAATCACACTAATGGACACAGGATATAAAATCTATGCGGAGCTTTTAAGAGGGAGAATGGAAGCAAAACTAGAAAAAGAGGGAAGACTAAGCGACACACAGATGGGATTTAGGAGAGGGAGAGGCACGACGGACGCGATATACGTGGTGAGCATGGCGGTGGAGCAGGAGCTGAAGAAAAAAGGAGGAAAAGTGTACGCATGCTTCGCAGATATGAAAGCGGCATTCGACAAGATAGAAAGGGGAGAGATCTGGAGAATGATGAGGAAGCTGGGAGTGAACGAAAAAACCAGAGAAAGGGTAGTGGAGATTTATGATAGGACAGAATGTGAGGTGAAGGTAGGAGAAAGGAAGATAGGAAGCTTTGAGACACAGAAAGGAGTGAGACAAGGATGCCCTCTAAGTCCACTACTCTTCAATGTAGCAATGGCAGACGTGGAAGAGGAACTGAGTAAAGTACAGGAGGGAGGAGTGATACTAGGAAGAAAGAAGATATGGTCGATTTCGTACGCAGATGACGTGGTGCTACTAGCAACAAACGCGACAGGGCTAAGACAGATGATGAGAAGATTCCAGAAAATTATAGAGAAGAAAGGGCTGGAGCTGAATGCGGAAAAAACGAAGGTGATGATATTCAGAAACGGAGGGAGAAGGGGGAGAGAGGAGAGATTTGAATGGAAAGAAAAAGAAATAGAAGTGGTGAAGAAATTCGAGTACCTGGGATACACAATGAAAGAAAACGGAAAAGAGGATGAACAGATAAAGAAAATGAAAGAAAAGGCAACAGCTTTACTAGGCACAGTATGGGGGATAGGAGAACAGATATGTAAGGAGAACTGGAAAACCAGGATGAAGCTATTCGAGGCACTAGTGCAAAGTGTGATGGAGTACGGAGCAGAGATTTGGGGTTGGAAAGGCCAGTAGGAGTTGGAAAAGGTGCAGAGGAGATACATGAAGTGGATACTGAAGCTAGAGAGGACAACTCCAGCGCATATACTACACTGGGAAACGAAGAGATTCAAGCTGGAAACGAGAGCAAGGAAAAGGGCCATAAGATATGAGAGGAAACTGAGCAAAGCGAGCGAAGGCACGCTACTAGGAGAGTGCTGGAGAATACTAAGAAGAGAGGGGGAGAGAAAAGAGAGGAGCGGAAGAGAGAAGGAGCAGCGGAAGAAAGAGCTGGAGAAATGCGGGTTATCCCTGACAGAATATATCAGAAGAGTGGAAGCAGGAGAGGAAGTAGAAGAGGAGATTGAGAGGATAAACAAGGACACACAATGGCAAAGGTGGAGAGAGGAGATAAGGGACTCAAAATTCGCGGGGGAGACCAAAGAACTGCTAAAAGAAATAGAAGATACCCCACAACATATGACGGACACAGGAGAACACAGAAGGGGATCATTAGGAATAATAGCAAGATTTAGACTGGGGAGTGAAACGAGGAGCAACAAATACTGGAGAAGCGAAGAAGACAGGAGGTGCAGAATGTGCGGAAAAGAAGAGGAGACACTAAAACATGTAATAGAGAGGTGCGAGGACACAAAGATACCAGGAGCGGATTGGAAAAAAGTTTGCGGAGGAGAGAAAACACAGATAGGGTATCTAAACGGAATAATATGGAAAAGGAAAAATAGAGAGGAAAGAGCTGAAATATAGGGAAGAAAGGAGTCACAGGAGAAGAAGGAGGATTGAGTGAAGAAAATAGAGAGAAGAGAAGAAAATAATAAAGAAAAAACAAAAAAAAAAGTGATTTAAATATATATTACTAAGCTGTACACTACGACGCAATAGTTTATAGTTTTTCATTGTAAAATATTGTAAATACTAATGTATAAACAATAAACGATTCTATTCTATATAAATCAGTCATCATGGCAACCAGTCATCAGTCGACCGAAGAAACTCAAACCGTTAACACGCAAGAGCATTCAATTTCTGAAAAGTTTAGGACTAAAAGTTCGTGGAAAAAATTCACGTGTATAATTCTTTGCTGCTTCCAGAAAAATGGACGAAATTCTAAGCATTCGATCAGGTGTCGTATTCCATGAATCTATTGCTCATTACGAAGTACACGCACATCAACCATACTCATCATTAAGCTTTGACAACAGTGATCAAATTCGTATTTCTATCCAACATCAAGATCTATATCTCTTACCATCGCGCAGCTCTATCCATATATGTGGAAATTTGCAAGTAAAAGGTGGATCAGCAGCACTTGCTAAAACTAAATTTGTCAACAATGGCATTTGTCATCTGTTTGATGAAATTCGTTATGAGATTAATGCTGTGGAGATAGATAAAAGTAAAAATGTTGGTCTGAGCAGTGTTATGAAAGGATTGATTTCATTTAATTTGAATCAGAATGATATGCTGGAAAATGCAGGCTGGCTTGGTATTCAAGACAATATCAAATCGGTCGTAGATGACAAGGGAAATTTTGACGTTGCGATTCCACTGACAAGGAAAGGTACCCAACCCGAACTCACCGATTTTGATGATTTTCATATATGTTGTAGAACATAAAAAAATAAGA
The DNA here is from genome assembly GCF_009193385.2 of Nasonia vitripennis. Classification (NCBI taxonomy): domain Eukaryota; kingdom Metazoa; phylum Arthropoda; class Insecta; order Hymenoptera; family Pteromalidae; genus Nasonia; species Nasonia vitripennis. The sequence goes on from NW_022279600.1 coordinate 1,547,217, forward strand.
GACACGTATTTTTTTTTATCGGCTAATTTTCACTTTTAAGGGGTAAAAACCTCCCCTAAAGTTAACCCCCAAAAAGCGTTTTTTTTAAATATCTCGGCTTAAAATTAATATTTTTCAATGAAACAAATTGGAGGTTATTTCTTACAAAAAGAGCAAGTATTTCATGGTGATTTGAAGAGTAAGGGTAGCATCCCCTATTTTTTAGGGGTTGAAAACATATATTTTTTGGCATAATTTTATAATAAAAATGTTTAAACCGACTAAAAAAAATTGGAAAAAATGTTTAAACATCCTTAATAACAAAATTTAGTTGACGTCTTTCGGTGTTTTCATAAATATTATCCCTAAGGGGGTAAACCACCCCTAACACAAAATAACTGTAAATATGTAATTCAATACATAATATTTCGTAGAAAGTTTGTATATAGAGGTTTTCGAGGTCGCTGATTACAAATCTATCAGATTTTGAAAATTCAAAATGGCGGATCCAATATGGCGGACGGAAATATCGAAAAAAAATTTTATATAATAAAAAAGTTTTAAACGACTAAAAAAATTGGAAAAAATTTGTAAACATCTATAATAAATAAATTAAGTTTTTCTATTTTTTCATAGATACTACCCTTTAGGGGGTAAACCACCCCTAACACAAAATAACTATAAGTATACTTCAATCCATAATATTTTGTAGAAGGTTTGTATATAGGGGTTTTCGAGATCGCGATTTACAAATCTGATATCAGATTTTAAAAATACAAAATGGCGAAACCAATGTGGTGGACGAAAATGTCGAAAAAAAATTTTAACTTTCAAAAAAACTTGTTTACAAATGTGTGATCTTTGTAGCCTGTACATGCGAACTAAAGAGCCTTAAACCCTAAACCCCTAAAGAACAAATAGGCTAAATGGTTGTGCTTTTTAACCAAACGACTCCAAACCCCTAACCTCCAGACAAGCCGAAGGCCTATGCTTTACCGTAGACACGAGTATAGACATATTACCGATATTTTATTCTATCATTTTGTATGTAACAAATAACGTCTCGTTTTATGTTTCAATCAAAGATTATTTATTTTTCTGCTTTTATAAATTAGCATAATTTCAAAAGTAATTTCATAAATTATAAAGTATTTCATAAATTGCATAATTATATAATTTTATAAATTCAAAAAGTCCACACTTTTTTGCAAATGAAAAAACATAGGTTAATAAAATTAGTTTATCAAACTCTTTTGCGTTTTGTAATAAAATTTAATGTTGTCAAACTTGGGAGTTTTTCATTGTTACAATTATTTCGTAAGCCGAAAGTTTTTTAGATGAATTCTCGAAGTAATGATTATTGTATCTATAGTAAAATATTTACAGTCTGGAATTCCATAATAATACTATTTGCTACGATTTAATGAATTTATCAAAAAATCTAAATTTAATAATAAATATTATTCTAATTATTATTATTATTTTTCATTATCATTGCTATTATCAGTATTACTGTTATTATTGCTATTGCAATTATGCTTATTCTTCTTCTTCTTATTATTATTATTATATTACTATGATAATTTTTGTTATTGGTGAAAATACATAAAAGAATATTAATACTCGAACTTCATTTGCAATTAAAGAACACGTTGTTATAGAAAGGGAATTTTATATGCATTCATTAGTTTAATGAATGTTATCGTACATTAAATGATAATTCCACAGATAAATGTCTTTCACTCATAAAAGTTGTTGACAATATGTGCGAATCAGTATGTTCTTTTTTTAGATTGTTTTCATCGAGTGTTTACCTCAGCTGCCTGTGTTATTTTTTAGGCAGTGAGTGAGTTTTGTGGGTATTCTAGTTCGATGCCGGAAAGTACGAATAGTACGTCTTTTTGTTTGTCAGTGGTATCATACAGTTGTAGAAAATTTTCTTTAGTGATTTTATATAGATTTAGATTATTCAATTTCAAAGTGAATAAAAGTTGAATAAAACCAAAAATAGAGTTTTCCGAACATCACAAAGTGGAACGAGAATTCTTCTCCAATGCATAAATTAATGATTTGATTCAATTTACATTCACTCGTTTTATTCTGGTAGAAATGTAGCAGTCGTGCCTTACATGCAAAAACACAGCTTGTATAAATTTTACCGCTTGTTTTCATTTTAGATTGAAAAATGAAAATTAATCCGTTAAACGTTCTAAACTTATTATTAGCATACTTTCAAGCGTTAAACATACCAGATAGTGTCACGAATTATCACGAAACAGAGTTGGCCGAAAAAATAAAAGAAATTTTAATAGATGCAACACATGATTTCAACGATGTAGAAATGATTACTGATGACTCTTTGGATTTTCAAGAAGAGTATAAAGACCATAATGCGGAAATAATTGAAGATGAAGTGCAACATCATTTTCCTGATCCGGATATAGCACCAACAAATCAATATACAGCAGATAATGAAGAACTAGATTTTGAATACAAAAAAAGAGCTGTAGAATTTTGGAGAAGTAGCAAAACGAAGCAAAATTTAAGTCTCAAAACAGTGCAAAACAGATTCAAAAAAGTATCATCTATTAGTCAGCTACGTCGTTGGGCTCATTCAATTAATAAAGGTGGCACGTATAGAGAAAAAGTAGCACAAATTTGTCAGTATACCCTGGATAATTTTCAAGCAGCTCTCGACAGTGGTTCAATTATCCATGATGAAGATATAATTCGATGGGCCTTACAAGCTAAAAAAGAAATTGGTTTTGATGATATTAGATTCAAAGCTTCTAAACATTGGTTACTCAAATTTAAGCAAGCACACCGAATAGTTTCTAGGAAAATAAATAAGTTCATAACAAGAAAAACACTAGAAAGTAGTGCAGAACTTACGGCTAAAGCTGAAGCATTTATCGATGACGTTAAATCGTGTATACCAAGGATTGGACTCGAAAATTTGTATAATACAGATCAGAGCGGATTTCAGCTAGAAATGCATTCTGGAAGAACATTAGCAGTAGAAGGAGAAAAGCAAGTGCAATGTCTGGTACAGTCAATTTCAGCAACAACGCATAGATATACTATACAGCCACTAATATCAGCTACTGGACAACTGTTGTCACCGCTATTTCTTGTTTTAAAGGAACCAAGTGGCAAGTTTGGCCCTATTGTAGAACAAAACATATTTAGACCAGAAAACGTGTACGTGGAAGCATCCAAATCTGGAAAATTAACAACAAGTAAGGGAACTAATAACAATTTTTACATTGTAATATCGTTGATCAGTTAATTAGTAAGTCGTTTAATTGCAGATCACTTCAAAATCTGGTTGGAAAAAATATTTTATCCCTATGTAGGCCATCACTCAATACTATTACTTGATTCTTGGAGTGGTCATTGTGACAAAGTTATAGAAGAAACAATGCCACAAAATAAAATTATTAACATAAAAAAAATTCCAACTGGAACCACAGGAAAAATACAACCACTTGATGTCTATGGATTCCGTATTTGGAAAAACTTTGTCCGAACATTTTCTGATAATGTAATGTTAATGGATCATGATATGAATTTACATGTGAGAAATAATATAATTAAACTTCAATCATTGGTTCACAACCAACTGTCTTCACCGAGATATATAGATTTGTTTAAATATTCCTGGTATAAAAGCGGTTACGTCAATGAAAAACCAGATAAATTTGATAATCCTATAGATTTCAGTTTTGGAAAGTCTTGTGCAACACATTGTGAAATAGAAGGGTGCACAAACATTGCAATTGTACGATGTGGTTGGTGCAAAAAAGCATTGTGCTTTAAACACTTTTATGAGGACTACCATTATTGTAAAAACATCGTAAAATAATATATTTTATGCTCAATACAAAAAATGCACTATGGCAAAAGATAAAAGATTGTAGATTATTATTATACTCTAATATTATAAACAAAAATACATTATAAGTTGAATTTACAATAAAGGAATTTCAATAACATTCTGATAACAATTTCTACGGAAATTATAAAACTGCTTCACACACAGAATTTTCTTGTTTACAAATTTAGGAATTTGTGGTGGTTTGGTTAAAAAGCACAACCATTTAGCCTATTTGTTCTTTAGGGGTTTAGGGTTTAAGGCTCTTTAGTTCACATGTACAGGCTACAAAGATCACACATTTGTAAACAAGTTTTTATGAAAGTTAAAATTTTTTTTCGACATTTTCGTCCACCACATTGGTTCCGCCATTTTGAATTTTCAAAATCTGATATCAGATTTGCAAAGAGCGATCTCGAAAACCCTTATATACAAACCTTCTACAAAATATTATGGATTGAAGTATAGTTATTTTGTGTTAGGGGTGGTTTACCCCCTAAAGGGTAGTATCTATGAAAAAATTGAAAAACTTAATTTGTTTATTATAGATGTTTACAAATTTTTTCCAATTTTTTTAGTCGTTTAAAACTTTTTTATTATATAAAATTTTTTTTCGATATTTCCGTCCGCCATATTGGTTCCGCCATTTTGAATTTTCAAAATCTGATACAGATTTGTAATCAGCGACCTCGAAAACCTCTATATACAAACTTTCTACGAAATATTATGGATTGAAGTATACTTATAGTTATTTTGTGTTAGGGGTGGTTTACCCCCTAAAGGGTAGTATCTATGAAAAAATAGAAAAACTTAATTTATTTATTATAGATGTTTACAAATTTTTTCCAATTTTTTTAGTCGTTTAAAACTTTTTTATTATATAAAATTTTTTTTCGATATTTCCGTCCGCCATATTGGATCCGCCATTTTGAATTTTCAAAATCTGATAGATTTGTAATCAGCGACCTCGAAAACCTCTATATACAAACTTTCTACGAAATATTATGTATTGAATTACATATTTACAGTTATTTCGTGTTAGGGGTGGTTTACCCCCTTAGGGATAATATTTATGAAAACACCGAAAGACGTCAACTAAATTTTGTTATTAAGGATGTTTAAACATTTTTTCCAATTTTTTTTAGTCGGTTTAAACATTTTTATTATAAAATTATGCCAAAAAATATATGTCTTCAACCCCTAAAAAATAGGGGATGCTACCCTTACTCTTCAAATCACCATGAAATACTTGCTCTTTTTGTAAGAAATAACCTCCAATTTGTTTCATTGAAAAATATTAATTTTAAGCCGAGATATTTAAAAAAAACGCTTTTTGGGGGTTAACTTTAGGGGAGATTTTTACCCCTTAAAAGTGAAAATTAGCCGATAAAAAAAAATACGTGTCTCTTATTTTTTTATGTTCTACAACATATATGAAAATCATCAAAATCGGTGAGTTCGGGTTGGGTACCTTTCCTTGTGAGTATGATCTTGGGTTTTGCAGAAGACTATAAAAAGATTATAGTTAATATGAAGCATGAGCTCATTCTCACAAGATCGAGAAGCGACTTGAACGTAATAATCCAGGAAGGTACTGTAGCTTCTGGTGTAACTACTTATGAAGATTACGAAGTAAAAGTATCAAAGATAGAGTGGTTGATGCCATATGTTGTTGCATCTGATAAACAAAAAATCCAGCTATTGAATTTCATTGGTAAAGATAATCCTATCTCCATGTGTTTCCGTTCTTGGGAATTATTTGAATATCCTCTTCTCCCAAGCACTACTAAACACGTCTGGACGGTGAAAACATCAAATCAATTGGAAAAACCTCGTTTTGTGATTCTTGGACTGCAAACAAAGAGAAAATCATTGAGAACTGCAAACGCCAGTCGATTTGACCATTGTGAGTTGAGTAATGTGAAACTTTTCTTGAATTCACAATATTATCCATACAACAATATGAACCTCGACATAGCTAAAAATCAGTTTGCCATTCTCTATGATATGTACGCTAATTTTCAAAAATCCTACTATGGAAGAGATCCGCAACCGCTGCTGACAAAGTCTTCGTTTCTCAACTTTGCACCACTCGTAGTTATTGACTGTTCACGACAACACGAATCTCTCAAGAGCGCTCCTGTCGATGTACGTCTGGAGTTTGAGGCTAAAAAAGATTTTCCTGCTAACACTTCAGCCTACTGTCTGATCTTACACGATCGCATCGTTAAGTACAATCCTACTAGTGGAGATGTCAAGAAGCTCGTCTAAGCTGCACCGGAAAATGGAGTATGCAGTAGACATGACTGGTTTCAAGCAAACCGAAGAAGATTATATTCTAAAGGAATTAGCAATCATACCTCTCAAGGAAAATAGTGCAGATCCTATTGTTCTAACATTCAAAAATCCCTTCTCATGGAAAAAACTCTCAGACAAAATGCAAAGGGAAAACAATTGGCTCAAACATAATTATCATGGCATCAGGTGGAAAACGGATGGACATGACTACTTTCAAATCGGAAACTTGCTACGTGACGCTTTACATGATGCATCAAAAATTGTTGTCATGGGTGCATTAAAACAGAAATGGCTTTAACGATTCAAATTTCCTGTTCACAATATTGAACAGTATGGCTATCCGTCAAAACCATCTTTTAAGTGCGTCACAGTATGCACAAATCATAATCCAAGCTATAAGACGACCTGTGCATTGTACAATGTCAAACTCATGAAATTGTTCTATCAGCATAAACTGTAATGTAAAATAAAAAAAATTTTTAAAATAATTTAAAAAATAAGTAGAGAACGTTATAGGCATTCCAAAACATAATAGAGAGAGAGAGAGAGAGAGAGAGAGAGAGAGAGAGAGAGAGAGGAAAAATTATTCCCACTCTCTCATCGGGTACTAAAACACTCTGAGAGGAGAGAGGGTGTTTTAGTATGCCTATGTTTTGGTATGCTTATAGCCTATCTACTACTGAAATATTTCGAAATATTTCATTGAAATCTTTCATGCTGTGTGGGGAGTATGCTGAAGGTCTAGCTTAACGAAACGCAATAATAAATCTTTATTTTCGTTAAATTGGTCACATGACAAATACCTTTATTCAGCCAACCCCTGTGAGGAATATATGGACGATTTGTCCATTGGTTGAAAAATCATATGTTTTTTACTTTCCCACGTTTGCACAAAAGTGAGAAAATCATTTTTGTTCGAATTTAAGCAACCCGATGGACACCATTTAAATTTTGCACGGTTGCTAAGCGAACTTGAAAAAAGCGAACTTGGCGATTTCCGCCGGCAGAAAAAAGATCGGATGAAATAACTCCTGTACCTCAATAGAGCCTCAGGTAGAGCGGGTAGAACTGGTCCTGAAAAATGCTGTTGTTGAAATCCGTGGGTAAATTGAGAACACTGAGGTTAATGTTAATTTCTCTATATCTCTCTATATTAATAAAAAATCTTCGCCGCCACCGCTGTTTCAGAAATTCAGGTTATTGGGTTAAAATTATGCCTTTTTTCACGTTATTTTTAACTCAACTTTTGTTATTGGGTTGATAATGAACAATTTTCACGTAATTTTATTATTTCTGGCTCCTCCTCATTTTGGCACCCCCTCATTGGGCCTCCCTCTCATTTTGGCTTGCCTTCATTATAACTTCTCCTTATTTAGACGGCCCTTGATATGTATTTTATCCTTTTTCGCTTTGCTCGCTAATGCCCCATTTAGATATAATATGCTATGATTAATTACACCGGCACACAAAATAAAAAAAGTTGTCTGCGCGAGAAAAGTTTCCCGCAATAAGTGAAGCTAAATTAAAAGAAGGTATTTTTGATGGTCCTCAAATTCGTACTCTATTGGAAGACGAAACATTTATCACAAAAATAAACGACACAGAAAAAGCTGCATGGCAAAGTTTTAAAACTGTTCGTGAGAACTTTTTAGGAAATAAAAAGAGTGAGAACTATCAGGAACTAGTTGAACAAATGTTGGAGAATTTCAAAAATTTGGGTTGTTTGATGAGTTATAAAATGCATTTCTTACATTCCCATCTTAATTACTTCCCTCTTAATCTAGGAGATGTCAGTGAAGAACAGGGAGAACGATTTCATCAAGATATAAGTGTAATGGAGAATCGATACCAAGGAAGATGGAATGTCAACATGATGGCAGATTTTTGCTGGATACTGAAGAGAGACATTAAAATAAATAACAAAAAGAGAAAAAGAAACCCATTGCATAGGTCATTTGAAGTAAAAAGAGTTCGTTACAAGAGAAAAAGGAGTAAAGAAAGACATCGAGAGTTACTAAGCTAGTGGAAAAAAAGCAAAATAACAAAAAAATATAAACGAAAGCAACTTTTCTCTGTACACAAGGAAGATATTATGTGATTAAATAAGATTTTTTACAATTTTTCGGTATCTTTTTCCATTTTTGGAAAGTTTTGATATGACATTTTAATCGGTTTAAACTGTTTCTTCTCAGTTTGACCTTGAACTGACCTTGACCCTAACGTGATGGGGCCAAACTGATTCCGGATTTGGATTCAGCGACCAAAAAAACATGAATATAAAGCATTTTAATTTTTTTAACCGTTACTTCCCAATTTGACCTCGAACTGACCTTGAACCTGACGTGATCGGGTAAAACTGACCCGGGGTTCGGATTTAGCGACCGAAAAAACATAAATGTATGGCATTTTAATTGTTTTAAACCTTTTCTTCTTAATTTGACCTCCAACTGACCTTGACCCTGACGTAATGGGGCCTAACTGACCTTATATTCGAATTCAGCGACCCGAAAAACATAAAGATAGATAGGTCTGATTTATCGCGCAGACAACTTTTTTTATTTTGTGTGCCGGTGTTATTATCTATTAATTTACTAAATATGCAATTCAGAAAGTACTGACAGATTTCCACACCACCCAAGGCGTACTGCCATGAACATACTGTAAATTTAGTAGAGTATGCTGTTAGTGCGTTTTTTTTAAATATTTTGTTAATTAACATCAACAATGTGTTTTTCTTAAATATCATTACTAACAATTATTACTCTTTATATAAGTCTCTTTACTTTTATATTTTCACATTTATTATGTGTTTTTCTTTCATGACTTACTATTAGAGTAAAATGTTTTTTAGTGTCAAATTAATTAAATTTGTATTATTAACGTGTATTAACAAAAAAAGTGGTATCCCCAGTAAACCTATTCCATTCTTATAATTTGCATTATAAAACTTTTGCTTGCATTTAAAATATACTTTAAAAAAACCTTTCTCATATTTGTCCAATATGAAAACATGTATGTACATTTTTTGATTATGTTTCATATATATTGCTTTTCTATGGACCTATCCCTGGCGGGAAAAATCACGTGATTTATCACATGATTTCTCACATGAATATTTGGCGTGATATCTCCCGTGAGAAATCACGTAAGAAATCACTTATAAAATTGCAGTATTTCTTTTAATTGAAATAAATTATTTTATTTTTACTAGACAATTATTTAAAATAGATTTGTTGATAATCCAAATAAATTGACCGAAAAAAAATTAAAACATTAACAAAAAACCCTAGTGGGAAAAAACAATGTAATAAAGTGTAATAAAACGTAAAAAAATGTAAGAAAATATAAAAAACTGTACCTTTTTGTTGGATTTCGGACCTTTTTTCTCATACGTTTTTGTACACTTTCTTACATTTTCAGATTTGTTAACTTTTTGTTACATTTTATTACATTTTATTACATTTTATTAGATATGTTATTTTACCGCCTTATATAGTCAATATATTTTTTTAATTATTAATTTTATAATAAAATGTAACAATGCATAAGAAATTGTAAGAAAAAGTAAAAGGATGTAAGCAGAAGTAAGAAAATAAAAAAGTCGCCATTTTCTTATATATTACGCTTACAGACAATTTTTTACATTTTGTTATACTTTTTACGTATTGTTATATTTGTCGTTTCAAAGAAGAGACCCCCATGAAATCCTGGATCAATGGATTAGTAATACATTGTAATAAAACGTAACAAAATGTAATAAAGTGTAGCAAACTGTGATAAAACGTAAAAAAGGTCCGAAATCCAACAAAAACGTACAAAATGGTACGATTTGTTACATTTTCTTATACATTATTACACTTTATTACATTTTTTATTTCCACTGGGAAAGTTGCCTTAACCGAGGATCGAACCCCGGTCCTCAACTTCCCAATCCATCATCTTACTGCCTAAGCTATTTGTGATGTTATAAGTATTGAAATTGGACACTGTTTTAACCTAAAAATATGTTTGATTTATGACTTTGTACAGTGTACACGTATACTTCAAGATAAAAATTGAAAAGATTTGAAATATTTTCGAAGTTAAGATTGATATGTATAATTTAAGTTTGATATTAACATTATATCATTAAGCATAGAAGAATTATTCTAATTCATAAAGATAAAAACGCAAAATAAACTTATGTATAATTGTTAAATTAGATTTTTTTATTTTATTAATGAAATTATTTTCCTTATTTTATCAATTAGCAGCAGATAGTCTATACACATAAACGATAGATTACTGAGATTCATACATGATCTTCGAGTTATCATTAGGATAAGTAAAAATAGCTCAGGCAGTAAGATAATGGATTGTGAAGTTGAGGACCGGGGTTCAATTCTTGGTTACGGCGACGTTTTTTTATTTTTTTTTGCGGTCAATTTTTTGGATTATGAACAAATCTATTTTTCATAATTGTTTGGTAAAATCAAAATAATTTTACTTTAATTACTACAAATTCGATTTTATGAGTAATTTCTGATGTGATTTCTCACGTGAGAACTTTATAATTTTTCTAAAAAAATTAGATACATCAATATAAATATAGTAATAACATGATTACATGATTATGTAATTTCATATGTCTTCTTAAATTGTCATTTCTATAAAATCTTTTGTTACAATAAGTACATATTTGTATATTTTTTTATGTAAAAGTAAGCGACGAATAAGGTGATTATGTCTTTTGAATAATATTCCGAATTTGGGACAAAGAAAGATTTTAATGGCTGCATGCTCCCTTATGTGCTCTAAATAATTTTTCTTCAAATTAAACCTCGAATCACAAATTCTATAAATGTATTGAATCCTATGTGAGTCTTCTTAATTTTGAAGAGGATCTGATTCCATTTTTTGTTGAATGAATGAAAACTTCCGATTGGGATTTGATCTAGTTTTGTTTAGCAATCTCCAATAAAAAGTAAGACAATTCATTATTTTTATGAATATTGTGGATATTACCACAATATGCATAAAAATAATGAATCTAATGACGTTTACACTTATTAGTTTGAATAAGTTTGCATGTATTTTTTCATACTTATATTTTTCATACTTATAACATTGTGTTCAAATCTATAAAGATGTTAATTATCCAACTAAAAAATTTCTATGAAATGACAATTACTAAAGTGGATATTATCATCGGAGAACAGACATTTGCACTTATTTAAACGCTTTTGCTCAAACAATATTTTTTATAAGTTGGGTATCATCGGTTTTATTTTGAATAAACAATTGATTTTCATTTTTACATCTAGAAAGGGCAACATACAACTGACCGTGAGAAAAAAGTGGCTTATGAATTATAACACTCGGTTAATACTGTCCTGCCGTGTTATAACCAGGGCCAGAAGGGCCCTGTTTATTGTAAATTAACGCCGGGCGTGCAGAAGGCACGGCTCGGCCGACTCAGATCATGCACGTGTTTTTACACGAGCCCGCGGAGGCGGCGTAGGTCGGGTCGTAGGAAATAACACACGAGAAATTTAGATAAGGAAATGTATATTCAATTGTAACTATACACGGAGGTGCAAACGCCGCACACTTCGACGAACGATAAAGAGAGACGAGAGATATTACCCTGTCGACGTGAGAGAAGTGAGAGTGCAGGTACTTACAACTCGGTAGTGGCAGTAGTACTTGACGCAACGGACGTGGTCCAGTCTCGGACGTGGAGATGTACAGTTCAGACGGGCGTCGCAGCAGCTGGTCGGTAACGCACGGACGAATATCGTTCGCTCTCAAGATGCTCGCAGGACTCACAACAAATCCGCGTATACAGTAGCGCGAGCTACTCGTGTGGATAGCGCAGCGAGACTAACTCTAGTCGCGATTCTCCCGGCCGTCGGTACATCGTTGTCATATCTCGCCAACGCTGTGCGGCCAGGCCGCAACCGCGCTACCTATGCTCTCACTCTCTCTCTGTCTCTATCTTGCCTCGTTTCTCGTTCTGGCTCGTTTCGGCGCTCGTTGGCAGCTTGCTGAAACAATAATCTTATTACATTTAGTACACAATTAGCCGTTAGACATTTGACGTGCACTTGGCCGTCACAACACCCTCCCCCAGACGCTGTGTACCCTGCCAGATGTACCAGCTCGCACTCAGTCATGTCTAACTGGGTAATAAGAACTTGTAATAAATATCAATTTTTACAAGGAAAACTTGACTTTTTATTCTCATCGTTAACTAGATAATACATATAATGAAAGAAGTAAATAAAAAAAAATAGTTCATTTTTAGTCTCTCGCCTCTCTTTTTACATACGGCCGTTGGCCAGTACGGCAGTCTTTTGCCTCTAAAAAAAAACATTAAGAGAGAAAGAAGAGAAATAAGAAAAAACAAAATGCTTCATTGCACGGGATTGAGGTAGGGTACAGGAGGAAATGAAGTGGTTCGGCCGTTAGCCTGAGCTTCTTCTTCTACTTCTTCTTGTACTTGTCACCGTACGTTAAGTCCATTCCATGGACGTTGAAATTGGGGCACTCGTCCAATCGAGCAATACCTCGGTATCCGCAAATGGGGTATTGCGGTTCAGGTTCGGTGTAAGTCGGCAGCCTATTTTTCGCTCGACGCTTCAGTTCACGGTTACGGTCGAACTCTTTGTTCAACTGTTCGTTGGTTAGAGTCGGCCGTTTCTTTACGGCTGTTGCTGCTGGAGCGGCCGTGGTTTACGACGTCGTGTCGAGCTGATGGCTGGTCGAATCTGGTCTTACGGCTGTTGGAGCCGTCTTCGGGACAACCGGTGGCGCTGGCAATGGTTGCGGCTTCGCTTTGCATTTGGCCTTTAGGAATGCCACGGTTTCTACTAGGGTTGTGTCTCCCTTAGGTAGATCCGGCCGGTGGCCATACTTTTCCTTAATTTCCGACCCAATAGCGATGGCTTCTTCCAGCGCAGCGATCAGCTCGGTTCTGAGCTGCGTTGCTCGGTTTCTCGCTTGCTGTCTTCTGACTAAAGCCTGAGCGAACTGTGCGTCCTCTATCACCTGCAGTTCTTTCAGCAGAGCTTGCTTCCTCAGTTCGATCGCGCTCGGTGATTCCGGGATAGCAAAGATCGACCGGTTGAGCAGTTCGCCTCCCACCTCTAATCCGGATGGGACGTTGGCCGGTACTGCTGGTGTGTCGTCGACCGTGTGACTCATCGACTCTTCGACGATTTGTTGGACAATCTCCTCTGCTAACTCCCTGATGTCATCCATCTTGAGTTCAGCCGTCTATGTGGGAAGAAGGGAATTATGAGTGGAGAATGGGACGGTATACAGAAGAATGAAGCTCTCTAGTCGCATGATTTTAATTGTCAACCGTATCCGCCGCCTTTTGCGCTCGCGTTTTCCTAGGAGACAAACTATTCGGAACGTCACGCGGTTTATTTTTCGAACCTTTCGGTCTTCCGCGTTTCGCTTTGTCTACCTCGACGCTTACGGTGTTTATCGGGTTTACAATCTTCGCCGGTAGTGTTTTGCGTTTTACAAGTAACCGCGTTTTCCTCGGCCTACCTCGCTTTTTCGGTCGCTCGCTACTTGCGTTAGATTCTTTCGCTTCTTCAGTTTCTTCATTGATAATGGACGTAGTCTTGATGTCGTCTACTTGATCAGTAACTTCACAGCCGTCTGCTGCTGCGATAGGCTCACCGTCGTTTTCTTCTCTATTGTGATACTTTTTCAAATATTCGACAGCAGTCGGTCCATCAACCGTTCCATTTCGGTCAACTAGTTCGTAAATACCTGCGCTCAGTATACGGCTGATTTTGAAGGGGCCGATAAACGGTGGAGCTAATTTAGCTGACACTCCCTCCGCTGCTGATGACAGTACTCTCTTTTTCCAGACTTCGTCGCTTACTGAGTACTCCACGTTTCGGTGTCGGCTGTTGAAATATTTGGCCTGGCGCGCTTGCGCTTCTTGAGCGTTATCGTTAGCCGCTTCTTGGAGTTCTCTCAGCTTCTCCATCCTAGCCTTCCATTCAGATATAGCGATCTGATCTTCGTTGGCTATAGCTTCAATCTCCTCTTGTCGAAGCAGAGATTTGGGGTGGCTCGGCTGTCTACCAAAATTTAACATCGCCGGAGAAGTCTGGAGTGAGTCTTGTGTAGCCGTGTTCATACTGAATGCGAACTCTGCTATATGTTCGTCCCAGTTTTCATGATGACCCTCGATATATTCGCGGATCAGCGTTTTAATCGTGGGGTTCGCACGATCTACGGTGTTAGTTAGGCTGAGGGTGATAAGGTGGTGCGTACGTATGGTGTACTCCCCGTTCCTCTAGGAATTTATCCATAGCCTTATTTCGAAACTCTGTTCCGTTGTCGGAAAAGAAGACTTTTGGCGTTCCGAACCGTAGAAAAACCCGTTCATTCAAGTTTTTAATGATGGTTTGAGCGTTGGCCTTTCGTATAGGTATGCATTCTATCCACCTGGTAAACATGTCTTGAAACACCAGTAAATATTCATATCCGTGAGTAGACTTTGGTAGCGGACCCATTACGTCACCAGCAACTGTTTCCCATGGACGCGAGAAGTTGCGCCTGCCCATCTGACCAGCTGGTTTTCTTTGCTCAACTTTGCATTGTTGACAGATCAAGCAGCTTCGGACGTAATTTGTCACATCTTTTTTCATCGATGGCCAATAGTATGACAGGGCGACTCTTTCTTGCGTTTTCTTGCGGCCGAAATGACCTGACGTCGCTTCGTCATGACACTCGTTAAAAACTTGAGTTCTTTTTTCTTTCGGAAGTACTAATTTCCAAGCATTCTCATCTTCGAAAACATCATCGACGAATGCGTCTGGCCGGTAGGTATATAATTTTCCACCTAATAACTTCTAGCCAGGAAATTCTAGCGGGTTATCAGTTACTTCCTTCTTTAATTCGGTGTACCATTTGTCAGTTGTTTCGTCCTCTGGTGTAATACTCGCAATAATCGGACGTGTCTCTTCTGCGTCGTCTCCTTCGTAAAGTCTCGACAGCGCATCGGGAACCACATTCATTGAGCCTTTGCGATGTTCGATCGTGTAATCATATTCCTGCAATTCAAGTGCCCATCTGGCTAAACGTCCAGTTGGATTTCGTAAATTACTTAGCCACTTGAGACTGCTATGGTCGGTAATCACCAGAAAATGGTAACCTTCAACGTACGGACAGAATTTTTGTATCGCCCAGAGAACCGCTAAGCATTCACGCTCGCTCGCTGAGTAATTCCGTTCCGCCGGAGTCATAGTGCGACTCGCAAACGATAACACACGTTCTTCCCCTTCTATCACCTGCGTTAAAACAGCACCAAGGCCTGTGCCAGAAGCGTCGCATTGTAGACAGAAGGTTTTATTAAAGTCTGGTCGGTGGAGAACCGGAGCGGATGCTATCAGCATTTTAGTTTGCTCGAACGCGCGTTCTTGGTCCTCCCCCAAACGTAGCTTGTTCCTTTCTTAAGCAGTCGATTTAAAGGTTCAACTATCGTTGCAA
This sequence comes from Nasonia vitripennis, assembly GCF_009193385.2. Lineage (NCBI taxonomy): Eukaryota > Metazoa > Arthropoda > Insecta > Hymenoptera > Pteromalidae > Nasonia > Nasonia vitripennis. The sequence continues at coordinate 1,562,866 of NW_022279600.1, forward strand.
AATCTTTGAGGAACTTCCTGTACCACGACGACATTCCCAAAAACCTGCGCAGTTGTTTTAATGTCTTCGGAGTCGGGTACTCTATAATCGGAGCGATTTTATCCGGATCCGGACGAAAACCGTCCCTGTTGACGAGCACGCCAAGATATCGCACTTCCGATTGACAAAAATGACTTTTCTCTCGATTTATAGTCAATCGTTCTTTGGCTAGCTTCGTCAGCACGATCTCTAAGACTTTTAAATGGTCTTCGAACGTTTCGGTACAGACGATAATATCGTCCAAATAGCTGTAACAGTGTGGTTCGAGATCGGGCGTAATCAAGGAATCGATCATACGCTGGAAGCAGGCAGGAGTACCAGCTAAGCCGAACGGGAGACGTTTCCATTGGAACAACCCCATTCCCGGGACCTTGAATGCTGTATACGGTCGACTTTCCTTTTTTATTTTTATCTGATGGTAAGCGTTGCTCAAATCTATCGTCGATATGTAACGAGCACCTTGAAGCTTACTCAAGATAGTATCCATGAAAGGTAGGGGATAAGCGCTTACTTTGGAAACTTTATTTAATTTGCGGAAGTCGATGCACAATCGACGCTTTCCACTGTTCCCCTTTTTCACCATCACGACGGGACTAGCCCAGTCGCTGAACGAAGGCTCAATGATATCTGCTGCTAGTAACTCTCTTACTTGAGAAAAGAGCATTTCTTCGAGTTTCTTCGAAACCGGATTGAATTTTTGCTTGATCGGACGACATGTCTCTACCTCTAGATCGAACTCCACCAAGTTCGTAAAGCCGAGCGGCCCATCATCTTTAGGAATTAACCGATCGAGTAATTCTTCTAACATCCGTTTCTGGCCTTCATGCAAATCCTGCAGGCCAATCGAAGCTAAGACCGGACGAGTTGTTCCGTCTGTTACCGCTTCACAGGCGTTTATGACTTCGGTTGAATTTTCAACCGTTAACGTTCGTTCACGAGGGTTAAGCCTAGCGTCGAATTGTAGAACGAAGTCCGCGCCTAAATTGCATCCTTCACGTAAGTCAGGTACTACTAGCGTAGTAAGCGTCCTGGTTTGTCCACCGATCGTGAAGGGCAAGTCGACTGTTCCAGTCACCATTGAGGTTTTACCGTCCGCCATGCAGGCGACTATTCCGTCACATGGTCGGATAAAACAGCGTTACTACTGCTCGCTGCACAGTGTACTATTGCAGTCGGATTTAGTTGTTCAGTCGACTGTGATACCGAGATCCCTGAATTAACCTCGGGGTCAGTACGGATCTCGCTTACTGTTCCCCTTTTGCTTTTCCCGCACAATTGGGACACGTCTTCTTCGTAAAGCCCGGTGACTTACAAGTCCAGCAAGCTAGTTCTCTTTTTTCCTTGTTTGCTGAGTCACTCGAATTTCCAGACGGTTTATTGGCCTCCTTGGAGTCGGACTTATTTTTCACATCTGTCGGCACTGTGGACTTCGTCTGCTGATTTTCCCCAAAGGTTTTCTTCTTAACCTGGGTAGATCTATTGGACCCTTTTTGGTTCTGACGGCCGTAGTTATCCTTCTTTGCTATTGAAGGGTAATTGTTGTTGACCCAAGTCTTGAACCAGAGGGGTGGCTCCTTTGCATCCGTTGGACAGATAGCTGCTATCGCCGGCTGATTTTTATTCTTTGCCTTCTCCTGTGGATTATAAGCCGCTCCTGGTAGCATAGATTTCTCCGGAGTAGGGGGTGGCTTGTAACGTGATTTTGCTCTCGTCCGTTTCTCGGCACTCACAGCTTTACTCTTAAATTCGTTTAGAGTTTCGAATTCCATTCGACCGAAAATCAATTTTAATTCTGGATTCATATTTTGATATAAAATATCCAGCTGTTGTCGAACTGGTAGGGCATCCGACATACGGTTGAATATCATGATCATGCTAACGTAGTAATCGTTTACGTCTTCGTGTGGTCCTTGCGTACGTGAACTCGCCTCCACAATTAGTTGTGAGCGCTCTTCGTCTGTCATGCCGCACGTTGCTCTGGCTTCCTCGCAGAAATCTTTCCACGTATGCCATTTCGGACGTTCAACCCTAGCCCATTTCAATGCTCTTCCTGATAGTAAAGAGGTGGTGTGTGATAACGCGTCTAACAATTCTTCTTCTGAAATCCTTGGATGAGCTAGTTTCCTGCAACCTTCCACTAATCTGATAAACTCTTCTACATCTTCTGTTGACGTGCCTCCGAATTTTACATTCCATTTCCGTATTTTGTCGTTAATATCGGCGGAATTTTCTCTCAACGTATTTTGGAGGTTAGAGTCATAATATCCAGACGTATTAGTTTGTAGGTTGCTTGGACCTCGTTCTGAAACCAGGCGATTCGGACGTATTGGCTGGTCCCCCTCTCTCCAAGCATTCCCACTCCTTTGCTGGGAATCACCACTATTTTGTGGTTGGTTTATTCTATGCTGATCGCACGTCTGGCAACACTGGCTTTGGTGACATGTCAGTACTTGTGCCTGTTGTGCCATTCTGTTCTGTGAAAAGATATTCGTCTCGTAACTCGACTGTTGTGACGCATACGAAGGCTGAATCGGCCGTAGTTGGCCAGGCGTATGGTTGTGTGGTGTCGACTGTTGACTTAGTCTTCGCTGAGGTTGCTGGTATATGTTGCTATCTTCTAATTCTGAAATTGAGAGATTCTTGTTCGTTGGTTCGAAATACCTGGTCGTGTACGTCTCATTAAAATCTACGTGTTTACTCTTGGTCCCTACTGATGGTGGTGCATCTTCTTTCGACCGTGTAAATTCTGATGTTCTTAAACGGGTACTACACGCTGGGGGCTCTCTCTGAGCGCTGTTAGCTATACGTAATTTCTTTATATATTCGCACGCCTCATCTTGTATTTTCTTATACTGTGCGATTTCGTCGTCTTTCTTTAATAGGTCGTCGACGACTCTCCTCGGTAAGTTGTATGTGCAGCCGTCACTGGCTAAATACGGACGGACGAAAGTCTTCTGGCGCGTAGTCACCTGCTAGGCACCTAAACAATCGACGCATTCTGTCTTCATCAGCCCCCCTATCCTGCAAACCTAAGAAATCTAACGCTTGACCTAACGTATTCGCGTCCATCGATCTTACGTGGTCTTGTATCGCTACATGCGATCTGCTTAAGTCTATGTACGAGCCAGTTAAAGACATTGTGCTCGTTGAGTATTCTGACATTTAATAGAAGCAGAGCCGAGTCAAATTCAGCACAACCAAAAAAACTCAGGATTCAACAATCCAAGTTACTCTCGAAGTGAATTTAATACCTAGTTGTCGACACTGGAGCACACGTTTGCTTTTTCGATTGATACGTGTGATTTAATTTTAATCACTCCATTAAATTTTTATAACGGTAACAATGATTTGTTTTTGAACCGCGATAAATTGCCTGACAGAGCAAGTAATCACGCACGTTTTGTGCTACAAGTTTTTAAAATCTGAGAAAGAGAAAAAAACTTACTAATTTGTAAAAAAAACAATTCCACTTTAATAAATTATTTGTGAATTTAAATGTTACTAACTCCCTCTATCATGCAAAAAAAAAATTTCTACGCGATTCGAAAAAGCAATTATACGCCGGAGCGGCTGTGTGTTGATTGTATATGTATTTTTATTCGTACGTTTCTGTACTCAACTACGCAGCTATTTTTTTTCCAAAACCAGACTCAAAATCTCGCGAAATTGCTCTAAATTATTATCGCGATTTATGCCTTAACATTCCTAATAGCACAACAATTTGTTGAACTGCGAGATTACGGCTTAAACAGTAGTCAAGTATAAAAATTGCATCAGAGTGCAAAAAGAATTCTCAAAAATCCATACAATTGTTTGGATTCCTATACTGACTATAGTTCATCCGTCTCACTCGCACTCAGCCAAAAATTCCCTGCCTAACGGGCGACACTGTAAGCATTCGAGCTCTCGGTTCGCGGCGCGCGATGTAAACAATGTATACACTCGCTGTCGCTGGCCGCTCGGTCGTTGACCGTTTCGAATTTTGAAGGCTGATGCCTGCCGCTACAAAGTTAAACTGCGCGTATTATTCGACGCTGTCTAATACTTCCTACCGTTGCGGTCAGTTTTTTTTTCCGAGTCTCACTTACGTCTACAACGTGTCGACACTGTAGCACGAGTAGCCGCTGTACAATTTTCGTATACTCGCTAGTTAAATCGCTTGACCTTGACACACGTTTTGGGGCGCCATTTATAACACTCGGTTAATACTGTCCTGCCGTGTTATAACCAGGGCCAGAAGGGCCCTGTTTATTGTAAATTAACGTCGGGCGTGCAGAAGGCACGGCTCGGCCGACTCAGATCATGCACGTGTTTTTACACGAGCCTGCGGAGGCGGCGTAGGTCGGGTCGTAGGAAATAACACACAAGAAGTTTAGATAAGGAAATGTATATTCAATTGTAACTATACATGGAGGTGCAAACGCCGCACACTTCGACGAACGATAAAGAGAGACGAGAGATATTACCCTGTCGACGTGAGAGAGTGAGAGTGCAGGTACTTACAACTCGGTAGTGGCAGTAGTACTTGACGCAACGGACGTGGTCCAGTCTCGGACGTGGAGATGTACAGTTCGGACGGGCGTCGCAGCAGCTCGTCGGTAACGCACGGACGAATATCGTTCGCTCTCGAAATGCTCGCAGGACTCACAACAAATCCGCGTATACAGTAGCGCGAGCTACTCGTGTGGATAGCGCAGCGACGATAGAGCTGCTGCGACGCCCGTCCGAACTGTACATCTCCACGTCCGAGACTGGACCACGTCCGTTGCGTCAAGTACTACTGCCACTACCGAGTTGTAAGTACCTGCACTCTCATTCTCTCACGTCGACAGGGTAATATCTCTCGTCTCTCTTTATCGTTCGTCGAAGTGTGCGGCGTTTGCACCTCCGTGTATAGTTACAATTGAATATACATTTCCTTATCTAAACTTCTCGTGTGTTATTTCCTACGACCCGACCTACGCCGCCTCCGCGGGCTCGTGTAAAAACACGTGCATGATCTGAGTCGGCCGAGCCGTGCCTCCTGCACGCCCGACGTTAATTTACAATAAACAGGGCCCTTCTGGCCCTGTTTATAACACGTCAGGACAGTATTAACCGAGTGTTATAAATGGGTTAAAATTGGCCGTCACAGAATATAAATACTAACTGTGTCAAAATTTTGTCCTAGCGATTCATTTATAGTCATGGCAAAAACCAAAATTAGAGGAAATTGTCGACGGAATATTACGAAAGGCAAAGATGTATATTCACCGGTGTCTAAAATAATTCTTGGAATGAAAGTAGTAGTTCCCTTTTTATCACCTTTAATAATCTTAGCTTTGATATTATGTTTGAACAGTTTAATTATTTTCAATCTGGTACCATTGCAAAGACCGTCATTTATACTTATAATTCGAATGAGCATGACATGTTAATTTTCCTTGAAACTCTGGGAGACGACGTTGATACTGCCCACCCCGGACACCAGGTACCTAGAGGAGCATTGTCGTCACGAATATCGTGTTCTGCGACCGCAAAAAACCCTGAGTAGCAAAACTGGTCTTATTTCCATAAATCTTTACGGAGTTCTTATTTATTGTCTCTTCGCAATGCACTTTATATAGGTTATGATCGCATTCGACGCCTAGAGCACCTTCGGTGGCTGTTGCACACCAGCTTCACGGCTGTGTTTTGACGCATCAACCTGCAAAAGATAACCTTTTAATTGATCACATGACATTTCTTTGGCTGTAGTCTCTTTGTAGAGACAATCAGCCGTCAATATTTCAGGGACGGCACCAGAAACTGCCGACAAGAAATAGTCTCGCTTTTCCTTTTCAGAGATTTGTCCAGCATCTGGCAGATTTTCAAAGGTCCTCATCTTTTCTTGGAATCTATCGTGAAAGTCAGAGGCTGACTCTTTGCTTGGCACATATTTTAGATTCAATAAGTCTTTCCTAGCTGTAACACTGGTAATGCGTGTTTCATAACGCTTAACTTTCTTTAATTTAGCCAAAATCTCTTTTGGTTTATTTAAATGCAAAATCTTATTATAATATACCGTGTCTATACGGTTTATTATAATGTCTCTAGCTTTAAACTCATCGTCCCCTAGTTTGACAGCATCTCCCGGTGCTGTGTCTAAATTCTCTAGCACGTAATCAAGTTTCTTGATTCTGAGTTCGGATTTAAGGTAATCTTTGAACATTTCAAACTTTGAATTGGGGGTGAGCTCATATGTTCTCGAAGTTAGAGTGTCTCTACTGTAAATCTCTACCTTTAATTTGTCTGACAGCAAGCTTAGGCTGTTTTCATGCAGACTCTTATTCAAACTATTATTATTTTCGTTAAGCAAGTTCTTAATCTTGCTGTCTACAATTTCTTTGATCAGTTCGGCAGTTTAGCTGCTGGAATCTAGATGGTGAAAATTAGAGCTTTGTCCTTTTACCTAGCTGTGTCCATAGGTGCAACTGATGGGCAGTACTGGCGTTTCAGTTTCAACAGAGGATTGGACTGGCTTGGCTGGTGTCTTGACAGGCTCAAGTTCCTTGCTGATATCCCTCCAATCCAGCACCTCCTTATGAGCGGTCGACACAGACCTTGGAATCCTTATCGCCGCCAATTCAGATGCAGTAAACGAAAAGCGAGCCGAGCGGGTCGGTAGATCCTTGACAGAATCAGAGGTACTGGCAAGAACAGCAGTAGGCCTGGTTTTTGGAATTTCTGATCGCTCTATTGTTCCGAGTGACAAGCTCACACTCTGACGAGGGGTCTTTCTCTTAGGACTCTCTGGCAACTCTCCGTCCTCTGACGGGGGCTTCCCCTGCTTCCAGGAATTCAAACCTCCTTTGACATTCATGATGCTGGTAATATAAGGCTTGGCGGGCTTAGTCCTCTGGGGGATTGAAGTCTGAGCTGTTTTAGGCTCTTCTGTCAAAAATTCGGTCTGCTCCAGGATCAAAGAGCCAGGCTGGGTTGACTGCCACTCTTCAGACACCTCCGATGAAGGCCATGAGGCTGTTTGCTGAGTCTCCGAGACCTTGAACTGCCCTGGTAACCTCTTTCCAGTTTTCTCTGCTGGAGCAGAGACAGGAGCTTCGTGATCAGGTGTATCTTTCATCTCCTCTATAGCTGCCACAGCATGATGCCCTATCAAAGGTAGAAGTTTAGTCGTAGTATCTCAATGCCCTTGAGAAATGTCTTCTCCTGCTGCTGCATCATCTCTTGAACATCTAGTCTCGTTACGTATTCAGGAGCATAAGCTAGGTTGAACTTATACATTTTCTCTTCTATAGGCCATACTCTGTCGATTATTTCCTTCTCCTCGCTAGATAGATAATTATCAAATCGTCTCAACTGAAACTCGTTTCTCTAAAAATAGATTGTCCCGTCAGACCTCCTTGTTAGGATTATTGCTTCATTCGTATAAGGATCTTCTGGGTCCTCTGCAGCCTCAGAAGTTTCCCACTCTCGTAGAATGATTCGTCGGAACAAATCGGCATCTGCACCTGTTGAATGGATTTTACAATTAGTTAAGTGAATATGTCTAGTTGATTACCTGTTCTATATCTAGTCACTCTATCACTAGGTGTACATCTAGTGCAGTCCTTTTCAAATAAAGGGCTCATATCATGTACAACCTCTAGGGTGATAAGGCGCGACCTTATCTTTTCTATGCTCTTTTTATTCAACACCTATAAACGACTACTTACTAAAGTAAAGCGCTGTGTACTATGTCTACTAATTAAGTGAGGTGACCGGGAAACAATCTACATCGAATTGAGTTCTCCTACTGTCACAGCTTGTTTAATTAATTTTATAATCAAACTAAGCTAAATGTACGCATTGAGTGGGGCCCTCACTAAAAAATAACTTATTAAATCCGATTCGAAAGATAATAGGGTTTAATTGGATTTCTTAATCGGAAATTATCGAATTAAAACCTATTTAATCGATTAAAATCTATTTAATCTGATTATAAGTTTTAGTCGGTCTTAATCGGATTTAAACAGTTGTGTTTTTAAATAAAATGTTATATTTGTTGAAAAATACAACTGATTGAATCCGATTAAAACCGACTAAAAGTTATAATAAGATTAAATAGATTTTAATCGATTAAATTGGTTTTAATTGAATAATTTCCGATTAAGAAATCCAATTACAACCTATTACCTTTTGAATCGGATTTAATAAGTTATTTTTACCAGGGCTGATGGAGTAAATGGGTGAGGGGAATATAAACGTCAACAAAATGCAAGTGATATTAGAAAATCAGTATAGAAGCTTTATTTATGATGAAAACGACTCTTAACCAAACAAACGAGACGTGCTCTCTCTATGAGTAGCAGGGTCGAACTGGCGCGGCCATGGCGGGCGACTCGGGACGTATTCTAGGCACGCGTATGCGCACTCTATCGGCGCTCGCACGAAGAGCAAAGAGTGTCGTACTCCAACACTTATATTATTTAATATACTATAATTTACTTTATACGATTAATCATATTTCTTTTTAGATCTGTAATTTTGTTTCAATCGAAATTATTATGTTACTATTATTGACATGCACTGTAATATAGAACAAATCAAACTCGGCTAGCCGTTTACTTTTGTTGAAAGTTAATATTTTAATGTCTTCAATAATTTTTACAAGATATACAAGTAATATTTATAAAATAATTAGATAATTTTTATTTAAAAACATGATTTAGAGACCAGTTTAGATCGATATGTAGTTTTTACAAAAAAATAAAATACTGATTAGCAAAGTCCATATTTGATAAGTCAGTCAACATCAATGTAAGGAATGTAATAATAATAGTATACTTAACACAATAATCTCATTATTATCATTTGAAATAATTTAACAATGAATGAAACATGCAACTAAGCGTAAGTTATTACGGTAATGTAAATATTTAGATACCGTAGATCACGGTGGCTGAACGGTAAGGCTTCATAACCTCTAGGTCTCGAGTTCAAGTCTCAGAGATTCCTAAGATTTTTAGAAATATAGTTATTTCAAATTGAGTTCTAGGCCCATCTCATAAAGTATAATATCAATAGATTAAGAAAAATAAATAAATGTTCAGAAAAACTAAGAAATATTAGGAAAAAATGCGAAAGCATAAGAATTATTCAGAAAAATTACAAAAACTTTGATACAACTTTATTAGTCTAGGAGCCAGGGGGATTTTCGTGGTCGACGGAGGTCCAGTCAGACACCGAAGCTTTCTAAGTGTATTTTGGCCAGCTGATTACGAATTTCGAGGGTATTTTGCATGAACGTGTAAATTTTAAAAGTTATTAACAATTTAATTGTTTAAAACGCTGTAGCAAGGAGACATAATACAAAAATTATATTCTAACTTTGAAAATACCTTTCATTTTCATGTAGAAATACTCTCGAATTTGCAGAAATCTAAAAAATTAATTGCAAGTCGAGTTATTGCAAAATTGGTGAATATTACTTGCATAATTCACCTTTTCCATCACTATTTACCTCATAACTTTGGCTCTATTGCTAATTTTTTAACTCAAAACCCCTTATTTTGAGCACCAAACATTTCTCTAACGATATGTAAAAAAATATTTATAATAAAAATTACGGAAAAAAATTATAACGCAAACAATTTAAAGAAAAATAGTGCAAAACGTACTTTTTTTTGTTTATGAACGATTTTGACCATCTGTTTTTATTAATGAATATTAAAAGTAGTACAGAATTATTCCTTGTTTAAAAACGAATAATTTCATGTACCGTAAAGTTGAATTATCATCATATATTTGTCTAAAAAATGTCCGCCAAGAGGCGTTGATGCGGCGGCGCAAGAAACAGCACGAAGAGAGATACGAAGCGCACGGTAGCGCATGGTAAGTCGCTTGACATCACAATCTGTGAATTCGCATTGTGGCTCTTCGTTAGGTAACACATTTAATTTATTTATAAAATTTTATCATAAATGAATTCATTCAGCTGATCAAAATATTGCCTAATCATAGTACGAATTAATTTACGAAATTCGAAATATATCACAAAGCGCACGTAATATCACGTGACACTCCGCGCATTGTTGTTAGGATCAGTTAAATAAATTTATTTATTGACAAAACAACCGAGCGAGCGTCAGCAAGCAAGGCATCTGCTGCTAGTGATTAACGAATGCAATTTTTTACTATATTCAAACAGCCAAAAGGAGGATCATGGAGGGTTCACCTGCAAATCCGCTTGGGGCGCCCCTATCAGAAGTTAAAACTAAGAAAAACTAATAAACTTTAAGAAATACAAAAAATTATTGATAAATGTACATAAATTTGGAGAAACTCTATAAAATTACTCTACGTTCCCTGGTGGAAATAATCACCTGTGCCAGATCATGACAAACTATGTCAAACTATGTCATTGATGAACAACAGGAAAGTATTTATATAAACTCAACCTGCGCAGCCTTTTAAACGTTTAGTGTACTTCTGATACTGCAATAAATTCAAGTGAATGACTATAAAAATATATTTTAGATAATTTCATTAATTAAAATAATGGGATTTACCGATGTTACCGCTTTTAGAGGTCGGAGCAGTATGAGCACTGGAACCAATTTTTCACGCTATTTATACATATTTTCGCGCATGCGCAGACGTCATTCGAAAACAATAGGAGAAAGTATGTATATAATTTCAACTTGCGTAGCCTTCTGAACGTTTAGTCTGCTTCCAATACTGCAATAATTCGAGTAAAATATTATAAATAAAATCCTAGATAATTTTATTGATTATATTGCTATGATTGACCGATCTTACCGCTTCGAAAGGTTAGAGCAGAATGAGCATAGAAACCAATTGTTTGTGCTTTATATACATATTTTCTCGCATTAGCAGACGTTATTGATAAAAAACAAGAAAATATTGATACTTATATATTTCGAGTGAATTTAGTACATTCCAGTAAGGATGTGCGAGACCGAAAATCTCTGGATTCCTCGTTCTGTCTCGAGAAGAAAAAAATCCCGTCACGCCCGAGGAACTCGAAATTTTTTGGGAATCCCGAGAATCGTCGAGATACTTGAGTCCAGTCAAGACTCTCGATCCAGCTTGAGACTTTCGAAATTTTCGGGATTCTCGAAAAAACTCGGGAATCTCGATAGATCTTAATTTTAAATTTAAAATTTTTAATAAACTGAACTAATTTTTATAAAAAAATTTTATCGATGGTAGTGCGATGTCGCCGATTTATTTATTTTGATGATTTTGCGAATGTAAATAACTATAATTAATTCATAAAAAATAATAGACTACATAAGTAGACACTTTCTTGTATACTTATTTTAAATCTCGCGTCCAAATTTATACTGTACTCACAACCTGACTCTATAGAAATTTGCTATGGGACGTCGACTTAACTATCCGGCCCTAATCCACCGGTGAGCAATGTATGAATGTGTAGATGTATGAATTCCTAACCTCAAAAAGTATATATTGAAAAATATATGATACGATAAAAAAAACGCGCGGAACGCGTCTAAACTTGCTAGTGTAGGTAAATTAAAAATTTCGGCATACTTCTGGCCCGGATCTTTACCTTTATTATTATAAATTAAATTAAAATTTGTATCTAACTTTCAAATAATTATATCGATTTTTGAGTTTTGACAGTTCAGTTTTATCTGATAAATTTATCGAAAAAATTAAGTTATTCAAAAAAGTAAATTGTTTAATATGTACTGTTAAGATAATAAAATTACCTATCTTTTTACCACGGAATATTTATATTATCGTTCGTCGTTGTTTTATAATAGACCATAAAGCGCAATTGAAAAACTAAATGTCGAACCTTTCTAAAAATTAATATGATTTTTGAAGATCTAATTCAAAACCATACACCACTTTAATTTTGATTTATTTCGGGGGGTAGATCCGTAGAAAAACACCGATAACTGAAAAAAAGGCGTTTTTCCATGAAATTTGATAACTGGAGTAAAAGGGCAATAATTAAGTTCAAATTTTGGATTTACCCTAGTGGAAATAATTGGGTGTGCCAAAGTGTGCCAAAGTATACTAAAGTGTGTCAAAGTGTGCCAAAGTGTGCCAAAGCGTGCCGATCAAGTTACAGCGCGAGCGTGTTTATCTATACGCACTGCGGTTTTGCGTATTATCGAGAGCTGGATTAAAATGTGTTTACAGGGTGCAGGCTTCGGGCAGCATACTCCCTGCTACCTGCAGGAGGCTGTTCATGGTCATTATCAAGAGGTAGAAAATTCTCGAACCGGGTAACTTTTTAATGCTGTATGTTTATTCGCAGGGTGGCTTCAAGCGGAGCACTCCAGGCAGCATACTCCCTGCTATCTGCAGGAGGCTGCTCAAGGTGAATATCAAGAGTTAGAAAATTCTCGAACACACGGCAGCATTCGATGCAGCTAGCCGAGCGCGGATCAAGTTTCATCTATTGTTCCGCGAGCGACGCACTTTTACATGGCAAATGCGTATTAACGAAAGCTCTCTCTCTCTCTCTCTCTCTCTCTCTCTCTCTCTCTCTCTCTCTCTATCTCTCTCTCTCTCTCTCTCTCTCTCTCTCTCTCTCTCTCTCTCTCTCTCTCTCTCTCTCTCTCTCTCGTTCGCTAGATCGCTTGCTGCGTTTTGTGAATGCCGCCGAGATACATTCAAGGGTTAGCTTCGGGTGGCATACTCTTTGCTGTCGAGCATCTTTATTGGCATAATCTGCTCGACTGCAAAGTGCGAGGAGAGCCGTGCGATGGTGGTGATGCGTCAGCGGCTGCTGCAGGGCGGCGTCGGACGGCATACTCCCCTGCTGTCTCACTATGGGCGATTTCAGGAAAAGTATTGTCAAAATCAAATTGCGCCTCTCAGGAAACAGTCAGGCGGCTACTCATGGCGACCACCAACTCTATTCTATTATACGGAGCAGAGGTGTGGGCCGACGCGATGAGTATGAATAAGTATCGGAACAAGATAACGGCTGTACAGCGAAGGGGGGGCCTTAGAATAGCATGCTCCTACCGGACGGTCGCGGCCGAGGCATCGATGGTAATCGCGGGGGTAATCCCCGTGGATCTCTTGCGACTGAACGCAAGCCTCGCTTAGCGTCGAATAGCATCTCGATCGCCGCAGAAGAAGGAGAAAAACAATGCGCAATTGGCAGACTAGGTGGACCGAATGTCCAAAGGCTAGGTGGACTAGGATCCTTATTAAAGATGTATGCCCGTGGGTGGACAGGAAGTGGGGGGAGGTTAACTTTTACCTTACCCAGTTTCTCTCCGGTCACGGATACTTTAGAAACTACCTGTTCGCGATGAACAGGGTGGCATCACCGGGGTGTAAGTACTGCGGTGACGAACGGGACGACGTGAGACATACGTTTTTTGACTGCTCCCGTTGGGCCGAGAAACGTAGAGTACTGAAGCTGACGATAGGGGCGCCCACGCCCGAGACTGTAGCTGAAACGATGCTTGATAGTAAGCAGAACTGGGATGAGATAACGGCGTACGTGGAGACGATTCTCCGCGCGAAGAACAATGACGGTTGCTTGCAAGACTAGTTGTCGGCTAGAATAGCTTAAGACAGGCAACCCCCCGAAGGAATGCGAAAGCGACTACCGGGGGGGGGGGGGGGGTGTTTGCGGCCTTTTGAGAGCGGGAGTTTTAGTGAGTATGCCTGGTGTTGTCCCGCACCAGGAGAGCCTCACACACGGGGAGTCTCGCACGGCTTCTGTCATGGTGCATTATGCATTCCTCTAACTCTCCGGATAAACAAAAAAAAAAAAAAAAAAAACATGTAATGTAATAATCTAAGTTACATAATTATATATGTGTGTATATGTGGGAAGAGGCTGGTCGGAGACCAAGAACAAGGCTCTTCCCCTGGACAAGGCACTTTATTTCGGTCTCTATCTCTCTCTCTCTAGCCCGTCTGGCGTGTGCTCTGGTCAGAACGGAACTGACGGCGGCGTCAGCGCTCGCTCGCAGCTAGCGCTGCTCTCTCTATCTCCGCGGTCGGACGTACCGCCATCTATCAGTGGGGCACCTACAGTACTCCCCCCGGAAAGGGAAAAAAAATGAGTAGCTTTATTTATTTTTTTTTTATTCTGTCAGCGGCTAGAGAGTAATTTACATTTATGAATACAGAGATTTCTTGATAGTGCATTAGCATCGCTTAGCGCTTACAAATAATAATTGAGTTTTCTGAGCGTTGTACAATAACTCCATCTGATTCCAAAGCTCTTTGCGTTAATGCTAAAGCGACGAACTTACAGTTAATGAATTTTAGACTTAATTTATCACAACCAAAGGTTACGTCTCTTAATGAAGCTAGATTGATTCCACGGGTTCTCTTTTTACCTCGTGTGTTATTGACTAATACATCAAGTTTGTTTTTATTGGCTAGGTTGGCTAACGTAGTTTCGATAGCCTGATTGTAGTTAAGTTTAAGAGAAGCTAAAAATGGTAACCTATGTAACGGAAGCGAATACTCGAATTCTAATCCGAGGATGTTCAACTCGGTTAGATTGGACGCGTTATCAATAATTGGATCAGGAATCCAATTCTTAAAAAAATCATTATTTTCTAGGTTTAAAGCTCTTAGTGAGGTAGTTTGATTCAGAACCATGTTGGGGATCAGTTGAGTGCGGAATTCTCTTATGCTTGAATAATCGAATTGGAATTCCTCTATACAATTCCTACTAGAAAATACTGCTATGAGCAGGTCAACTGAGTTTTTGTTTCTGCTCTGACTGTCCTTAAATACTAGCGTTTTTAAGTTAGTGGTAATGGTAACGAAGTTGAACAGCTTGTTCATTGGCACTTCATTGCAACCAATGATTTTTAGCGAAGTAAACAACGAGAAACAGTCTTTGGTCAAGAATTTTAACGATAATTGCGCGTTGTTAACTAGTGTCAAAGTATTTAACTTATTTATGTCTAAGGATCTATCGCATCCGCCTGGGGTGCTTCCTAAAGTTAGGTTGATAATCGTGCATGATTCAGACAGCGTTCTAATCGTTTGTTCTGAAGCTGCGACCGCTCATAGATCGACTTGGCGTAGCCAAAGGCGTCTGTCTGGATCAAGCCGACGATTTACGAAAATGTTCAACAATTTGTTAATAAAAGGAGTTTCTATAGTGATTCTATGTGCGTTCAACAAAATACTTCTGAAGCTCAATTTTCTGGCATCATCCAAC
The DNA here is from genome assembly GCF_009193385.2 of Nasonia vitripennis. NCBI lineage: Eukaryota > Metazoa > Arthropoda > Insecta > Hymenoptera > Pteromalidae > Nasonia > Nasonia vitripennis. The sequence goes on from NW_022279600.1 coordinate 1,578,074, forward strand.
ATGCAATTTAATCCGTTCTCGCTGTTGTACTTGTCTGCTGCGGAGTCAAAGGTAAAGTCAACAGCGAGAAATTTTGGATTCTCGAAGGAAGCTATGTAGAAGTTGTAAATATCGTTTGCCGAGACGTATTCTAACAAGTGATTTACTGCTTGAGGGCAGTCCAACAGACTTAAAGGGCCTGCGGCAATACTGATATTTTTTTAGAAGACGCTTGCGTGGGTAGCAGTGCGTTTTGACTGGAAAATTGATCAGGTCTGATCCTAATGTATGAAACTTTCCCTTTGGGGTCTGTGAAAATTAGCTCTTTTTTGCATGATTTTACTTGAATCTTGCAGGATGATGCCAGAGACTTACAAACTAAAGTAGCTACAGAACCCGACTTGGTGTTTTTGAGGGACGTGATTTCTACGTCCTCGAACCCCTGAGCTGATAAAACTTCACGCAACTTATTCTTGTTTAAGCGGTAATTTAAATTACGCAAGAACAACTGTGTGATCGGAACATTGTTTGAGAAGAGCTGAGGAATGGGAGGTTCGTACATGACGGGGTGATCCGCTAGCGAGTGATGTCTCGCCATGCGCAGGCGAACGCCTCGATGTTCTAACTTTCGTCGTAGAAAGTTTTCAAAAGACTCCAGCTCCAAATCCGCGTTGAAGCAGTCTGCACGAACTCTCTCGTCGCTCGAGTTGTTTCTGAATCTGTTGAGCTGAGCTCTCAACTCTCCTAACTTGTCCATACTTAAAAGAAAAATTGTATGATTACTAACTATTCTATGTGAGATGTAACGTTGGTTAGGCACTGTGCCCCCCCCCCCCCCGCAAAGGAGTTGAGTTTTCTCGGTGTGTGTTTACGTGACTGGATTGAATTCGCGTTCGTTTTTCGTTTCAATATGTTTGGGACGAACTTTGTGCATTTTGGCCCTGGTTCCGCAGACGGACCAGGTTCACTAGGTTGATTCTTGCTACATTTTGAGGTATCCGGAACAAATCTAACGCATTTGGGTGCAGGTGGTCGAGGAACCGGAAGCGGTTGATCCGGAGGATCAACGATAGGAGGAGAAGGGGGTGCAGGTTGAATGTCGTCTGCTGGAAGCTGCGTGCGTATGGATGTCTTTGGTGCTCGTTGAGCACTGTTGTCCTTTGTGGATTTGGGAATCTTGATCGGTTCAGGTCTAGAGTTTTCCTTAGCGCCGTCAGGATCCTCTTGAAGAATGAACGCAGGTTTTAGGCGTTTTAAAGATACAGTCTTCTGCGTTCCATTTATGTCTATGTTGAAGGTCTGGTTCTCCATGTTGCGAGAGATGACCTTGTGAGGCCCAGTGTATGGCCGTGTCAATGCCGGTTTGATCGGCTTTTCTTGCATCCAGGCGTGAGTGCAAGTTTTCATATCTTGATGTATGAATAGTTTGGTTGCCGTTTTGTGGCTAACTGGGACTGGTCTCAGTTGCTGCATGACGTCGCGGAATTCATTGTAGAACGTGCGAACGTTGGGTTCTTCGTTGGTGAACGGAGAGAAGTCTCTGGGAATTCTCATTGTCTTGCCAAAAACCAGGTCAGCTGGACTGGCATCCGTGTCTAGTCGAATGCGTGAGCGAAGTCCAAGCATGACTGTTAGCAGTAGACGAACCCATTATTGATTATCTCCGTGGCACATCAGGGCTGTCTTGATGTCCCGGTGGAGGCGCTCCACCATGCCGTTGGAAGCGGGATGATACGCAGTGGTGCGAATCCTGTTTATCCCGAGAATTGACAGTAGCTCATTGAAGAGCCTGGATTCGAACTGTGCACCTTGATCAGTGGTGATCGTTGTTGGTGCGCCGTAGAGACAAATCCAGTTGTTGTAAAATGTACGAGCTACGGTTGCTGCAGTTATATCTGCAATTGGGATCGCCTCAGGCCACCTCGTATAGCGATCGATGATGGTGAGGAGATGTGTGTAGCCGTGACTGCAGGCAAAAGGTCCTACGAGGTCCAAGTGGACGTGATCGAATCTAGCATCTGGAGCAATAAAGTGTTTTGGCAAAAACTTGTTGTGTTTTATCACTTTAGATTGTTGACAAGCTGTGCACGTTTTGCACCAGCCTTTCTCAACTTTTTTGGAATGTATGGACGAATGACGTTTTCGTGTATATCGCAGTAGAATTCTGCGTGATCTGAGCCCCATGTGAGCTTGCGAAGCTTTAGCGGATGGCTCGCGTCGTTGAGAATGCCCTTGAGCTGGTCGTCATTCCCTTGTTCTTGACTGAGTTACTTTGCGTCGAACATTGTTGGTAGCTTGAATGCGCTGATATTCGCGAGAACTTTTTTTACCTGTGGGTCGGTAAAAAGTTCCGGATCGCTCCAGTTGAAGAGTGTAGGGGAGGTGAAAGCGTTGATTCGGGACAGTGCGTCCGCAACGTCATTCTCCTCTCCTGGGAGGTAGCAGATCTCCGTGTTGTACTGGGCGATGTACGACAGCCTGTGTGAGCGAATGGCAGGCATTTTGTCGTGATTTTGTTGTAGAGCATAGACCAATGGCTTGTGATCTGTATAAGTGTTGAACTCGACACCTTCAAGGTAATGGTGGAAGTACCTGATGGCTTCGTAGATCGCCGTGAGCTCTCTGTCGTATGTGGCATACTTCATCTGGGCAGGTGAAAATTTCTGCGAGAAGAATGCTAGAGGCTGCCAGGAGTTACCCGAGCGCTGCTCGAGGGCTGCCCCCATGGCAGTGTCAGATGCGTCGGGAATGAGACGCAGCTCTGCATTTTCACTGGGAAACGCAGTAAACGAAAGGTTGACGAGGTCGTCTTTGCACTTTTGGAATACTGCCTCGGCTTCTTTGGTCCATGGGACAGGACGTTTGTCCTTTTTCTTGGCACCTTTGAGAAAGTGGTTCAAGTGACGTTGAGTTTCTGCTGAGTGTGCAAGAAGTCGCCTGTAACTATTGACTAGGCCTAAAAACCTGCGAAGTTCTTCTATCGTCTTCGGCAGAGGAAAGTCGTTGATTACTTTGACCTTCTCTGGATTTGGTTTGAACCCATTTGGTGTGATGAGATGGCCTAGGAAGCTGAGCTCTGAGACGCCGAGACTGCATTTCTCTAAATTGACCTGCAGCTCATGCTCGTTGAGACGACTAAGCACTGTTTCCAGGTGCTTCTTGTGCTCTTCTTCCGATGTTGAAGCGATTAAAATGTCGTCTAAGTAGACGAAGACGAAATCGAGATCTCCAAGCGCTAAGTTGATGTATCGCTGGAACGTCTGTGACGCGTTGCGAAGGCCAAACATGATGACTGGGAACTCGTAGAGTCCAAAGGGCGTAATGACTGCCGTCTTTGGGATGTCCTCTGGTGCGACGGGTATCTAATGATATGCCTGACGCAGATCCAGAGCCGAAAACATGTTTTTGCCGTGTAAAAATGCCATGCAGTCGTGCATGTGTGGCACTGGGTAGCGATCGGGTACCGTATCAATGTTAAGTTTGCGGTAGTCGCCGCACGGCCGTACCTTGTTGTTTTTCTTCGGTACCATTTGCAGTGGGCTTGCCCAGTTGCTGTTTGATGGGCGGCAGATGCCCTGTTCGACCATCCTGCGAAATTCTGCTTTCGCTATCTTGAGCTTTTCTGGCTTGAGACGCCGTGCTCGTTGTGCGCTGGGAGGTCCCGTCGTTAAGATATGGTGAAATACGCCACGTTTCTTGGTCGATCTAAATTGATCAGGACCAAAAACTTTTGGGAAATTGTTGATTATATTGGCGTATTTGTGGCTTGGTGCTAGAAACGAAATTTGCATGGGGCGCACTGACTTAATAAACGCCGGCGCATGCGTGAATAGATTACCGTCTACCAGCCTTTTGTTTTTGAGGTCTGGTAGCAAATGATAATGTGTGAGGAGATCAGCTCCGATGATTGAATGCGGAACATCTGCGATAGTGAAGTTCCATGTAAGTCTGTAGGGCAATCCGACGTCAAGTTCACGAAGTACGGTGCCGTAGACGTTGATGGTGGAGCCATTGACTGCGTAGAGCTTGAGGTCAATTGGCTTACCTTGCCAGTTGGTTGGCTTGGGTATCACCGAGATATCCGCACCTGTGTCTATTAAGAACAGGTCGGTTGAGAGAATGTCTCTCGTGTGGAGACGTGCGGTGTTAGGTAACCGGCTGTCAGTCTCCTTAACACCAGGATGCTTTAGTTTTCCGGCTTCTTAGAGTCTGCCGGTTCTCTCACCCTGTAGTCTTGCCCAGGGCCACGTTTCCAGGTACAGGGAGGCTGGCAGTTGCGAGCTTCTTTGCCATGCTTGTTGTGGAAAAAGCATAAGCCGTTGGTACGTGACCTGGACTTAGATCTATTCGGTGTAGATCCGCGCTTGTTGTTCGCGTTGTTACGAGAGTTGTTTCGCCCCTTGGGTCTTGAGCGATCATCTGGTTGTATGTTCGGCGTTTTCTCGATTGCCGCAATGCGCTGGTCCAGCCTTTCCATGGTGTCTCTGATTGACGAATCCGGCTGGTTGCCGAATTTCATGGTACTGATGTTGTGAGATTGTTGAAGCACCTCATAAGCCATATCTGCGCTCATGATGAGCTCTGATTTTTCTTTATAGTTCCATACCATCAGGCGAATCAGAGGTGGCAATCTATTTTTCCAGAGCTGGATGACTGTGTCTCTTGGTACTCGGCTTTGTGCCAAGCTATTCATCTCTGCGAGAAAATCTAATGGTCGTTTCGCACCGATTTCAAGGCCTTTGAAAAGCCTGTCCAGCTGTTGCTCTGGAGTCTCATCGTATTTGTCGGTGAGAATTTTCTTCAGTTGCAGGTACTTTTGTCCTCTGATGAGAGTATTCATTTTGTACTGGATCTCGTGGTGAATGTCTGGGCTGAGGTACCTGCCGACAAAGTTGAATCTTACTTCGTCTTCCGTGACGTTATTTGTTGCGAATAGATACTCTAGTTGCCTAAACCAGCCTTGTGGATCGTGTTTATAGAACGACCAAAATAGCAAGTGCCTGGTGCTTGCTGCCGCAGATGCGTTGTGCTGTTGACCAAATCCTGTATTTCCCTGTGTTGGGAAACCTACTCCCATGTTTGGTTGCGTGCCTGGGACTGGAACTGGTGCGTACGGCGGTATATGAGGTTGCTGAGGAGGAAATACGGTCGATGGAGCGCTTCCGCATGCTCCTCGTGTCCAGCAAGTAGTGTTTGCTGTGGTGAAGTTTGACAGATTCGTTGTCGTCGTGACCTGAGGTGAACTCGAGGTCGTGGGTACACTCTTGTCTTCACCGGATGAGGCTTGTTAGTGCGCGAACAAGGTGGTGAAGCATTTATTCATGTAATCTTTCATTTCTTCTATGCCACTCTTTATTTTGTGCTCGACAGATTCCATGATCTGCTCGGCATTTATTTCTGTGGACTTCTTCTCTGCTAACTGTCAATGCTCATTGGCAGTTTTGTCTTGATTATGCCAACTTGGCTTTTTGTAGGCACCTATCTCTGAGCTAGACATATGCGTGTTTTGCGACAGTGAGTGGTCTATCGTCTGTGACCATTGTTTCGCTCCGAAGCAAGTTTGCGTGTTTTTTGGAGACGACGTAGACGACGCTGTGTTTGCGGACACGTGTTGCTGGTTAGGAAACCCGAATTTGAAGTTGGGCCCTGAAGCACCTCGTTGCTGGCCTGTGCCAACAGTGAAGGCGTTTAGAAGGCCATTATAATCTTGGCTGGACCCTGCTGACGAGTCGGTAGAGTCTATGGGAGCGAAGATTGTTAACCCTGATATGTTTGCAAGTTGATCTGTGTTTGCCATCGCTGTGACTGGAGGAGTCTGAATGCGTAGGCTTTTGCTCGATGTGGTGACCTGGGTCTCGTTGACTTCATTTGTATTTTGTGACTTGATTAGTGTTCTTGGAAACGTCATATTTCTTGATTATGTAAGCCTCTTGTTGGCGTGACTTGTGGGGAAGGATAATTTAGGAACCTGCCTACCCGATCTGAGACGTAAATGCAAGTCACGTTCGCTCATGTGCGGTGAGGCGCAGTGTCTAATCTAACCTCGAGTGCAGATCAGACGTACAAAATTATTAAAATGACTAAAATGTACTCGCAGGTACATACATAAACAAAGCAATGTCTGTCTGCCTCACGCCTAATCTAAGATTGTCACCTTTTGAGAGCATTCTTTACCTTATCTGCTGTTGCAGCTGGTTCAAGCACAGCGGATACACTAGAGTCTGACGTGGTTGCTTTGCTGTACTGTCCACGTGGAGCTCGGTCCAAGAGGCAGTAACAACGAAAGGAGCCGTTGCCGAACTTAACGCGTTCGCGCTTGCTTGCCGCTTATTTGCGGATCAGCCGCGTTGATGAAGCCCAGGTAGTACCGCTTGCGAGGAACACAGTCCGGAAGTGGTAACTGCTGGAACTCCTGATAAAATAAAATTTGAGAATACCGAATTAATAAATAAATTTTGACTGAATAGCGCTTGCGAGAGGCGCAATTATTTGTATATTTGTATAGCGCTATTGTCTGTGTAAAAATAAAAAAAGAAAACTTTGTTACTCGCTTGAATCGAATTAGATTTATCGAATTCGCTTTGTATGGTAGCTACGCCGCGCGTGCGTGTCGATTCTGTGAACTAAAGCCGTTCGCACTGGCTTTCTTAGAATTGATTGCTTGCCGAAGCAAGATGGCGGCTTTGTGTGAAATCTCGCGCGCGCGCACTTATTTACCTTATAAAATAAAAAATGGCGATTCCCGCGTGAATCGCCGCGCAAAAATGATGAGAAGAATTTCCCGCTGCGTTGTCGAGGGGATGCTGGACTTCTCGATGAAGGCGCCGGTGGTGGTGGCTTCACGCAAAGCAGGAGTGATGCAATTCCCCCGGTGAAGGTGCCGGTGTCGGTAGCTTCAGGCGTATCCAACGACGAACCCGCTGCGATGATGTGCGATGATGTGCGATGAAAAACTCGGCGGCGGCTGCCCCGCGCCGAAGTGGCGTCTGGATGCTGTGCTATGCTGCGGTGTCCAGGAAGCCGATGGTGCGAGTGTGCGTCGGCGTGCCAGCACGCACACTCTTTCTCGCGCAACGTCGAGTTGCGACAAGTATATACGCGCCGGCGTGTCTGCGCGCGCATAGCTTGGAGAAAATGGCGGCGGGTCTTGCCGACCTGTTGCTGCCGCGCTTGACCGTGGAGACGTGTGTCGAGGAAGTCGGTGATATCGACTTATTTTTGTGTGGCTCTTCACGTGTGTACCGGCGTGCCAGCGTACATACGGAAGGGCTGCGATGCGCGTTGACTGACGCAATCGCAGCGTGTCTTTGTCCGCGAGCGTGCGAGACAAAGACGCCGTCGCTAGAGAGAGAGTCGCGGAGACGCGTGCACTGTCACTAACACTATTCTTCTCGTCGAAGGTGCTGTATCGTTGCCAAAAATCATGTCGGTGTCACCAATGTGGGAAGAGGCTGGTCGGAGACCAAGAACAAGGCTCTTCTCCTGGACAAGGCACTTTATTTCGGTCTCTCTCTCTCTCTAGCCCGTCTGGCGTGTGCTCTGGTCAGAACGGAACTGACGGCAGCGTCAGCGCTCGCTCGCAGCTAGCGCTGCTCTCTCTATCTCCGCGGTCGGACGTACCGCCATCTATCAGTGGGGCATCTACACATATATATATATATATATATATATATATATATATATATATATATATATATATATATAACAATTTATGTACGTACAATTATGTATGTACAATTATGTTATATGTGGTGAGAATAATAATATTTTATTTTATCAACAATTTTATGTGTGTTAACTTTGAAATCTTTCATGCTACAGAATGAAACTTCTCAGATTTAAAATTCCTGTAGGTTAGAATACTTTAAAATAACATGTTTTCTTGTTTATATAGTGCCGTATTATTAGAATATAATATTCGAAGCTAATCAAATTACGGGTCCGTGATTTATGATAATTTTAAGTCCCGGATTCACGTTTCTTACAAGGAAAGGTACCCAACCCGAACTCACCGACTTTGATGATTTTCATATATGTTGTAGAACATAAAAAAATAAGAGACACGTATTTTTTTTATCGGCTAATTTTCACTTTTAAGGGGTAAAAACCTCCCCTAAAGTTAACCCCCAAAAAGCGTTTTTTTTTAAATATCTCGGCTTAAAATTAATATTTTTCAATGAAACAAATTGGAGGTTATTCAAGTATTTCATGGTGATTTGAAGAGTAAGGGTAGCATCCCCTATTTTTTAGGGGTTGAAAACATATATTTTTTGGCATAATTTTATAATAAAAATGTTTAAACCGACTAAAAAAAATTGGAAAAAATGTTTAAACATCCTTAATAACAAAATTTAGTTGACGTCTTTCGGTGTTTTCATAAATATTATCCCTAAGGGGGTAAACCACCCCTAACACAAAATAACTATAAGTATACTTCAATCCATAATATTTTGTAGAAGGTTTGTATATAAGGGTTTTCGAGATCGCTCTTTGCAAATCTGATATCAGATTTTGAAAATTCAAAATGGCGGAACCAATGTGGTGGACGAAAATGTCGAAAAAAAATTTTAACTTTCATAAAAACTTGTTATAAATGTGTGATCTTTGTAGCCTGTACATGTGAACTAAAGAGCCTTAAACCCTAAACCCCTAAAGAACAAACAGGCTAAATGGTTGTGCTTTTTAACCAAACCACCTCAAATTCCTAAATTTGTAAACAAGAAAATTCTGTGTGTGAAGCAGTTTTATAATTTCCGTAGAAATTGTTATCAGAATGTTATTGAAATTCCTTTATTGTAAATTCAACTTATAATGTATTTTTGTTTATAATATTAGAGTATAATAATAATCTACAATCTTTTATCTTTTGCCATAGTGCATTTTTTGTATTGAGCATAAAATATATTATTTTACGATGTTTTTACAATAATGGTAGTCCTCATAAAAGTGTTTAAAGCACAATGCTTTTTTGCACCAACCACATCGTACAATTGCAATGTTTGTGCACCCTTCTATTTCACAATGTGTTGCACAAGACTTTCCAAAACTGAAATCTATAGGATTATCAAATTTATCTGGTTTTTCATTGACGTAACCGCTTTTATACCAGGAATATGTAAACAAATCTATATATCTCGGTGAAGACAGTTGGTTGTGAACCAATGATTGAAGTTTAATTATATTATTTCTCACATGTAAATTCATATCATGATCCATTAACATTACATTATCAGAAAATGTTCGGACAAAGTTTTTCCAAATACGGAATCCATAGACATCAAGTGGTTGTATTTTTCCTGTGGTTCCAGTTGGAATTTTTTTTATGTTAATAATTTTATTTTGTGGCATTGTTTCTTCTATAACTTTGTCACAAGAATCAAGTAATAGTATTGAGTGATGGCCTACATAGGGATAAAATATTTTTTCCAACCAGATTTTGAAGTGATCTGCAATTAAACGACTTACTAATTAACTGATCAACGATATTACAATGTAAAAATTGTTATTAGTTCCCTTACTTGTTGTTAATTTTCCAGATTTGGATGCTTCCACGTACACGTTTTCTGGTCTAAATATGTTTTGTTCTACAATAGGGCCAAACTTGCCACTTGGTTCCTTTAAAACAAGAAATAGCGGTGACAACAGTTGTCCAGTAGCTGATATTAGTGGCTGTATAGTATATCTATGCGTTGTTGCTGAAATTGACTGTACCAGACATTGCACTTGCTTTTCTCCTTCTACTGCTAATGTTCTTCCAGAATGCATTTCTAGCTGAAATCCGCTCTGATCTGTATTATACAAATTTTCGAGTCCAATCCTTGGTATACACGATTTAACGTCATCGATAAATGCTTCAGCTTTAGCCGTAAGTTCTGCACTACTTTGTAGTGTTTTTCTTGTTATGAACTTTATTTTCCTAGAAACTATTCGGTGTGCTTGCTTAAATTTGAGTAACCAATGTTTAGAAGCTTTGAATCTAATATCATCAAAACCAATTTCTTTTTTAGCTTGTAAGGCCCATCGAATTATATCTTCATCATGGATAATTGAACCACTGTCGAGAGCTGCTTGAAAATTATCCAGGGTATACTGACAAATTTGTGCTACTTTTTCTCTATACGTGCCACCTTTATTAATTGAATGAGCCCAACGACGTAGCTGACTAATAGATGATACTTTTTTGAATCTGTTTTGCACTGTTTTGAGACTTAAATTTTGCTTCGTTTTGCTACTTCTCCAAAATTCTACAGCTCTTTTTTTGTATTCAAAATCTAGTTCTTCATTATCTGCTGTACATTGATTTGTTGGTGCTATATCCGGATCAGGAAAATGATGTTGCACTTCATCTTCAATTATTTCCGCATTATGGTCTTTATACTCTTCTTGAAAATCCAAAGAGTCATCAGTAATCATTTCTACATCGTTGAAATCATGTGTTGCATCTATTAAAATTTCTTTTATTTTTTCGGCCAACTCTGTTTCGTGATAATTCGTGACACTATCTGGTATGTTTAACGCTTGAAAGTATGCTAATAATAAGTTTAGAACGTTTAACGGATTAATTTTCATTTTTCAATCTAAAATGAAAACAAGCGGTAAAATTTATACAAGCTGTGTTTTTGCATGTAAGGCACGACTGCTACATTTCTACCAGAATAAAACGAGTGAATGTAAATTGAATCAAATCATTAATTTATGCATTAGAGAAGAATTCTCGTTCCACTTTGTGATGTTCGGAAAACTCTATTTTTGGTTTTATTCAACTTTTATTCACTTTGAAATTGAATAATCTAAATCTATATAAAATCACTAAAGAAAATTTTCTACAACTGTATGATACCACTGACAAACAAAAAGACGTACTATTCGTACTTTCCGGCATCGAACTAGAATACCCACAAAACTCACTCACTGCCTGAAAAATAACACAGGCAGCTGAGGTAAACACTCGATGAAAACAATCTAAAAAAAGAACATACTGATTCGCACATATTCTCAACAACTTTTATGAGTGAAAGACATTTATCTGTGGAATTATCAATGAATGTACGATAACATTCATTAAACTAATGAATGCATATAAAATTCCCTTCCAATAACAACGTGTTCTTTAATTGCAAATGAAGTTCGAGTATTAATATTCTTTTATGTATTTTTACCAATAACAAAAATTATCATAGTAATATAATAATAATAATAATAATAAGAAGAATAAGCATAATTGCAATAGCAATAATAACAGTAATACTGATAATAGCAATGATAATGAAAAATAATAATAATAATTAGAATAATATTTATTATTAAATTTAGATTTTTTGATAAATTCATTAAATCGTATCAAATAGTATTATTATGGAATTCCAGACTGTAAATATTTTACTATAGATACAATAATCATTACTTCGAGAATTCATCTAAAAAACGTTTGGCTTACGAAATAATTGTAACAATGAAAAACTCCCAAGTTTAACAACATTAAATTTTATTACAAAACGCAAAAGAGTTTGATAAACTAATTTTATTAACCTATGTTTTTTCATTTGCAAAAAAGTGTGGACTTTTTGAATTTATAAAATTATATAATTATGCAATTTATGAAATACTTTATAATTTATGAAATTACTTTTGAAATTATGCTAATTTATAAAAGCAGAAAAATAAATAATCTTTGATTGAAACATAAAACGAGACGTTATTTGTTACATACAAAATGATAGAATAAAATATCGGTAATATGTCTATACTCGTGTCTACGGTAAAGCATAGGCCTTCGGCTTGTCTGGAGGTTAGAGGTTTGGAGTCGTTTGGTTAAAATGCACAACCATTTAGCCTATTTGTTCTTTAGGGGTTTAGGGTTTAAGGCTCTTTAGTTCACATGTACAGGCTACAAAGATCACACATTTGTAAACAAGTTTTTTTGAAAGTTAAAATTTTTTTTCGACATTTTCGTCCACCATATTGGATCCGCCATTTTGAATTTTCAAAATTTCTTGTTTTAAAGGAACCAAGTGGCAAGTTTGGCCCTATTGTAGAACAAAACATATTTAGACCAGAAAACGTGTACGTGGAAGCATCCAAATCTGGAAAATTAACAACAAGTAAGGGAACTAATAACAATTTTTACATTGTAATATCGTTGATCAGTTAATTAGTAAGTCGTTTAATTGCAGATCACTTCAAAATCTGGTTGGAAAAAATATTTTATCCCTATGTAGGCCATCACTCAATACTATTACTTGATTCTTGTGACAAAGTTATAGAAGAAACAATGCCACAAAATAAAATTATTAACATAAAAAAAATTCCAACTGGAACCACAGGAAAAATACAACCACTTGATGTCTATGGATTCCGTATTTGGAAAAACTTTGTCCGAACATTTTCTGATAATGTAATGTTAATGGATCATGATATGAATTTACATGTGAGAAATAATATAATTAAACTTCAATCATTGGTTCACAACCAACTGTCTTCACCGAGATATATAGATTTGTTTACATATTCCTGGTATAAAAGCGGTTACGTCAATGAAAAACCAGATAAATTTGATAATCCTATAGATTTCAGTTTTGGAACGTCTTGTGCAACACATTGTGAAATAGAAGGGTGCACAAACATTGCAATTGTACGATGTGGTTGGTGCAAAAAAGCATTGTGCTTTAAACACTTTTATGAGGACTACCATTATTGTAAAAACATCGTAAAATAATATATTTTATGCTCAATACAAAAAATGCACTATGGCAAAAGATAAAAGATTGTAGATTATTATTATACTCTAATATTATAAACAAAAATACATTATAAGTTGAATTTACAATAAAGGAATTTCAATAACATTCTGATAACAATTTCTACGGAAATTATAAAACTGCTTCACACACAGAATTTTCTTGTTTACAAATTTAGGAATTTGAGGTGGTTTGGTTAAAAAGCACAACCATTTAGCCTGTTTGTTCTTTAGGGGTTTAGGGTTTAAGGCTCTTTAGTTCACATGTACAGGCTACAAAGATCACACATTTATAACAAGTTTTTATGAAAGTTAAAATTTTTTTTCGACATTTTCATCCACCACATTGGTTCCGCCATTTTGAATTTTCAAAATCTGATATCAGATTTGCAAAGAGCGATCTCGAAAACCCTTATATACAAACCTTCTACAAAATATTATGGATTGAAGTATACTTATAGTTATTTTGTGTTAGGGGTGGTTTACCCCCTAAAGGGTAGTATCTATAAAAAAATCGAAAAACTTAATTTGTTTATTATAGATGTTTACAAATTTTTTCCAATTTTTTTAGTCGTTTAAAACTTTTTTATTATATAAAATTTTTTTTCGATATTTCCGTCCTATTGGTTCCGCCATTTTGAATTTTCAAAATCTGACAGATTTGTAATCAGCGACCTCGAAAACCTCTATATACAAACTTTCTACGAAATATTATGTATTGAATTACATATTTACAGTTATTTTGTGTTAGGGGTGGTTTACCCCCTTAGGGGTAATATTTATGAAAACACCGAAAGACGTCAACTAAATTTTGTTATTAAGGATGTTTAAACATTTTTTCCAATTTTTTTTAGTCGGTTTAAACATTTTTATTATAAAATTATGCCAAAAAATATATGTTTTCAACCCCTAAAAAATAGGGGATGCTACCCTTACTCTTCAAATCACCATGAAATACTTGCTCTTTTTGTAAGAAATAACCTCCAATTTGTTTCATTGAAAAATATTAATTTTAAGCCGAGATATTTAAAAAAAACGCTTTTTGGGGGTTAACTTTAGGGGAGGGTTTTACCCCTTAAAAGTGAAAATTAGCCGATAAAAAAAAATACGTGTCTCTTATTTTTTTATGTTCTACAACATATATGAAAATCATCAAAATCGGTGAGTTCGGGTTGGGTACCTTTCCTTGTAAGTGCGTATATCTTGTTTACTACCTGCTGACGCTATATAAAGACTTGCTATTTTGATTTAGTATGAAAGCCTACTTTGCCCAATACATTAAACTAATATGTCAGCGCTCGATTGTAAGAAAACTGTCATAAAGTTTACTACTAACAGTTTAAAAATATTAAGGCAGCTTCTATATAAACATGATACAACTGTCCACAAAAAACAAAAGTTTTTATCCACTATATCGCTTGTAAAAGGTATCCAGCTAAAATCAACGTGTTTATTGAAAATTGGTGAAGGACTACAACAACGTGAAAGAATATGTGATCGTGTAAAGTGGCAAGATTCAGAAAGTTGTTTTAATAATCGCATACGATCGGGAGTGATTATGAATCTGAAGAATTTGGACATTACTTCTTTTTTAAAAGATGCTGAAGCTTTATTCAAACCTCGAATAATGAATATGCTTAAAAAAGAAGAGGCCCTTAAAGTTTACGTAATTATTGGCTGCTGAATTTATTATAAAAAAGGCTGACGAAGAAGTAGCTGAAACAAAGAATTGTTTTTACACAAAAGCTGATGCAATTTTTCCGACATCTGACTTGAAGCAGTGATGGACAATGAGCGTTCAAGTGCCCATTCAGCGAGATATAGACGAGTTTCAAGAAAGGGACTCAGGATGAACACTGAGTGAAATTTTGAATTTAAGCGTAAATATAAACAAATATAATCCGATGAGTGCAAGCTCTTTTGTAGATTTACCTGAATTTATGAAACGAAAAAAGCATGTGTTAATGTACAAAATTTTGATGACGCATGTTTCAAATGGGCCATACTGTCTGCACTGTATCCTGCTAATAGCCCAATCGTGTATCAGAATACATAAATTATGAAAAAGAACTGAATTTTCAAGGAATTGAGTTCCCAGTTATGCCAAAGCAAGTGCCTAAATTTTAAAAACAAAATAATCTTTCTATCAATGTTTATATTTTAAAGAAGCATAATGAGGAATTCAAAGTTGTATCAATTTACATTACAGAGGATGAAAAAAATCCGCATATAAACCTTTTGCTGGTACAAAATTATTATACAGATGATGATACCGATGAGCAAGAGGTGATACAAAATTTGGAACCAATTAGATATCACTACGTTTGGATTAAGGATTTATCTCGTTTGGTCTCTATTCAAATATCCAAGAAAAATCATCGTAAATACATATGCCATCGATGTCTACATTATTTTTCAGATGAAGATAAATTAGCTCAACATAAAGAAGATTGTGCTCAAATAAACGACTGCTACATAAAATTATCTAAATTATATCACAGATCCCTCGCATTTAAAAATTTTCGTTATAAAGAAAAAGTTCTGTTCGTAATTTATGCAGATTTTGAAAGTTTTCTTAAACCTATAGTTGGTAACAACAGCCTTGCATACCAAGAGCATGAAGCATTTAGTATTGGCTATTATTTAAATTTAGTTATGATGACTCATTATCGAGTTATCACAGCTGCAGAGGTAGTGAGCCTGCGAAATGGTTTATGAAAGAACTTGAGACCATAGCTAATCCATAGAGTCATGAATCCATAGAGTCATGAAACCATAGAGTTAATGAGTTTTAAAAAAATGTTGTGCCCATGCAAGCACTAACATGGGATCAGCAGCATGCTTTCCAACTAGCAACAGTATGCCACATTTGTGAAAACCCGTTTAATGATAGCAAACGAGTAAGTGATCATTGTCATTTGACGGGCAGGTAAAATATATTTTGACATACTATAAAAAATACTGACTTTTACATATTTCACTGTAAAAAATACTTATATTTTTGTTTTAGATATCGAGGTGTGGCACATGAAAAATGCAACTTAAACTATCAAGACTCGCACATCATCCCAATTATTATTTCATAATTTCACGGGCTATGACTCACACTTTCTCGTCCGAGACATTGTCAGCACTTTTCCAGGAAGAATAGACCTTTTACCATTAAATAAAGAGCGCTTTATTTCCTTCACCAAACATATTGATGGCTGCGATATCAAGCTCAGATTTATCGATTCTTTTCGTTTCATGGCAGCATCATTAGATAAGCTATCATCATATCTTCAGGAATTGAATATTCTCAAGCAACAATTTAGTCAAGATCAGCAATATTTCCCATTAACAGATGAAAAATTTAATTTGCGTAAAAAAAAGGTGTTTTTCCATATGAATACTTGGATTGCGAGGAAAAACTTTCAGAAACGGAAATTCCATCGATAAATAAATTTTACAGTAGCTTGCATGCTAGTAAAATTTCCGATGAAGATTATGAGCATGCAAAAAATATTTGGCAAGCATTCAACATTTCAAATTTAGGAGAATATTCTGATTTATATTTGAAAACTGATGTATTGCTGTTAGCTGAAGTTTTTGAGAATTTTCGCAACACTTGTCTTTCAGCGTATGGCCTGGATCCTGCACATTACTACACAACACCTAGATTAACGTGGGATGCCATGCTAAAGTATACAAACATTCGGCTTGAATTGCTAACTGATATTGATTAAGTGATGTTTATTGAGCGTGGTATAAGAGGTGGCGTGAGTCAGTGCTCTAATCGCTACGCTCGCGCAAATAACAAGTATATGGCTGATTATGATCCGGAACAAGAATCGAAATACCTTATGTATTTCGACGCCAACAACCTTTATGGATGGGCTCTTCAATAACCATTACCTTATGCAGATTTTCAATGGGTTGATGAAAACACCGATTTTAATGTGGCAGATGATTCTGAATTTGGCTACATTCTCGAAGTTGGTTTGGAATATCCACAACACTTGCACGATCTTCATAAAGACTTACTGTTCTGCCCGGAGCACAAAAAGCCACCCAGGCTTGAAATCTGATAAACTATTGACAACTGTAGACATAAAGTTACGCTATATTCTCCACTACAGAAATTTGAAACAGGCTCTCAAAAATTTAGAATTTTACGATTTAAGCAAAGCCCTTGGCTCAAAGCATATGTAGATTTGAACAGCAAGATGAGACAAGAGGCTAAAAATGATTTTGAGAACAATCTCTAAAAATTAATGAATAATGCTGTGTTTGGGAAGACAATGGAGAATGTGTGGAAGAGAGTACATGTCAAGCTGGTGAAATACTAGGAAAGTAGATATGGTGCAGAAGCTCTCATTTCTAGACCAGAATTTGATAGTCGTACTATCCTTGATGAGAATCTCGCACTCTTTGAACTCAAACAGACTGAAGTTTTAATGAACAAGCCAATTTATGTGGGACTCTGTGTATTGGATTTATCGAAAACTCTAATGTACTACTTCCATTATGATTATATGAAACGTGAGTTTGGTAAAAAGTGTAAACTGCTCTACACAGATACTGACAGTTTGCTCTATGAAATTGGCTGTGAAGATATTTACGCTTACATCAAACGAGATATTCAGAACTTCGATACTTCAGATTATCCATTGAAACATATTTTTGGAATGCCTCGTGTCAACAAGAAGATTGTCGGTCTAATGAAAGACGAGTACTGTGGACAAATTATGACTGAATTTGTAGGACTTCGCAGCAAAATGTATAGTGTGCGCATAAACGGAGAAGATCGCATAAAAATGGTTAAAGGTGTGAAAAGCAGTGTTGTTGATAAGACAATTACTTTTGACGATTATGTTGAATGTTTAACAGATTATTCCACGCAGCATAGACAGCAGTGTATCATAAAATCAAAAGCTCATAGAGTGCAAACTGTTAGGCAAACGAAGCTAGCATTAAGCCCCTACGATGACCAGCGATATTTAATTCCAGGAAAAACGGACATGCTTCCTTGGGGGCATTACCAAATACTAAAGGATGATGTATAAAGAAATGTTATGAACATTGTAAAATAAATTTATTTTCATATAGCCATTACAAATTTGATTTATTGATTCAATTATTGTGCGAATCATCAAATCCTAACCATTTTACATGTAACTGATTCCCACGCTTTTTCAATACTTTCTCCACGAGATAAATATGGCTATTTAGATTTTAGGAGTTCTTGCTCATAGAAACCACTAGCGATGGGTTGATCTTAATAGTCCTTTAGCTTTTAAGATTGCACTGGGTATGTTGGTACAACTTGACTAATGGTGAAAATCTCTGTTGACCAGTTAGGTGTATAATCCTTCTCAAATACTTGTTTCATTTTGCTCACCCGCACCTTATCTCCAACCTTAAATTTAGATTTTTTTCTACCTTCTTGGCGAGAAAAACGTTTGAGGAGTATAGCTTCATTCTCCTTGCTGACATCTTTAGGCTTCATCCCAATTTTGCGATGTTTGCTATTATTGTACTCCGTCAGTAAATCAGGTAAGATATCAAGCCATTTATACGTGCCTCTTAAACTAAATTGCATCCACATTTTGTTCTTGAGCGTACGGTTAAAACGCTCACAGATGGAAGCTTTAAGATTGCTGTATGTTGAGTAGAGATTGATGCCGTATTTTCTCATAAGGCTTTCAAACAAGGAGTAAAATTCTTTACCTCGATCGGTATGCAAGTTTTCTGGCACACGACCCTGATCTAGAACAGACTTCATTGCTGCTGCAACTTCGTTTCCAGTTTTCTGCTTTAAAGGTACGGCCCAAGCGTACTTTGAGAAGACATCGATAACCGTCAGCAGGTATTTGTAGCCTTTGTTCTCTTGTGCATATGGCTGCATCTCCACCAGATCAGCTTGCCATGTCTTATCCAAGCCACGCATTATGAACCTTCGACGCTCATAATTACGCCGAGCGGGCTTATGAAGTTCCTTCACTAGTCTAGCTTTTTGATGTGTCATTATTATTCAGAGAATTTTTGAGCAGAATCTCATATAATTCTCTAATAGCCAAATCTATTTTTCTCAGTTTTTCCGCATTCTCATCTTTAACGATTTGTATAGCTAATTCTACAGCATCAATTAATTGTCTCAGGTCACTTGTAATCTCGTAAACACTGCGGATCTCCGTATGAATTAAACGTTGAAGGACTGCTGAATTCACTGCATCGTTTGGCTGCTGAGATTCTACTACGTTACACAATTTTTTGCCTCCAACGTCGAAGTGTCAGTCGGCAGCTAGTTTATAGTGTAGGTAAAGGCTATAATACTAACTTACCATGTCGTCAAGCAATCAGTCGTCGACGAGTGCTCAAAGCGCTAAAACGTCAAAACATACAGTTCCTAAGAATCCTGGATCCAAAAGTAGTTCTTGGAAAAAAATAAGCTGCATTCTATTGTGCTGCTTTCAGCGAAATGGAAGAGGTACTAAGCATACAGTCACCTGTCGTATTTGACGAATCTGTTGCGTATTACGAGATTCATGCGCATCAGCACTATACTTTGTCAAATTTCAACAACAGCGATGAAATTTGCATAGGTATACAACATCAAGATCTATGTGTACTGCCTTCGCGCAGTTCATTACACATATGCGGAAAATTGCAAAAAGCAGATGGCACTGCCTTCACGGGCACAGCGTTTGTAAACAACGCCATATGTCATCTATTTGAAGAAATTCGTTACGAGCTCAACGCTATAGAGATTGGTCGATGCAAGAATGTGGGTTTGACAAGTATCATGAAACGATTCGTATCATTTAGCCCCAGTCAGAGCTCAGTGATTAAAAATGGTCATTCTCACGAGCTCATTCTCACAAGATCAAATTCGGATGTGAATTATGTTGTGCAGACGCAAGTAGCCGCGGCTAGACAAAATGTTTACGAGGATTACCAATTTAAAATCACTAAAATTGAATGGCTAATCCCATATGTGCTGCTCTCGGATAAACATAAAATTAAATTGCTCAATTACCTGGAAAAGGATAGACCTGTCACCATAAGTTTTCGTAGCTGGGGGCTGTATAAATATTCCTTACTGCCCAGTACATCGAAACACGTATGGATTGTAAAGACTGCTAATCAGCTGGAGAAGCCTCGCTTCGTTATTCTCGGCTTTCAGATAAATCGCAAAGGACGAAGAACGGCTAGTGCCAGTCGATTTGATCATTGTAACATCATCGCAATGCCGAATAAGAACGACTATCTGAGTATGCTCCTCTTTTTGTCATTGATTGTTCGAAGCAAAATGAGTCACTGAAACAAGCTTCAGTGGATATACGTCTCGAATTTGAGGTTAGAGCAAATATTTCAGCTGGCACCTCTGCATACTGTCTGATCCTACACGATCGCATAGTCGAATACAATCATATGAGTCGGGATGTAAAAAAATTGTGTAAAGGCTGGTGGGAGAAAATCATATAAAATGAGCAGCAGCAGCTTGTGGTAGGCAGTCAGTCACGATGGAATACGTGCTCGATGTGCAAGGATTCAGAAAGCCTGTAAACAAATTTGTCGTCAAGGAACTTGCCATAGTTCCACTTAATTCGTACCTCAAGACATTGGTGTTTTTTTTTAAGCCGCCCACACCTTGGCGCAGACTCACAGCCAAGTACAAATCTGAAAATCTCTGGCTGGAACGTAATTATCATGGACTATCTTGGAGTTCCGGAGATGTGGTCTACGAAAAGCTCAAAAATGTGTTAAAAACTGTTCTACATAACGCGAGTGTTGTGTATGTCGAAGGAGCCGAGAAGAAGCAATGGCTCGAGAAATTCAATTTTCACGTAGTCAATATGGGTGAAATGGGCTTTCCCTCATTACAAAGGCTGCAATATGATATTTTGGAGTCACTCTGCCCACATCATGAATTTGCATTTAAGGCAAACTGTGCGCGCAGAAATGTATTGTTACTGAAACAATTTTATCACGATAATACGCCATCGCTGGAGTGGTCAATTAGACAATTTTATTGCACAGAGCATCTTTCTTTTATGACTCCGAACGATATAACATATTTACCGCGAGAATTTCTCATAATATTTGCTGCTAATAGCATTGAGCAAGCTTGGGATAAGCTGCCAGAACATTTAAAGCTAGACTCTGAAATTTTAGAGTGCTTACGCTGCCTAAAACACAATTCCATTGAGAGTGGAGTCCCACCTTTAAAAAGAGATTGTGTACAATGTAAACTGAATGCTAACAACAACAATAAATAGCAACATGGAAAAGCGGGTGCGTTTTCAAGAAAAGCCAACAGTTCAGTTAATGTGTACATGGGCATATGCACAAAAATGCACGTTGTGGAGAGTGAGAACAAGCAGCCCGAGATCGAGAGCGTTTCAAATTAAGGATTGAAAGAACGGGTAAAATTATTGTGCCAGATCTTATGAAGAAATTCAATGAGTTAACCCCTCTTACTGTGAACAACAGGATGTAAATATAGAGCACATTGGGCTTTTCTGTCATTTACGTTTTGATGCTCATCAAAAATGGGTCAAACTAAAAGCAGTGCAGGATATATTTCACTCCCGGATTGCAAGAACAAAAAGGATAAAACAAAAAACAAATACTTCTCACAAATTTTCTACAAACACATACTCAATGCCTGAAAAACAAGGTTATAAGAGGTTTTAGCTATGTGTGAATCATCTTTGCTTTATAAAAGATTAGCAAATACATCAGCTTCAGTCAGTACTCATAGATCATACACCGTTACTTGAACGTCGCAAATGGATTTTAATGAGATAAATCGTCTCGGACGCAAACATTTCCTACCGACAAAGAAACTAGCGAGTCTTGAGCTAGAGAAAAAATATCAGATCACCAGTATGAGAGAAATTAAGACAAAGTATGGGGATAGAGTCTTCGTTCAACTGGAGTATCGGCACTTTTTTACCTGCAAGAATGAGCAAGATAAAAGCTGAACATTTTTTCAAGCAATCGTGCTCAGAATGCAAAATAAAAAAAATATACATGCAGTGTTTTGGAGGTGTAATGAATAAGATATAATTTAGTTATTTCGAACAATAAAAAAAAAAAAGTTTTACATGTGACTATGATTATTCTTAATCCTTGCTTCCTGATCCCTATGCATACTACGAAATTCTTAAAAGCTAATAACAAATATTAAATTTCAATCAAACTGCGACTTTGAAACTTGACACGTACTTTCTTAGTTACTTTATTTGACATTCTTAAAACCGTTTACAGCTAGCGGATTTTCTACAGTTGATAGTAAATCATGCTAATTCGTAAGATAAAACAATGCATGTAAAAAAGTTCCAGTATACGCAGTTATAACGTTATTAAACGTGCATTTTACGCACAATGATTCAGACGAAAAGATGTCATTTGATACATATTACATGCGCAAAGCCGAGAACTTTCTCTTTTTAAGTCATACGAGGTAGAGAGCAGCCTCCTGGAGACAGCAGGGGAGTATGCCGTCCAAAGCCGCCCTGCAACAGCCGCTGACGCATCACCACCGTCGCACAGCTCTCGTCGCACTTTGCAGTCGAGCATATTATAACGATAAAGATGCTCGACAGCAAAGAGTATGCCACCCGAAGCTAACCCATGCATGTACCTCGGTGGCATTCACAAAACGCAGCGAGCGATCGAGCGAGAGAGAGAGAGAGAGAGAGAGAGAGAGAGAGAGAGAGAGAGAGAGAGAGAGAGAGCTTTCGATAATACGCATTTGCCATGTGAAAGTGCGTCGCTCGCGGAACAATAGATGAAACTTGATCCGCGCTCGGCTAGCTGCATCGAATGCTGCCGTGTGTTCGAGAATTTTCTAACTCTTGATATTCACCTTGAGCAGCCTCCTACAGATAGCAGGGAGTATGCTGCCTGGAGTGCGCCGCCCGAAGCCACCCCGCGTATAAACATACAGCATTAAAAAGTTACCCGGTTCGAGAATTTTCTACCTCTTGATAATGACCATGAGCAGCCTCCTGCAGATAGCAGGGAGTATGCTGCCCGAAGCCTGCACCCTGTAAACACTTTTTAATCCAGCATTAAAAAGCTGCGCATCGACGCTGTAAAATGCAGCAAGCATGCACTGGCCGCTGACGTATCTCCGCTAAAACGTGCAGCATGTAAGGGAGAGCTCTCGATAATACGCAAAACAGCAGTGCGTATAGATAAACACGCTCGCGCTGTAACTTGATCCGCATGCTCCGCGCCAGTACGCTAGAATATTCTAATGCGTAATATTCTGCCGCAGTGGTGCGAGAAAGAGCTCCCGATGTTGGGGTTTGGCCTTGAGCAGCCTCCTGGACAATGCTCGTTGCCAGGAGTAAGCTGCCAGAGTCTGCTGCATGCACCGTCACTGCTCGCGTTACGGCTCGACCTAGCGCAGCTTCCTGGACAATGCTCGTTGCCAGGAGTTAGCTGCCGTAGTCTCCTGCATGCACCGTTGCTGCTCGCATGAGCTTACATAGGGGTGGGGAGGCGCAGTTTTGCTCTCTCACTTGCACAGGTGAGTCGAAGAGTCGAATGGTGGGGGAAGCCAGAAAGGAAGACCTCCTCATGCTCGGTGTCAGGAGTACCCCCCTCATTGCTGTCTTCGCGCTGCACACCTGGTAAAATTCCTTACCGACTGAGACAGGTGTGCTGATGACGTCACTACACACACACACACACTTAAAGCTTGGAACTGCATGCCCATGAGAACCTATGTATAACGTGTAGTTGTAGTGGTGAGATCGCGTGTATGTATATGAGAAAGTCGAGTAATGGGGTGAGTCAGAACCCGACTTGTTTAGCTACTATTAGTCGGCTCTAATAGTATAAAATTTCAAGCAAACACCTATATTAAAATAAAGCAAAACAAAACATTTTTGAGAATTAGAGATATATTTGTCCCCTTAATAAGTTTCAAAATATAATTTTACAATATTCTAACAGTATCAAATTATCTGTAATTATAAATTCCAATACTACAAAAACAAAGAATCAAGCTTTTAGAGCTCATAGCCCCAGTTTTGGTGTTATCATCCGGATGGTACTCCCATTAATGGTCAGATAACTTATATATAACAGGCGCATAAGTAATTTTTAAAACTTTATGAACTTTTCAAAAGACTTGATGGATATCAATATGTATAATCCATGTAGAATGTCCACATGGAATCGATACAAATCCATATGGAATCCATATAGATTTAAGGAATTGTGTTCAAGTATACTTTGCATTTAACATTGCTGTAAATATAAACTGCAAATTGTATTTATCTGCAAAAACCGCAATAGAAAATTTCATAGAACAGCTGCAGCATTTTAATAAATGAATAAGCTGAAACACTTAAAATGAAATTTTGTCAAACAGCTGCAGTATATTAAAATTAATGCATGCGCTGAAAACCATAATAAAAATTGTATACAACAGGTGCAGCATTTTAATAAATGAATGCGCTTGAACACTTCAAAGTAAATTTTGTGAAACGGCTGCAGCATTTCAAGATAAATGCATGCGCTAAATACCATAATATGGAATTACATAAAACAGCAGCAGCATTTTAATAAATAGATGCGTTAAAAATTATTAAAATAAAATAAAAAAACATGACTTTCGAAAAATATACCTTACCGCAACACGTCCTCGTCGTGAAAGTCGGGTAACAACATAATAACGTTGGAAGATTAGAGAACATAATTTTCGACTTTTTTCTTATAATATAAATTGCAAGAATATCGGGCATCACAACCTTTTACGAGACACCATCGATGAAAATTTTTTCATAATTAAAAATAGGTAAGTCGAACTATAGGAAATAAATTAATAATCTTCTTAATTTTAGTCCATAAAAAATCAGTAAATCTTAAATATTTTAAACATTAAGATTGTCTGGAATGTAAGGATGTGCGAGACCAGGCTTGAGATGAATCGAGTTGTCTCGCCCGACAATCCTGAACTTTTTCGAGAATCCTGAAAATTGTCGAGATTCTCGAGTCCAGTCAAGACTCTTAGTCCAGCTCGAGACTCTCGAAAAATTTCGGGATTAACGAAAAAATTCGTGATTTTTTTTTTCTCATAATATTATACGGGGAGGATGACGTCTTTTTTGAATATTTCATGGTTACTTATAGATAGATAAAATATTTAGCATGTTATTAACGTGGTGAATGATACATGCCAGAGCAGCGCAACCAGGGAATCAATTTTCTTAACATCTAGAACTTCAATAAAAGAATAATAATTTCACTTTATAATTAAAAAATCGCTGCTAATTCTTTAGTATGTAGCTTCCTTCAACATAATTCATTGCTTTGATATCAAAATTATTTTAACTCCATACATAATTACAACAAGTCTTTTTACTTTTCTGTTTAATAGATAAAATTATTTAACACGTGCTGCACAAAAGCGGACAAGTGGGAAAAAATTTCAGTTATCGTGCAACCCAGAAAAGCGTGTTTTTTTCAGTATTTGATCTATTTCTCGGGATCGAATCAATAAAATCACTTATAATTCTCTTTCTCTCTCTCTCTCTCTCTCTCTCTCTCTCTCTCTCTCTCTCTCTCTCTCTCTCTCTTTCTAGGTAGATTAAAATTCATTTTATAAAAGTGGAGATAGAAATCATGCAATTTTCAGTTAAACAGAGTATACAGAGTGAAAAAATAAATTTTTGAACCTTAATATCTTCGAAACTAACAGGTTTTGTAAACAGCCCGAAGAAATGGCCCGTTGTACTGTATAATGCCAACTAAATCCAAAATTTGAACTTAATTATTGCCCTTTTACTCCAGTTATTGAATTTCATAGAAAAACGACTTTTTTCAGTTTTCGGTGTTTTTCTACGGATCTGCCGCACAATATGAATCAAAATTAAAGTGGTGTATGGTTTTGAATTAGATCTTCAAAAATCATCTTGATTTTTGGAAAGGTTCGACATTTAGTTTTTCAATTGCGCTTTATGGTCTTATTATTATAAAACAACGACGAACGATAATATAAATATTCCGTGGTAAAAAGATAGGTAATTTTATTATCTTAAAAGTACATATTAAACAATTTACTTTTTTGAATAACTTAATTTTTTCGATAACTTTATCAGATAAAACTGAACTCTCAAAACTCAAAAATCGATATAATTATCTGAAAGTTAGATACAAATTTTAATTTAATTTATAATAATAAAGGTAAAGATCCGGGCCGGATGAGTATGCCGAAATTTGTAATTTACCTACACTAGCAAGTTTAGACGCGCTCCGCGCGTTTTTTTTATCGTATCATATATTTTTTTAATATACACTTTTTGAGGTTAGGAATCCATACATCTACACATTCATACATTGCTCACCGGTGGATAAGGGCCGGATAGATAAGTCGGCGTGCCATAGCAAATTTCTATAGAGTCAGGTTGTGAGTACAGTATACATTTGGACGCGAGATTTAAAATAAGTATACAAGAAACTGTCTACTTATGTAGTCTATTATTTTTTATGAATTAATTATAGTTACTCGCATTCGCAAAATCATCAAAATAAATAAATCGGCGACATCACACTACCATCAATAAGAATTTTTTATAAAAATTAGTTTAGTTTATTAAAAATTTTAAATTTAAAATTAAGAGCTATCGAGAATCCCGAGTTTTTTCGAGAATCCCGAAATTTTTCGAGTATCTAAAGCTGGATCGAGAGTCTTGACTGGACTCGAGAATCTCGACGATTTTCGGAATTCCCAAAAAATTTCGAGATCCTCGGGCGAGACGGGATCTCAAAGTAGAGACCTGACTTTTTCTTCTGGAGACGGGACGAGGAATCCAGAGACTTTTTCGGTCTCGCACATCCTTACTGGAATGTACTAAATTCACTCGAAATATATTAGTATCAATATTTTCTTGTTTTTTATCAATGACGTCAGCTTATGCGAGAAAATATGTATGAAAACCATAAACAATTGGTTTCTGTGCTCATTCTGCTCTATAACCTTTCGAAGCGATGAGATAGTTAAATCATAGTATTTCAATCAATAAAATTTTAGAGCATTTTCTTTTATTATCATTAACTCAAATTATTTCAGTATTAGAAGCAGACTAAACGTTTAGAAAGCTGCGCTTGTTGAACTTGTATACATACTTTCCTGTTGTTTATCAAAGATGCCTGCGCATGCTCAAAAATATCTATTAATAGTGTGAAATATTGGTTCCAGTGCTCATTCTGCTCTGACCTCTAGAAGCGGTAACATCGGTGAATCCCATTATTTTGATTATTGTAATTGTCTGGAATATACTTTTATAGTTATTCACTCGCAATATTGCAGTATCAAAAGCAGACTAAACGTTCAGAAGACTGCGTAGGTTGAGTTTATATAAATACTTTCCTGTTGTTTATCATTTAAGCGGTAACATCGGTGAATTATAGTATTTTAACAAATAAAACTAGCAAAGAACGCTCACTTCGCTCGCGATTAACATATTAATTGTGCTGATATTTAAGGGGATGTCGTCTCAAAAAACACTGTTTTTCTATTACATAGAACTTTTTGAATAAAGTTTGCTAATGAAAAACTGAGTTTGTAGCGTCGTAATGTTAAGGTAGTTCACTTGGCTCAGTGGTGCTCAATTCGAGGTTGCATTAGAAAATTAATTTTTTTAAATATTATGCAGTGTTATTCAGTGTGAAAACTCTAGAATTTTTAGTTTTGTATATCAAAATATTGATAGAAAGTGTTTAGAGCATCAAATATTCTCAAAACTTAGTAAAGTGAGAAACACTGCGCGTATATATAGATATACTGATAGCATACAACTGAAACTTTCGATTGCTGTAACTTGTCAAAAAGCACCGCTTGCCCTATCAAATTTTTATTTCCTTGATTTGTATTATGATTTTACATCATGACCTACCCTAGTGGAAAAAAATTCTGTGCCAAACTGTGCCAAAACCGTGCCAAAACTGTGCCAAACTGTGCCAATTTATGTCAAAATTGTAGCACAACTGAGCCAAAACATGAACATTTTGAACATTTGACATACTCATGGCACAGTTTGGCACAATTTGTCATACTGAAAATTAATAAAATTGTGTGCAAATTTTATCGCACTATCCGGCACAGTTTGGTACAGACTAGCACAATATTGGAACAGATTGACACAATATTGGCACACAATGGCATAGTTCGGAACAGTTTTGGCATAGTTTGGCACAGATTTTTTTTTCATTAGGGAAGTTGTTGAGAATTATTAAAATGCATAAAATTCACATAATGAAGGCCTAGATAGGTGTTACCATCCGGATGATAACACCAAAACTCTGGTTGTGAGCTCCAAAATTTTTATTTTCCAATAATTTTATTTCAACAAAATTTTATACCGAATACTAAAATGTGTTGATTTGTGCCAAACTGTGCAAAACTGTGCCGAAATCATGCTAAACTGTGCCAAACTGTGCCAAACTGTGCCTATGTCATGCCAAACTGCCAACCATTAGCCATAATTTCCATAGAAAGATCTGCTTCAAAGATTTTCATAGGTATATTAGATGTATTAATAGAATCTGTAGGGTTGCAATTATTAAAATTATTAACTATTGAATCATTGTCACTGAACATAATATTGTTATCTGTATGTGCCAATATGCTATCTAATTTTTATTTTTTGCATGACATTGACAACTCACTGCCTTCTAATTTATTTTTAAATAAATCAATGTCAATGGAACGTTCGATGGCATTGTTGTTGATATTAAAGGCATCATTATCATAATGTTCAATGTCAGCATCGAAATCATGTAACAAATTTGTTGTTGATTCAGTAAACTTTTCTACAAAATTAACAAAGTTATTTGATTTGTTCTCTTCAATATTTTCCTCCATATATAAGTACTTCTTATGGAACATTAATTCTTCCGCGCGACATCTTAATCTAACATTCTCACTCAATTCAATATCCCCATATTTTGTCTTAAGAATATTTTGTTTTTTCTTTGGCATTATTGGATTGCGGGGATTAAATGACTGGCTTTTCATTGATTCTACCATTTCGGGAGTTGGGCGAAAAATGATGGGGCCACCTTTATCTTTGACGTATTGAGCTGACAACAATACGGCACGCAACATTGGAAAGCTTAATCTACTACGATTCTTGGTTTTAAAATTTTTTAATTTACTCCAAACTCTTTCGGGAGTTGCGTTTGAAAGTGGAATACAAAAAATATTTAGAGCATAATCTGCCAAATTTTCAAAAATATGTTCATTGCTATCAGTTAGGCTAAATTTTTTAATGATAAACCAAAAATCATCAGCATATTTCGCAGCATGCAATTTAGTACTGATTTCTTCGGGAAAATCATATGTAACTATATGTGACCATTGATCATTTATAGCATTTTTAAATTTTTCGTCGCTACATAGTTTCATATGCGGATGATCTGCAAAAGATGAATCGAGATACGATTTTTTTCGTGAAACGCTTTACTCCGCTCATTTTCAGGATGAAAAAAATGTTTGTTTTCCTTCAAATCGCATCTTTCTTTGATTTGCGTACAACATTCTATTAAAAATTTTCGGCACATTTTCCGAAATTCTTCTTCAAATTCCATGACTTGTTGATACATTTCAGATCCTTCAGGAATGCTATTTATGTAATTTTGTGTTTTGTCTCCTATGTATACATCATTGGTGTTTTTAAATTCATTATAATTATCAGGGTCAATATTTGCTATTTCATTATTATTTATGTACTCTTCCTTCATATACATCTTGAGAAATTCTATGTATATCTCATACATTTTATTATTTTTAACAGGAACTATCGCTTTAGAACTCTGCGAAAATTCATTTGCTCTCGTCAACCTTGCCAACATAGCTTCTAAAAATAATAAATAACAAAGCATCAGAGGATCTTCCAACATCGTTAGAATACCTTCAGGTGACTTATCACTCGAAGAAGGTTTATTTTTAATATTTTCTGCACATTCTCTTTTGAAAAATATTATTAAAGTTGTATATCTGCGCATTATGCGCAAGATACATTGATATAATGATAGCCAGCGTACTGTTCTGTGTCGTAAAATTATTAGTGGTGTTATATGTAAGTCTTCTTGCAGAACAATCCAATTGTGCATTCTCTTCGAACTTCCTGATATATAGGTATAAATTGCAGATAACAAGTCTATTAGGGTGGACCTTAATTATTTTTTATTTTATTTTTCACTTGGGCCGGGCAAATATAGCTTCTATATACCTCAAAAACCATGCGCATATAGGTTTTGAACCCATAGCATCGATTTTTCACGTGCCTCAAAGCACCCGAAGTTTCTTATGGGATTTACATGTTAAAAAAGGGTCAAAACGTTTATCGTTCTGAAAACCTGTGAAAATTTTGGAATTTTAACTTTGGAAGTATATTTGCTCATGTATTTTGAACCGCTGAATCGAATGGTGCTATTAGTTTTCGCCGTAATAGTGAAATAAAAAAGTTATAAGCCAAAATCGTTGAAAAACTCGAAAAATCGCAAAAAAACGTGTAAAAATGGACTTTTAAGGATTATAATCAGTGATAAGTTTTTTTCAAAAACGTACATTTTTATGTATTTTGAGCTCATTAAACAAATGGTGCAATTGGCTTCTGCTGATTCAATTGAGAAAACAAGATATAAGCCAAAATCGTCAAAAATGTCGAAAATCACGGTAAAGTGACCAAAAAATGGGTTTGTTACAATGTTACTAATACGAGGTCAATTTTTTTATACATAAAAAGTATAGTTATACATATCTGAAAAATTCTTTTGTATCGGATACGGGCTGTATTCAAAAACCGGAAGGGTAAACCGGAATGGCTGTGAGTGGCTGTTGTCGTTCCAGAATTCTTATTCCGGATTTTCGTTCCATCGATGAGACCGCGGCCTAAAGCATTTTCGGATCAGCGAAGGGATCAGCTGACACGAAGTAACGTGAATACAAAATGGTAGTATTGAATGTATACATATTATATTATACAACGATAAACAATAAACACTGTACGTTCTCTCTATCATCGGACTCAGAGCAATCAGCACTGCACGGCGAGCATATAGCTCATGTAAACATAAGAATATTTATATTAAACTTATTTTCCTATTTAACCACGGCTCAATTTATTTCAACAGGTACTTTTTAATTTCGAGATATATTGCTCCGCATGAACAATTTTATTTAGTTTTTCAACAATGGCTTATAATTTACGCGAAAGAGTCAATCACATTGGATATTGTACTAATCAAATAGTTGCAACTAATAATCTACCAACGATAAAACAAGTACTAGCTGCTTTATTCTATAACCTACGAAGAGTTTCAAAGTCTGTACGTGATAGTGCGAAGTTAACCATTGAAGAGTGTATCATTATTTGGAAGAAAGCTCGAATTCCTAGGCAAGAAGATAAAAAATGTATCATTAAACTGGAGGCTGAATATGAAAGATGGAGAAAAATACAAAGAAATGCTTCACGTAGATCAGACACTCAAATAAAAAATGAACAAACATATAAAGAAAGCATAAACAAATTATTTGACATTGCTTGCGCAGATGCTTTGAAGAAGATGGAAGACGAATCTGATAAACAGTTTTTACTTGATCAGAGAGGTAATTATATTTTGTTTTTGAATACTTAATTATGACACGGCTGAACATGGAAAATAGAAATGGTGGTTATAGTTGATGCTGCAGAAAGAACTGATGATCTACATATAGTTAACCTTTGTTCAAAAGTGAGTTCTACGGAGAGCTGAAATTTTGCATTTTAAGTGATATCTTTTATTCTTTCTAACTTAATTAACAATAAAAAAGAAGTTAGTACTTCAAGTCCTTGAAATATATCAGCAAGTCCTAAAAACATGAAGTTTGACAAAAAGTTGGGGTTGCGCTGATATTGAATATTACATTTTTTCTCATATCTCTGGATCTATGATAGGTAGAGATTTGAGACTTTGCATACAGGCTTATTTTACTTTAATATAATGAGAAAAAGACAGTTGGATTAAATTTAACAATTTTTGTATCTTCAGTATCTTTTAGGATTTCAGTTAATCGTTTCTGAGCAGGGGCTATTACATTATGTACAATCATGCCGCATTTCTTTCTATCCAAAGAAACTTTTCTTAAGATTTCCGAATCAGGAAAAATATTTTTTAAAACGTCTACACAATTTTGAATAAAACTAAATGACACATCACGATCAACTACCATAGCTGCAAGCCTTATTTCGGCAATTGCAGCTTCCTCATCAAACTTAGACGTTGACTTTATCTCTCCTACGTTGAATAAATGTTGTTCACTTTCCATATATCTATCTACAACTTGCGTCGTTGCTGTCATGTGTATATCACAATCGATGCCCTTTACTTTATGTTGTTCATCTCCGGGTACAACATGATGAGCATAATACTCATCAGTTTCCCATTTTTAAAAATATTTTCGTTTGATACCTTTACTTTTCTTATTTGTATCATATTCTTCGATATTATGAATGCTTGATGGGGCTTTTGCATGATGTTTAGTATAAGAATGTTCTTTATTAATTTGTGCATTGTCATTTTGGTGAATCACATTCTTGATTAAATTTTCGTCCTCTGCTCTTTCGTCAGTCGGTGCGGTTTCTTTAGGATGATTGAGCAAAGACACATCCTCTGTACTCTCATCGTTATTGTGTGTTGTGACTTTCTTTGTTAATAAAGATACTTCAAAGGCGATTTGCGCTTTGGCATTTTTTTGACGACTTTTGGATGTAGAATGACGCTGCAGAGTACCTTTATGCGGAATTAATTCAACACCACAAAACTTACAAAGGGCATCATTGCTATTTACACATTTAGAAATCCAGGAAGCTAATTCGGGATCATTTTCCCATGTAGCATTTTCTATTCCCCATTATTATACTAATATGTAGCTATTATAAAAAAGACTATTGTAGTAAACAAAACTCTGTATAACTTTTTTATAAAAAGTAAGTGGTCCCTGTAAAAATATTTCTATGCAATTTCATGCAGATTATAAAAATATTGCACGTGCATTTATATCGATGTAATTTTAAGCAAGCACGATTGTATGTAGTGTACGTGCATACGTTGATAAAAATATGCGTCAATATGTACGGGATATGAAAATTATATTGTGTAGAAATTTACGCTGTAGATCAAGAAGTACTTTTTACTTACATATTTCAAATGCAAAATTTAGATTTTACAATTTACATGCCTCGGTACACCCAGTAGAGGCAATTCATTATTGTAAAAGTTTCGTGAACTACCTGGTATAATTCTGTTTATTACTAAAGTGTGCAAAATGTAGGCGATTATCACAATTATTACAATTTATGTAATTCTCACATATGCTTAATGTATATACACATATATTTAACTGATACATCTGTATCTGTGACATTATAAATGTTTTTCTTCGGTTCTAGCGTAAACATTTTTAAAAATTTTCAAAGTATATTCATGAAATTGCGAAAGGCAGAAATCC
The DNA here is from genome assembly GCF_009193385.2 of Nasonia vitripennis. Lineage (NCBI taxonomy): Eukaryota > Metazoa > Arthropoda > Insecta > Hymenoptera > Pteromalidae > Nasonia > Nasonia vitripennis. The sequence goes on from NW_022279600.1 coordinate 1,611,286, forward strand.
GAGTGCGTTCAATCATGAATAGTCTCGTTTTTTTCCAAAAAACGTTTATTTTCAGGAAATGTAACTCTGCTATGTATGTTTATGTGAATTCGACATTTAACATTACGGTGGAGACCCCTATTAGTATGAAAATTAATCAAAATACTGGTTTGCGTATTTGCATTAAGCGATAAATCAAGTTTTTGGCAAGAAATGAGATCAAAATAGCTGTCCGCCCTTCATTAGACTCTCAGAATACGGGTCCCAAAAGAAAAATTCATTTTTAGTAGCCATTTCGACAAAAAGTGTAACCGAAGTTAGAGTCGATAAAGCAGGAATATAAACGAAAAATTTATCTAAAAATATAACTAACCGATATAACAGTTTTCTGTTTGAAACCGATATTCAAAGTTAAATTTGTTTATAATCAATATACTGTTGCGTAAATAGGTTTGACTTATTTTGTCCTTGTCCATAAATACATGAAATAAAAAATTTGTCCTCTCTACAATCAAATTTCATAGTTTGTTGTACGCATATACATTAAACCAATAGCAGCAGTCGCTCAGAAATTCAAATAAGTGAATGAACTATATTATCATACGTTACTAAAAATAATATAAACTGTACTTACCGATAAAAATTGTAAATGAAAAGGGGTTAAAATTAAAATCAAAAACGTTTAGGCGTTTTAGATTTAAAAATCTTCCTTCTCGCTTACTTGCACAAGTTATCTGTCAATTGTCCCATCTCTCCACTTTCCTTAATGCAAGCTCTACATGGCGTCCATGGCTGCGCCAATTTCACTTCCTTTTATTAGTATCAGGAAATCGTCCGCGTAGGCTTGAGCATAGCAGCCCCACCCATTCAGCGCTTCCAGTAGCCCATTTGCCACCAGGCACCAAATGGTGGGCGACACCACCCCGCCCTGCGCGCATCCCTTACTGACCTTGCCGGAGACCGTTACGGTTCCGAGACTCGAGATCACAGTCCTGCGTGTAAGCATGCCCTGAAGCCATTTTATTAATGGTCCAGGCATCCCATGTAGCCCTGCCTCTTTGACAACTGCTAGAGGTGCAGTTAAACGCTCCCTCTATGTCTAGAAATACTCCCACCATTACCTTCCCCCTTTCCAGCTGCTCTTCAATGCGCCGAATGTAAGGCAGTCCCTGTAGAGAATCCCGCCCTATACGCATGCTGGTTAGGGTGAAGAGGAAGTACGGTTAGGATATCGTCTTGAATAAATCTATCCACCAATCTTTCTAGTGTCTTAAACACAAAGGAGTTAAGACTTATAGGTCTATAATCCTTGACAGTGGTGTGACTTGACTTCCCTGTCTTAGGAATAAACACAACCTTGGCTGTTTTCCATATTTCAGGTACATGAGCCAAAGCTACACTTGCTCTGAAGAGCTTTACTAAGGGGCCAACCAGTTCCTCCACCCTGCTGGAAAAAGTGAATAGAAATCGATTAAAGTCGATTAGAATTCACCATTTCAGTCGATAAGATTTTAATTAACTTGAATAGTGAATCTTAATTTCACTTTTTGCATTAGAACTTGATAAAACGTGATAAAATACGATAAAAAACGATAGAAGTCGATAAAACTCAATACGAAAAATTACAATTGAAATCGATAGACCATGATCTTCTTGAAATTCTATCAATTTCTATTGTAATTTTTCATATTAAGTTTTATCGACTTATATCGATTTTTATCGTATTTTATCACGTTTTATCAGGTTCTAATGCAAAAAGTGGAATTAAGATTCACTATTCAAGTCGATAAGTGATCTAATCGACTTCTATCGACCTTTTCCGGCAGGGCAGCCCCTCTTGAAGGAATGCCGGATAGATTCCGCCGATGCCCGGCGCCTTGAAGGGTTGAAAGTTCCTTATGGTCCACTTGACCTTTTCCGGTGTGACGATCTTCACCGCCAGATCCCATGGCGCCCTCTGTTGCCTATTTCTACCCGAGCACTCATCCCCCATCTCATGGGAGAGCCGAAAGCCCGGGAAGTTGGCTTCTAGAAGTAGTTTTAAACACTCCTCTTCCGAGGTTGTGTATTCTCCTGTAGGCAGTCTGATTGCTTCAAGCCATACCTCAGGATTTTTCGCGAGTATCCGGAGGAGTCTGGCCGCGTCAGGATATCTCTCGATAGCCTCGCAGTAGCCCTTCCATCCCTTGATTCTGATCGCGTTCATGCGGTTTTTATATAGCCTCTGGGCTTCTCTGTGAATCCGCCAATCGACACTATTGCGAGTATTCTTGGCCCTGTTAAAGGTCCTCCCCGCTTCACGTCGCAGATCCTCTAGCTCCCGGTTCCACTATGGGGTACCCCATATTCCCTTTGGGATGGTCCAGGGACAGCTTCTCTGGAAAGAGATGTTTACTGTCTCACCTAGCTCAAATGCCCATTCCAACTGTACACAGAGTTAGGTCAATCACCTCACTTCTAACCGAATTGTAGAAGGTAGGTTCTCTGCCCCTGTTCAAAATACACAGACTCGTCGTTACCAGATACTGCAGCAGTGCATCGCCCCTTCCGTTAGTATCCGAACTGCCCCAAACTATGTGATGAGCATTAGCGTCGCATCCCAGTATAAGAGGAATGCTTCGCTGTCTGCAGTGTTCAACAAGATCTTGTATCTCCCTTGGTGGGGGCTTTTCCTGAGAGTCGTATGGGAAGTAGCCAGAGGCCACCACAACCTCCCTCTCAAAGTCCCCTCCTACAGGGAGTTTGATCTTTATTGCCGTGCGGTCCCTGCTGCACCGAGCCGGCAGCAGCAGAGCATCAAAACCTTTAACAAGTATGCACGCCCTGGGAACGCTGCACGTGGGGTCTCTATAGATCCGACCAGCACCCCCCAGACCCCTGATCCTCTCCGCGACTAGCCAAGGTTCTTGTATTAGGCATATGTGTGCATCTTAGCCATGCGCCTGACCAGTGCGGCTGAGGCGCCTTTGCTATGATGCAAGTTTATTTGTGTAAACACTATCTCGTCGCCAGCCATGGTGATTAGGACGGGACAGTGTTGCTCTATTTGCGCTGCCCCCGGGGACCCTCATCAACCCTGATCGTAATCCGGCCCAGGCCCCAGTGCAGTTGAAAATTGCGCTGCCGGAGCAGCCTTACCGAGTTTTCGGGTATGCTGAGCACCAGAAAGGTTCCACAGTCTGGCCCTTCCCTGCTTTCGGTACTCAGCACCCTCCACCTACTAATCAACAGGTCCGGATGCCTGTGACTCAGTCGGCTCAGAACCACTCCCGGTTCATGCCTGTTTCCAGGCACGCGGAGAGTGGCCCTTCGAGGCTTCTTGAGCTCCGACACCCCAACCATGAGGAGCTTTGCGCCCTCCCAAGGTCTTAGCCAGGGGATTATCTCCTCCAGCCAGTCCCTCGAAAAGGTGTTGCTGGCTACCACGACGATGGACCCCATTTTCACGAAGGAGTCATTGAACTCGGGCCATGGTCCATTGGGGATCCTATCAATCTCTGTCTGGACCGCCTCGCTGACGAATGCCAACACCTGATGCGTCAGCTCCTCGTCAGGATATCCCTCGCACACGATCGCCCTCGTGAGGGGGTCCACCATCCTGGCAGCCATGATTTCAGGCTCCACGTTGGGTGGTTTTCTGGCGGTCTGATTCGCCGGCGGAGTCGAGTCGGCGTCCTTGCGCCGCTTAACGCCCGGAGCTCTCCCGTCCTCGCCCGCTGACCCGGCCGTCAGGTTCTTAGGGAGAGAGGAGGGGACACGTAGCATCCCTTGCTCCAGGAGCCTCCGCCTCCCTCTCCCGTTTTCGCCTCTGGGCCTCTTTTCTCCGTTTTGCTCCCGAAATTCGTTCGCAACTTCAGAGATCGAAGCCCGTCGGTTACTAGATCCGCCTGAGTAATTCTGTTCTGTGAGCCCCCCCCCCCCCCCCCCGGCAAGATCCGTGTCGGAAACACCAGCAGTGCGCGTATTCGCCCCTGCCGGCGGTTGTTGCAGGCCCACCCCCATGCTGACCTGCCCGACCTCTGTTGGGTTCTGCGAAGAGTCCCCAGCAGTTGAGGCCCCAGCGGGGTCACTATTCAGGTTTTTACTGATGCTAGCTCATAGCTGCCCCAGTAATCCATCGGGTCAGAGTATTATAGGCAGTGTTGCCCTTGACACTCTTCCCCTCCGGTTTCGCGCTGGGGTGCTCCACCTCCAGCTGACTAGGCGGTGCCGCCCTGTAGCCTTCAACTTCACTCTCCCTTCCTCCCTCATCTAAATTTTTTGTGTAAGGTTCCATAAAATGTCCCAGAAGTAGCTGGGGAAGTAAAGGTCAGCCACCACAGAGCCCCACATATGGCAGTAAGGCTAGATACTCGGAGATTTGGCCAGGTTTCGCCTAGGCATCGATTGCGACCGACTAGTACCCCAGCGGCCAACTAGTCCCCTCAGCACGATGGCTCACACCTTGGGATTAGGGGTTGGATGAAATACCCATTGCGCCTCCTCCCGAACGCAATGGGGGCTTCCCTTAGCTTCCGGCCAGTCCATAGGTCGCCCTCGGGAACCCCGAGGCCCGACCTCGGTCAGGGGAGAGGCCTGACAGCAGTGCCCGTTTTACGGGGATCCTGCGAGGGAGACTACTCTTGAGCCCGAGAGGCGATATCCCGCATCAGCCCAATTTCGCCGTCACACCAGGACGACCCGGGTTCAGGACGTCACGCTCCCGTCACCGGAGCCGAAGCGACCACGAAGACTCGCAGGACGAGTCCCCACACCAGGCCCTAAAAAGCGGGCCCTCGACAAGGTGGCTACCCCCGGTGGAGGTATATATATATATCTATATTTATCAAATAATTTATAAAATGCATAAATTAATTAATTATTTCCATAACAGAACAATTAGCATCGCAAGAATTTGAAGCAGTTGTTGTAACGCGCGGAAACGTTCAAACGAGCGGAACGAGTTTGATTTGGACAAATTTCTACGGCGTGAAGTTAGCTGCCGAACACTGCAATCACTTTGGCGCTCTGAACTTGCCGATGAGCACCCACGACGAAACTCTCGATGCCCATCGCTGCGGCATCTAGAATAATTTATAATAGGCCGAAGAAGAAAAAAATAGTTGTTTTGTCATTATTTACGTTATGATGATGATGATGCTACTGCTGATGATGATAATGATGGTGATGATGATGATGGTGATGATGGTGATGATTAAGAAAGATGATCATTAACAATTAATGTTTAATGTTGGGTCCATGTCCTGAAGCCAATAACCTATAAGAGAAGAAAAATTATTAATATAATCTACTTATTATTGATACAGATAAAAGTGACTGTTCTTTAAATCAAGGTGAATATATTTTGTTTTTATTATCATTAATTATAATATTAAATTCGTTAATAAATGTATAACAAATAGCTAAAAATAGTTTAATTATATTTTAGAAATATATACTATTTATTGTGAGAATCCATTTTTAAAGTGACTACAGTTAAAATTTTACAAAAACGGCAAAAAACACATTTTATAGATTTTTATACATAATTTAGCTGAACTTTATGATGTGTATAATATAATCTCTACAGAAAAAGGTTAGATGATATTCAACTGATTATTAGCTTATTATCACTTGAGAATCAAGCCAAAACAGCAGCTGAACATCGGATGATAATCACGTTAATATTTGTATTAAAGCTGATAACTATAAATATGCATTTATGTGAAATTAAATGTTAAATTTAACTTTGGATTGTTTTGGATTGGATTTTTTTTATGATCAACACCCGAAAGTCAGCTGATAATCATTAATATTTTATTTAATATAAACTCATATTTATAATTATCAGTTTTGATAAAAATATTAGGGTGATTATCACCCAATGTTCCAGTGGCTGTTTTAAAACCATTATTAGCTGTATATCATCTGGTGCTTTTCAGTAGGATGATTTTATAATCACTAGATATTCATTTTAATATTTGACATTAAAAGAGATTAAAATCATAGCTATATTAACTTACCACATAATTATTTAAGAGAAACTTAAAAATAACTGATTTTAGAAAGTAAGAAGTAATTTTTTTTATGGAACTTTTTGTTTTCCTTATATAATGTCGCGATTGCACCCTCTATGGCAGAATTTAAAAATGAACTAATCGGTGTTACCATTAGAAGTAGTACATGCAGAAACACAGGAACCTCAATAAAAGAGATATTTTATTATTTTAAGCAGTATTATGACATATATAGGCAACTGTTTAAGACCTTAAGAAAATGATAAACATCTGCATGAAGCCAATGATCTGCTTTTTTGGTTGAATCAGCAGAGAATATAGAAATATTGTTCCTTATATAGAATGTTGGATTCTGGAATTTTATTAAGTAAAACTTGGGGGGGTTTCGATTGGTTGTTAGAGTCATACAACAGATATATGACATTGTGATTGTTTTAACTCGATTTTCTAATATACTTAACACGGCTTCTGTTGCCATATTATGGTGCATTTATCAAAGTTACTATGTCAGTTCTGTCTATTTATTAGTTAATACTATAAATTTCATTGTAAACTAATATAAAAATTTAAGTTAATAACATTAAAGTTTTTAATTTAAGTTGAATATAATATTAAGATAATTTTAAATTTATAAGTTAAAAAATATTAAATGAAAAAGTATATTAATGTGGTAATATAAGCCATGTTTTGTGGTGCGCGTGGGAGCATGGCAGCCAGCAGGATAAATTGCGTACATTATTATACTAGTAATAATATTTATTATTTTAATTTAATATTCAAGTGTTAGCTATTGATTAAATTTAAGTATATATATATTTTATTTTTATTATATTTCCTTTTTAGGCACGACCGCGGTACGGAAGTGCCTTATAGTTTTGTCATTGATAAATGTGTGAGATGCGATATCTCATGCAATTTCTGACTGATTGGGCTGAAATTTTGGGGAGTCTCCCCTTGCAGAAACCTAAAAACTAATTTTTTTTCATCCTGATCGTCTACGTTTTTTTTGAAATGCGGGCACAATTTGTTCAATTTTTGCGTATGTTTTTAAAGAAAAATTTTGGTGTTACACGATTATCTCTGAGAGACTTTAGTCGATCAGGCTAAAAATTTGTGTGCAAACTCCCCTCACCACCAGAACCGTATGGTCCTATTTCCAGCCTAATCCCGCACCTATAAGCAAAATGCGGCCACCTCCAAAAGTCGCTAAAAATGTTTTTTTTTTCTCTAACTCGAATTCTAAGCATTCTACAAAAAAATGTTAAAGGGAAAAGTTGTAGATCTTTAAAAAAATAAAAATTTTTTCTATTGACACCTAAATGTGAAAATGCTTATTATTCAAGTTAAAAGCCCAAAATCATTGTTTTACAGCAGTAGATCAGTTTTTTACTGTAAAAAAAAAGTTGTAGATATTTTGTAAATACAACTTTTCACGATGACAAATACACTTTTTTAATGACTTAACCTAAGGCATAGTCCAAAAAATGATTTTTGGTACACATAACTTGATAACAATCTATATTTTTTTAAATAATAATCAGCACAAACTACTTCTAAAATTCGAGTATATTTTACTGAACTAGAAAAATTTAAACTAAATAAGAATCGAAATAACTCAGATTGAAGAAAGGCTCAGAGGTCCCAGTAAACTATGCTATACACTCTAAACCTAAAGTTGAAAATCTGGAATATTAAAAAGTGATAGCATTACAATTAAGTGTAAATCTGTAAAATTGATTTGCCTAAAGATTAAAATCCATCAATTAATTCTCTGTGAGGATACCATTTACTTTTTAATACTTATAAAGTTTGAAATGGAGGTTTTAATCTTTTCACTTCCTTATTTTCAACTTCAGGTTTAGAGTGTACTTTAACCAATTCATTTTATAAATTAACCCCTATTATTAAACCTTCTCATTTAATAAGGTTTAAACCCTCTTGAAAACCTTCTTGAATCCTTGCTGCAACTTTTTGCAATTTCCATTTTAATTTTATTTGTTTCATCTAAAAGAAAATTGGAGTAAAATTAAAACTAGAAAAAAATTACTTTTATATTAATTTTCAAACAATAACCAGCATCTATACACTGAATGCATGATTATAGATACATATAACCTTCATCTTACAAGCACTGCATCTGCAATAATAAATAATGTTAATCACATGAAATCATATAAATTATGTAGAATATATTGTACCTGAAAGCTATACATGGTGCTTGAATAGTGGAAAATTTTGTATAAGAAAAAAGAAAGAAAGTATAAGGTTTTTAGTATTTTTATTTGACTTAAAAGTAAACTATGTAGTGTTCTAATCATTGAATGACTATAAAAGAGCCGGTAGTTTTGACGCATTTACAGTATCTATAATGTTAAACGTTTAACAAAAGCTTGTCCTGTTATCAAATATCGGAACACCTTTTGTTTGGCATGCGAATCATGCAAATTGTAATTATCTGTGGTGGATTAAAATAGAGTCAACACCTTGTAACTATATTCATACTCCCGGATACACCGGCGATACGAATAAGGTTTTCACATTATTCATCTTTTAGTGGACCCTTTGCCACTATATACATACATTTGTGAGATACACATGTAGGAATAGGCGGGGTGAAGGTGCAAACAAGTCACAGAGTCTTATAGTTTAGTAAAATATATTATAAGTATAACGGTTACATCGTCTTCACTCTTCGGTGGCAGACTTAGATCTAACGCTCCTCGGGGTTGCCGGTCAGCACCACGGCTATACCTGCCCCTTCCACTCGCGCATCGTTCGCTCTCGGCCTCAGCCGGGCCTCACATTTTCTCCACGTGTACATCATGATTTCGAACAGGCTCTCTCAGACCGTCATTCATGCCATAAACCTATAAAACGTTCGCTCGGCTCTCACTCATAAAACCTTTCGCTCGGACCGTTCGCTTTATGGTTTTAATCCGTCGCGCGCTCTAATCCTCATGCTCACAACCGTCCCTCGCATGCAGGCGCCCTCTCTCTCTCTCTCTCTCTCTCTCTCTCTCTCTCTCTCTCTCTCTCTCACACACGCATCTATCCCTCCTACATTCGGCCGTCCTGACAATTTGTCTGCCCTCAGACAATAGGACTCATAAGTAATCATTTACATTCGTTCAGTCTTACAATTATCGAACTTAAGTCAATTATTCATACTCTATAGCTATTACAATTCTATAATTCAAGGTTACGTGCTGTTAAGGGCTTGTTGGACTCTAGCGACATGCTTGTACCATTTAACAGCATCGCCTTCAGCTAGTTTAGTTATTGCCGACTTTATTACGCTGTTTATGCGCTCGACTTGGCCGTTGCCTCTTGGCACTCCGGTGGCGATCGTCAGGTGTTGTACGACTTGCTCCTCGCAATACTGCTTAAATTTGTCGGATGTATATGCCGTCCCTCTATCTGTAATGAATCTCTTCGTATTGCCAAATGTCTCTCTCACGATAGTCAGCTTCTGGATTACTTCTGCTGTGGTGGTATTGCGCAAATGTTGCACTTTGCATATTATCTCTGTTTGCAGTCCTTTCGGCACAAATAATCGTCGCTGGCCTTCTTCTCCTTTATAAATTAGCCCGTTCTCTATGGCATAGTCTTCGAATGCTTCTTTCTCTAAAATTCTCGTAATTGCTCGACAGTGGTCGTCTTGATGTTGTACTCTCTTCAATCTTGCCAGTATTCCGTCTCTTATTACAAGTACACTCGATACTCGGCTTAAAGTATCCACGTGTTTCATCCGGACTCCTGCACGATGTTCCGTCTTATATTTGAACTGTGCTAATAACATAGTCCGCCTGGCTAATTCCGGCGCAAGTTCGTCCTTTTTTAGCGCCAGTTCAAATGTAGTACAATCTGTCACTATTTTAAATTCATTATGCAGTAAGTAGATTCGGAATTTCTTGATCGATTATATAACGGCTAGCATCTCTAACTCGTAACTATGATGTTTTTGCTGAGTCGGTGTCGTCTTCTTGCTGTAATAATATACGGGGTGCAGCTGTCCATCTTTTTCCGATCGCTGCAATAAAATTGACCCGTATCCATCTTTCGAGGCGTCACAGTGCAGCTCTGTCTCTTTACCTGGTTTGAACAGCTGTATCACGGGCTTTTGCATTAATAATTGCTTTATTCTATAAAACACTTCTTTCTGCTCCGGACCCAAGCGATACTTAGCGTCCTTTCATAGTCGGTCCGTCATCGGTCGTGCGATCTTAGCATAGTCAGGTATAAACTTCCTGAACGTCCCCGCTTATCCCAAAAAGCGTTGAAGATGTTTTATGGTCGTCGGCTCTCGGTAGTTCTCGACGCTCTCGATCCTCTTCTGAGAGCATAAAGAAGGAGAGCACATATGGTTTAATCTAGATTTGAATTCGAGAAACTTCACTGCAGGTAATGGCTTGGTTAAGGCATCTGCTAGTTGATTTCCTGTAGGAATATATTTTAATTTTATTACATTTTTCGATAGTTTTGATTTTCGATAGCTAGTTGGGTTAGCGCAAAAAGCGAAAATACAGCTTCATGGTCATTTCCAGGTCGCTTAGGCAACTAGAAGTGCCTTCAGCACAGCTAGAAATTTCAAATATAGCTCCAGGATTGTCTCCGGATAGCAAGAAACACCAAGTAGCACGACCAGATAACGTTGAAGTACCCAGAGACGCCAATCAGCATCACCACAGAGACAGTAAATCTAGCTCCCGGGTCATCTTGATGTATTGAAGAAGTCAGCAACGCTAGCCTACACTGCTTAGACAGTATGAATCAGCTCCAGAGACACTTTGAGACGTTGGAAGTGGCCAGCAACGTCAAGCTACACTGTCCAGACAGTGCGAATCAGCTCCAGGGTAGTGCATGCATGGTCGAATTGGCAGCGATAAATAGTCAATTATCTCTGTCCTCTGTCACCAATGCCACATAGCTACCAGTAGGAGACATCAGAATTACAACACTGATTCAGCTGTAAAAACAGATCACACAATCACAAAGTCACTGATTACGCTGCACATAACACAATAAATATCTGTTTTAAACTGATAAACGCACGAACACAGAAAGAAATACCTTTTGTGGATCTTGTGTGATGAAATCACCTCCCGAATGGCGAGATATGGTCTATGATACAAAGCACTAAGTATATAATAAATGTACTAGAAAGAAATATTCAACTTCAGTAAACAAAGTCGATGTGTCAAAATGATTATGAAATTAACCCATTATATTTATGGTAAACGGTATAGCGTACTACCTTCAAAATTACAATAAGGTTAACCACAACAAACTTCGTTTATAGTCAAAAGTATATGATCTGCGTTAAAATTCTATGAAGACAAAAATTATAAGTCCAGAAAAGTGTAAAATTTCATCTTTCCCTACAAATATTGCAAAATCACATCCTGAATGGCGAAACATGTTCTACCATACAATGCTCTAAGTATACAACAAATGTACAAAAAAAAAAATTTCACTTCCAGTAGACTATGTACAGGTGTAAAAATTACCTCCTGAATGGCGAGACATGGTTTAAGATACTGTTACAATGCGGGTACGCCAAGAGATCGTAAGATGCTCTCTTTGTCAGTCGACTTTGAACAATAAGGCGGGCCAACGGGAGTAAGTTCTACGTTAATATTTGGTTGCCCTGAAAAGGGCTGATTGGTAAATCATGGTAGTCAGAAGGCGTGAAGGACAAGCGCTACTTGCCGAGTCGTGGCTATAGGAAGCCTACGTTAGATAAGGGGGGGGGGGGGGAGGTGAAAGAACTGTATTTGAAAGATGAAAAAAAGCTGAGAATGTGGAGTGGCGATGACCTTGTGCTCTAGTCTGCAGACACGACCGAAACGGGATCCGAGTGCCCCCTAGTATATCTTCCGGGACTAAGTCAAACGGTAGATAATTCGGTGGACCTCGGTCGTTTGACAGCTTAAGCGTCAAGGCACCGAGAAGGAGTGGATTTGGTCCGGGAAACGAGCTTCGACCGGTCACTCGTCCGAGAAGGAACGTCGACGTAGTGCGAGTAGTGTCGGAGCGTCTGAGAGGGCTGGGCTCTGCCAGTCGACCGACTTGCTCGACTGCGCGAGACGAACTCGTGAAAAGGAGTCGGAACCGGACCTATATTCCGGGTGCGCGGACCTTGCCGAGAGCTCTGTCCGAGAGGGTAGGGAGGTCTGCACCGGGCCGAAGCCGGGAGACAACTGATGCTTGCGCCCGAGCGCGCCCGATATTTATAGGCTTTCGGCGCGCAGCACTGACACACTAGTAGGAGTGGGGGTACTTGCGCGCAAGGGACTGTGGGAGAGAGGGAATCGGGTATTGAAGCAACGGCGCGCGGCAGTCGTTGAGAGGGGGGGGGGGGGGTATCAATACAACGCACTGAGTATACATTAAATATGCTAAAAAAATTTTTTTCTTCCTGTAGACGATGTCCAGGTGTAAATCACCTCCCGAATGGCGAGACATGGTCTATAATACAACGCACTAAGTATACAACAAATGTACGAAAAACAAAATTTCACTTCCTGTAGATGATGTTCAGGTGTCAAAATTACCTCCTGAATAGCGATATTTTATCTTTACATTAAAATATTGCAATATTGGTGCACTATAAAAAACGGTAGGAATATTCTTAGATGTTAGGACTCATGTGACAGTTAAAATTTTTTTACAATAGGTAGAAGATGTAGATGTTTGTATTTTGAGATTTCATTATTTTTTCTTAAATTTTACATAATGTATAAAAATGTTTTCTATTAATAATATAGTATGTAGAAGAAATAGAAGAGGACGAAGTATCTTCAGATGATTAAGAATCACCTCATGATGAGCCTTATACAGATGAAATATCAGATGAGACGAGCTATTCTGATGAAGATTCATTAGATAGCTTAGGATTTTCAGAAGAATTCCACGCTGTATAGAATGCTCCTATAATTGAAAGAATTTATTACGAAGGGCCATTATGCCATAAAACTATATATACAGAAGATGGTCAAGATGACAAATATGCAATATGATTTTTACCGAAATTTTATGAGCTATTATGCCCATATATTGATTATATTACTATAGATTCATTAAAAAAAAAATATTATTCACAATAAAACTTACACGAATATTGTGCTCAATAATTTTTAAACGAAAAACTGATTTATATTTTCGAAATTTAATTTTTATGATCTGATAATTACGTTCTGGTTGGTTAATGAACAATCCTCAATTATATTAAAGTTTGTCTGGTAGTCTCTGGCTATAAGTTCACTTCATCCCCAAAACTACCCCTTCTTAGGGGTTGGGGTAAACCGGAAGTTGACCGAAAGTAGACCTGAAGGCGACCAGAAGTCGACCGGCAATGAACCGAAAATGTACCGAAAATGAACAGGAGGTGACCCAGAATGATGTATATTTGCTGAATTACTTATAAGAGGTGAATAGAAAATTAATCAATAAAAATTTTGAAAAGTTTTAAAAGTATTATTCATAAATTGTAAATTATGTTATAGCCTTTCTTATACATTAATATATATGTATATACAAATATTTTAGTGTTAAAATATCAAAATATTAAAAATTATATGTACAATTCTAGTTGTATCTAATACTTAAAATAACATCAATATAGCTCATTTTTAAAAATGTACATTCAAATAAATATTTTACGCAGTATACAGTGAACATATTTCAACGTTAACGTGACAGTTAAATTTTAATAATAAGTATGGGCTATATGAAAAAACAAATCAATTATCTATTGATCCATTATCTGTGTATTTTATAATATCTCATATATTGATCTATTATCAATAAGATATTATAAAATACTATACTATTTTAATCAAATTTTTGTTTTAATGAAGTGTGTTTTGCTATTTTGATTTGATAAATATACAGTGTCATTGTTATCCACATCCATCAGTATGATATTCTCAAAATGATAAATACAATTAATAGTTGTTTTATCAGCTAAACGTATTATTTTATTATCTGTATTATTTTTTAATGAATTTTTAGCAGTTACTTTTTCTTTGTGTTGGCTTCTAAAAGAGTTAATTAATGGTTGCTGTATATAATACATCAAGTTCCTTAATATTTAATCAAAATTTAATTTAAATTCAGTAAATTTTATTCCGTGAGCAACGTTTTTTATAATTGAAATTTTAGCAATTGTTTCAAAATAAATTTTATTTTTATAATTTTTTGGTATTGGAAAAATGATAAAGTTAATGTATCATACATTCTAATCAACTTGGCGACAATAATTTAAAAAAATTAAAATTCGAAAAAATTGAAATATTGGAAAATATAAAATAACAAGAGTTTAGAGTATTTTTGTTTTAAATTTAGAATTTTTTTTAACTGTCATAGTTTTTCAATATTTTCAGTTTCTTAATTTGACTTGTCATTATAAATTAGTGCGTAATTTTTGTGTTTCAAATCCTTATTATGTAAATATATATTTTAACCGAGCGACGTTAGGAGTGAGGTGAATCGCGCTAGTACTGTATTATTGTAACGAGTTGAGCACTGCGGGTAACTCGTAGCGGTATGAGTACCGCTGCGCCGCGACGAAACAGGGTAGACTCGCGCGCGTGAAGAAAAACACGTGGGAATTCGGGAAGAAGAGCGAGAGAGATAGAGAGAGTGAGCGCGCGGGCTAATCCTTCAGGTGCGTGCTCATATAGCTCTCGGCGTTCGGAAGATAAACACAGGACTTCGCTCGCGATATCGTATGCTGTGCTGTGTCCAGCGGATCGAATTGTATCTTGTGTGTGAGTGCGACGCGAAGTCCGGGTATTCCTGATCTCCTTGCTTAGCGGTCCAGCAACGTCTAGTCATGCAGTCTGTCTGGGATCAGGAGCGTCGGCGACGAGATCGTGAAGGTTTGTGTGGCGCGCAGTGACTGTGATTGGGTGCATGAGAGTGTATATCACCCGTGCGAGGGTGATCCGGTGCGCGCGACCTCCACGGCGATATACGCGCGCGAGCGCGATTATTCCAGCGTCGCGGCGAGTCGCAAAGTTGTTGGCGACTTGCGTATTATTATTGTTCATTTATATTTGTAAACTCACGGTTTTGACGGGCTAGTGAAATATAACTTAGCCTTATTATTCTACGTGCTTTTTCGTCATTTCTAGACCTCGCTCGTTTACTTCCGACTTCTGTTCCTTCCTACGAATACCGCCGCCTCCGCGGGCGTTATTTATTAGAACTAATCTAACGCAGTTGAGCAGCCGAGCACATGCCAGATGGCGCGTAGACCTAGCAAAACAGAAGCAGCTGAGACAGCTGCATGCAACGGAGGTGTTTCTGCGGGCGTAGAGGAGTCCTCCGCCGCATCGAGGGAACGCATCCAGTCGTTTAACGCGTTATTCGTTGACCGAATTTACACCCCGTTACATTATATAATTTTTTTAGATTAATTGTTTGTCAAAGTCGAGAAATTAAAAATAAAAATGCTTAACTAAAAGTAAAAGTACCGATTGAATGTTAATGTTGATTTTCTGCGGCAAAGAGCATTTAAGATAAACAGTTTTTTATTTTTCCTTTTTTGTCTGTCTCTATCCCAATTAATTGCAGCATGTTACGACCGTTAAATTTTCTACTTCAATATACTTAATAAAATTTAGTATTTATCCATAACCGTGCTTGTTATACTGCGCAAAGAATTATAACTCCCTTATTCTTTATCAAAATTAAGTATGTTGTCTTATTAAATTAAAAAAAAATTAAATTAAATTTTTAACTGAAGAATCGTTAATAGTGATTAAAATAATAAAAGAAAAATGAACAGTAAAAACAAAAATACATCATAGTTACATATAGAGACTAACGGAGTCAATTCCCTGCGCAGCATGTTTGACAGTAACATAGAGACTAACGGAGTCAATTACATACACAGCGGTATTGGTAGTATAGTATTGCGTATTACGTATAGTATTACGTGTTACGTATAGTATTACGTATTACGTATAGTATTACGTATTACGTATAGTATTACGTATTACGTATAGTATAACGTATTACGTATAGTATTACGTATTACGTATAGTATTACGTATTACGTATAGTATTACGTGTTACGTATAGTATTACGTATTACGTGTAGTATTACGTATTACGTATAGTATTACGTATTACGTATAGTATTACGTATTATACATAGATATAATACTTAGCGTTGGCCCGCTCGATTATCGTGTGGCCCTACTGGAGGAAGCAAGAGCTCTCAGCCCAAATCACCAAGGACTCATTAACATCAATGAGCTGCTTCCTCCAGACATCCACAAGCTGCGCATAAAGGCCAGACTGGAGGCAGAGAAGAGAAGGGGATGCCGCACTTTTGTGAGGGACGGGAGAATTTTTATCCACTCATTGGTGAGGACTTGGGAGATATAATTGTGCTGCTGCATTATAATTTCTTCGACACTCTCCCAAAATCAATAAAATATCAAGAATTTCGCTTCGACTATAGTCCGGCATATTTACTTAGATTTTAAATATTACAAAAATAAAAAAAATGACTCAAATCACATATTTTCAATTATTAAATTAGTATTTGAAGTCGATAAATATCTAAATAAATTTAAAAATTCTACTGCATTACTAGAAATTAGACTGTTTTCTGCAAAAAATAATAAATAAAAAACTACTTAAACAATTATTTAATTGCAAATAGTAATTATTAATTTTTTATTATAAAATAATTTATTGATTAGGAAGCTTTTATGAAATAGATAATAAATAAATATTTTGTAATTCCAAAAGTGTTAAAAGTAAATTTTAATAGATAACTTATAAAATAGTTAAAATTGTATTTTAGTAAAAGATTTATTTTAACTTATTAAATTTTATGAAGTGAAATCAAACTTATACATACATTTAAAATATGGGTAATTAATCGGAATATTTAGCTCTTAAACAATATTTTCTAGAATAATCGCTATGACTTGAAATTATATCAAACATTTTTTAATTTTAAGTAAATTGATTCTTCAAGAAATACCTTCATTACGTATTGCAGAACTTTTTTTATACAAGACATTAATACAAAAATTTTAATAGAAAATGTATATTCGTATTATTTTTAATATTAAATGAAATGATGTAAAAAGTACAATCTTCATTTGTTAACAATAATAAATATTCTGTTACGTTAGATAACAATTTTTTTACATTAACATAACTTTAGATGCAATATTTTATATTAATATGTATGTTATTAATTAATTATTATCGTGTTAAATACAATATTTTACAGATTACATATTGTACAAGTTTAAATAATGAACATACATTTTTTAGTGTTGTTGGTTGTTTATTATTACTTATCTAATAGAAAAGTGCAAAAAATTTAAGTACCTACCAATTTCTGCTGCAAAAATATTTCTAATAGAATTAAAATATTTATACAGTGGAATTATCACTAAATAATTATATTAACTGTTGCCAGTAATTGTATGTATAATCTGTGTGACGACATGGTATGTATTACAAACTTTATAATTCTGCTTATACATATGTATTTTCAACATGCGTGTTTACATGTATGTGTGTATAGCATATGTATACAAACATACGTATGTATGTATATCTATGTATACTTAAAACAATAATAATTTATGAATAAATTAAATGGAAAAACAACAACGTTATTTAAAAACACATAATGCAATTTATTTCTGATTCAAATAATAAATGTGTGTAAAATAAATATAAAAACTTTTTTACTTTATACTTCGATGTTTTACTTTTTCTTTTTCTGTATCGATGGCTTTTTATTGTAAAATTCTATTCATATTTTGGCATTACGGTTTATCAATTTATGATTTTTTAAAAATAAAACATTTAATATTTTTTTTACGTTTTTATCAAACTTTGACGTTTTTCTACAATACTTCGATGTTTTACTTAATCTTTTTCTGTATCGATGATTGGCTTTTTAATAAAAATTTTCGTTAATATTTTTGGCGGAAGGCCGAGTGTGAGACTCTTTCGACAATTTTCGGAGGCTATTTTTATTTTTGCAAATCGAAAGTTCGGGCGGCAGGTACTTCGCGGGGCCGGGGCGCCTGCTTGAAAATCATTCGTGAGTTAAGCGTCGTAGGGGAAGGTTCGACGGAGTCGCGGTGGCAAGACTGAGCGCGGGACTTATTTTAAAAGGCTTATTTCGGGAGCCATTTTTATTTTTCGCACATCAGGAGTTCGGGTAGGTAGGTGGCGACCACCTAGAGGAGTCATTCGCAAGTTAACCGTCGGAAGGGATCATTCGGGGAATAGCGAGACTTATGTTTGGACGCTAGCGAGGGCTCATTTGCGTCTTGGCCGCTGGACAGAGAACATCTAAGAAGGGATTTCATCTCGGATACAAAGTAAAAGTAAAGTTTGAAAAAAAATAATTTGACCTTGAAATGACCTTGTAGGACTGGCTCAAATTCGAGGTCACAATTCTCCCCCCCCCCCCCCCCTATACAACAACTTTGGTCTCTACCACTTTTTTTTAATTTGGCGTTGCTAGAGGAATTACGTAGGCGGGGTTTGATTCTGGCTGCAGGACATTGAGATGACCTTCAGTGCCGCAACCGAACATACCATTCTGAACGTAAAATTTACCGCTCTTTCCATTCCCGCAATAAAAGAATGGGGTTCCTATTTAAAAAACCAAAGTTGACCTTCAAATGACTTTGAAAAACGCGTTCAAAGTCAAATCCAAGGTCACCATCGGGTTGACCCTTCGATATCCTACAACTTTGGTCTCTACCATTTTTTCGATTGTGGCTGTCCCAGACGAGTTATGAGCGGTGCCCGTTTAAATTGGGTCACCCTGTATATATATATATATATATATATATATATATATATATATATATATATATATATATATATATATATATATATATATATATATATATATATATATATATATATATATATAGACACACACACACACACACACACACACACACACACACACACACACACACAGGGTGAGCCATTTTAATCAAACCAGTCTAATAACTCCTAAATTAAGCCGTGAACAGAAAAATTGTTCAGATGAAAGTTGTGCAGGATCAAGGGGGACATCTTTTTGTGCAATTAGTTTTGACCTTGAACTCAAATTTCAAGGTCATTTGAAGGTCAAATTTTTTTAAAGATAGGAACCCCTATTTTTGATAGCAGATTTGGAAAGAACAGGAAATTTTACGTCCGAAACGTCCGAAAGTCAACATCCTCTAAAAGCTCTGGCAGTCGATCTCTGAGCAATGCCAAATAGCTATTCTGGTTAACATTTTGACCGAAAAAATATGGCCCAATCAGGTAACCATTAATGATCCCTCACCACACCATTAAATTCCATCGGTTTTGATGGTCAATAGCCCTGTACCAGTAGGGATTTACAGGTGACCAGTAGTGACTATTGTGCCTATTTAACTGACCATCACTGCGAAATATAGCCTCGTCAGAAAACATAACAAATCTGAAAAAATCTAGATCATTTTGTAAAACTCCTAAAGCCCACTGGCAAAAGTTAATACGCATTAGAAAATGGCGTGGCCTCAGCTCATGAATTAATCTTATGTGGTAATCGTGATAGTGGAGATTATTGAGAATTCTCAATGCTGTTCTTCGTGGTATAACGATTTCTCTTTCAATTTGTCGACTACTAATTTGTGGATTGTGATGAACAGCTGCTAAGGCGGCTATAACATTATCATTTTCGTTGTATTCTTGGTGTCTGCGTTGACGACGAAGATGTCCATCACGAGCTCTTCGAAGTAATCTGAGTAATGTGTCGTGAGTAGGACGCCTTCTTAGAGGAAAGCGTTCAGCGTAGAGTCGCACCGCGGCTCTGGCATTCTTTTGGGTTTCGCCTAAGATCATTGTCATATCAACAATTTCATTGGATTGATAATCGCCCATGTTGAAAATTTTGTTTATAATAAGAAAAACTATTTTATTTACATTCACTCTTTATTGAAATTGAAACTAAACCAAAATAAGAAAGTGACAACAAAAAAAGGAGAAATTTTGAAACTGTATAATTTTTAAATCAAATTTGTAACTTCTTATTTTCTTACGTTAAGACATTATGATTTAAATTGAAGACAGCGTGAGAACAATCGTTACAATTCATATTAGATTAAAGAAATTCAACTTAAAAAAAACATCTAAACTGGAAATGATGCACTTTGGCAAATACAATTATTAAAAATTTTTTTTAATATTACAAAAGCAAAATGATGTTTAATATTTTATCTTAAATAATGTATTTTTTAACATCCTACCTTTATTGTTTAACCATTTTTTACGCTTTTGAAACGTTAAACTTTTACTTGACTCTGCTTCGACTGTGAATGAATTGACAACATTGATTTTTAACGTTCCATTTCCCACTCTCATTAAGAACTCAGATATTTAAAATTATCATGTTTACTTCAAAATTTACTTTTGACCACTAAAAATTTGTTAACGAATGTTAAACAAGCATCCTAGTGAGAGGCAAGGGGACTCACAGTAAACAAGCACCCCAGTGAGAGGCAAGGGGACTCACGTTAAAAAAGCACCCCAAAGGGAACATAATCCTAATAAGTCCACGTCGTTGTTCCTGGGTAGCGCTGAAATTAGGGAATTATTTTGTTTTCAAGATAAATATTTTCATGGTCATTGTCACATTGGGTTTGAATATTCATCATAAAAGTACATTAACTACGATTATTCTATCAGAAAATGCGATTAAATAGCAGTTACAGTATTTCTTAACATTTGACCTTGAAATGACCTTATGAAGATCATGAAAAAAATTTTGAAATACCGTTTCGGACGTAAAATTTCCTGTTCTTTCCGAATCTGCTATCAAAAATAGGGGTTCCTATTTTAAAAAAAATTTGACCTTCAAATAACCTTGAAATTTGAGTTCAAGGTCAAAACTAATTGCACAAAAAGATGTCCCCCTTAATCCTGGACAACTTTCATCTGAACAATTTTTCTGTTCATGGCTTAATTTAGGAGTTATTAGACTATATATATATATATATATATATATATATATATATATATATATTTATATATATATATATATATATATATATATATATATATATATATATATATATATATATATATATATATATATATATATATATATATATATATATATATAGATATATATATATATATATATATATATATATATATATATATATATATAGATAGATAGATAGATAGATAGATAGAAAACTCCCCTTTTTACGCTATATGTCACAAACTAAAGGCATCAATCGCATTTTTATTTATTGTGCGTTTAACAAATAACTTCCGTTGCTTATAGTTTATTTCGCACGCAATAACAAGAAATTTCATTTAAATAATTCCTATGTTAAATTATGGCATATAAATAGTCAACAATTTATTTTAATCCACTTCTTGATTAAATTCTGATCAGATAGTTTATTTATATCTACTACTTTTAGACTATTTACTAGCGCATTATATGTAATGATTACTTTGTTGAGACTTTTTTTATCACCGACTCTTTTATAACTTTTAGCTATAATTAAACTCTTTTTTCTAGTAAAACTTGTAGAACTTAAGTACTGGGTTTTGAGGTTGTTATAATGTAGCCTTATTGCCTCGAAGATAAAAAGTTGTTCTAGGTTTAGAGGGCTGTCCTATACGTTAAAACTGTTTTTATTAATTATCTTCAATATTTTACTTTTAATTTTTGTACCAGATCTCGATTATTTTTATAGACTCCACCCCAGGCTAAGATTCTATAGCTTATCATGCTATGGAAACAAGCATAATATATCATTGGTAGTGTTACCGTTGAAATGATGTTTGCTAGCTTATAAAAAATATATACTAAGTACTTCATTTTTTTAATTATATATTGAATATGTTTATCCTACTCCAAATAATAGTAAAAAACAATTCCAAGGTATTTACAGCTCTCCACTCTAGTCAACATCCTATCCTGGAATTTTACTTCTATGTGTGCCGGTACACTATTACAATAGCTTCCGAATGGCATGCAGACTCTTTTATCTACATTCAGTGATAATGTATTCACCGCGAGCCAGTTATCTATAACCATGTTATGAGTGCGAGTTTTATACAGATAGGTTTAAGAGAGAAATTAAGAAATAAGAAAAACTCTCTCGAATTTAAAAAGCATGAATCTAGATTATTATTTTATTGAATTAATGATAGTCAAGGATTCCCTAACGATGGATGCGTTTTCTCTTAAAAAAAATCTTCTATTCTATAATCGCGCGCAGACACATACATTCATACACTCACACCCTGATCTTGTCCACCGTCGCTCGTCCGTAGTGATGCCTACTCGTTGCCCGGGTTGAGTCGTCGATAGTGGCTTTCTGTGGCAGCGCTGCTCGTTGTGCGTATGATCATCCCTGTTCTCGTACGTGGTGAGACGGGTTATATTTTGAGTCATATCCGTTCTCGTGGACGTGGTGAGGCTGGGTTGATCAGTTGATCTTCATAAAATTGGGAGAGCAGGCGGCCCTGTTTTGGCGACTCTGGGTGGTGTCGTGATTATGTTTCGAATGAACACCTGGCCTTTGGAGCGCCGAATCTCTTCTGAGGTCCTGTTCGTTGACCAGAGCCTCATAAACTCACCAGCTTAACCCCATTCCGACCTATAATCCAGCGCTCAGTGCTCGCAAACTTTTGAGCTTTGCGACACGACACCGAGACTAACGGTTAATCGGGCCAACCCATATAACACACACTACAACCAAAAGGAACCAAGTCTCTCCAGTGGCTGGTTTATGGCAGTATCGTCAGCATAAGACAGAGTAAAGTCTATAAGGGGAACTCCTTCAAGACATCATTAATATATATTATAAATAGTAGTGGCCCCAGGATAGTACCCTGAGGGACACCTGTGTTTATTAACAAATGATCGCTTTTACTTTCTTTGATTTTAACTGTCTGGTATCTATTATCAAGATAGCTTGAAAGAAGATCAAAAGCCTGACTTCTAATGCCTATACAGTAAAGTTTTTAAGTAGTAATTTATGATCGACCGTATCGAAAGCTTTGGCCAGATCAAGGAAAGTAACAATTGGTGGTATATTCCTATCCAAATTATTATACAATACTTCCGTAATATAATTTAACGTATCCTTTGAGCCAATATTTTTTCTAAATCCACATTGATGTTTAGATAAAATATTATTTTTATGAACAAATTCATACAATCTATTGTATATTATACTTTCAAAAATGTTCGCATATGAGTGAAATTAGCTTGTAATTATTTATGTTATACTATTCACCTGCTTTATATACTGGTACGATTACCGCCTTTTTCAATGCATCTAGCCAAATCGCATTTTCGATAAACATATTGAAAATATGTGTTAATGGTACCGAGATACAACTTCCAAAAATCTTTAAAGTCTTGCTATTTATCTTATCAACATCACCGCTTTTTAGGTTCAGATTGTTGATTATATTTATTGCTTTACTGGTACTTGTAGGTTTAAGAAATATTCAATTTGGATTTGTATCTGATTGTTTAAATTTGGAATCATTTGTGAAAAGTCGTGACTTTTTTGTGGAAAGCACATAAAAGCCTTGTTCGAAAAACATGATTTGTTAGGAATTTTTAGGATAAGAATGAACGGTTAGATTGACTGAATTTACACTATTTTAGAGGGAAAAGCCTTTCGGCACAAAAACCCTTTTATTTTCTTAAAAAACTACACTGAAAGCACTTAAATTAAGATAAACAAAAGAACGATTTCATCACTAAAGCGAAGTACGAATTCGAACAATAAGTCGCGGCGTGACGTCGTGGAGGATAATGGCGCAACACGCACGACGAACACGTGGTTTGACGATTTGTCACACTGAAATTATAATGCAAGCACACACACAATTTTTGATGAGATTAGATTCGCTGTAGGCAGAATATGCCTGGCAGTCTCGGTGAGACAGATTAAATTCGCTATAGGCAAAGGATGCCTGGTAGTCTCGGTGAGACAGATTAAATTCGCTATAGGCAAAGGATGCCTAGCAGTCTCGGTGAGACAGAGAGTCGCAAGGGAGCTCCGCACGCTTGAAAGGATGCCGCGCGAAAGAAGCGGAAGAGTCCCGCTTAAGATGGTAGCGTCAACACCGCGCGGTGCTGCTATGACGCAAACGCTGTCGGTACACACATACACACATTAGATGTGCGCGCTGGCGCAATTTCAGGGGAACTCCATAGAGTTGGAGCCCTTCCATCGGCTTGGTTTTATACCTGTTTGTACACAGCATGATACTGAATTTGTTAGGGTCAACCCTCAGTTTTACTTTATTGCACCATTTCTCCACCAGGCCCAGTGCGAACTGCATTAGACCTGCTAGCACGTCCTCGTCATCCCCCCTAATCAGGATGACGATGTCGTCTGCATATGCCTGTGCGTTTATTCCAGCCTCGCTCAGGATGCAGAGCAAGCTGTCCACCACCAGGCACCAAAGTGTCGGTGACAGTACCCCTCCTTGTGGGCATCCCTTCCTCACCACTCCTTTGCAAGAGTACGCTCCCCAGGCAGCCACTATCGTCCTGGTCCTCAGCATAACGCTGATCCACCTAGCGACAGTTGCTGGTATTGCGTGCTCCTCCATACCTGCTGAAATCGTCTCGCCGGTCGTGTAATTGAAAGCCCCCTCGATGTCTAGGAAAGCCACCAATAGCAAACCCTTGTTTTTCATGCCCTTTTGAATGAAGCTGACCGCGTCCACCAACGCTGTGTCCACAGACTTTCCTTTCTGGTAGGCATGCTGCTTGCTGTGCAGCGGCGCTTCTACAAGTGATGATTCCTTAATGTATCTGTCAACCAGCCTTTCCAGAGTTTTGAGTAAAAACGAGGTTATGCTGATTGGCCTGAAGTCCTTTGCGACCGCGTGATGTGTCTTACCTGTTTTCGGCAGGAAAGCCACCCTCGCCAGCCCCCATTCTTCCGGAACATATCCCAGTGCCAGACAGTCTCGGTACAATTTTTCTAAGGCTGGGGCTAATACGTCCATGCCCTGCTGCAGCAGAGCCGGAAATATGCCGTCTGGACCTGCTGCCTTGTAGGGTTCAAACATCCCTATAGCCCACCTTATCCTTGCCTTGTCTGTTACCCGTCTCGCCAGTCTCCAGTCCTCTCCGCGGGCCATCAACTGAACCGCTTCTGACCTCGCCCCTTCCCTGAAGTCTGGAAAGTGGGTTTCCATTAGCTCCTTTAGGGCCTCCTGTCCATTCTTTGCCCAGCCCCCTGTTGCTAGTCTGATCGAGTCTGTCAGAGGCTTTTTCGGCTTTTGCAGTATCGCTTCCAACCCTCCACCCCGGCCTTTTAGATCTTCATCTCATATTCCGTTTGCTCCACTCTATACGCCTTACTTTCTTTCTGCGTTTCTCCAATGATTCCACCAGGGAGCGCCCTTCGATGGACTCTTCAGCCTAAGTTCACAATTGTTTTCGTAAAAACTTATTATTAATTCTTCTCTGTAACGTACCCAGTTTGTTTTCCTAGGGTTCCTTATGAGCTGGTCGAGCATACTTTGTCCGCCAAGTCTGAACACGATGTCTTGGTGATCCGACATGGAGACTTCTTCCGACACTCTCCAGTCCATAACCTCAGACCACACGTTCCTGGAGGCCAGGGTGATGTCTATGACCTCCTCCCTTACGGCATTCCGGAACGTGGGTCTGCTGTCTGTATTAATAAAGTCTATGTTCGTTGCTGCTAAGAACTCAAATAGACTTTCTCCTCTAGAATTGCAGTCTGTGCTGCCCCAACATGTGTGGTGTGCGTTTGCATTTCAACCCATTATAAGCTTGGTGCCTTCGGTTTCGAATTCTCTAATGAATGCGACCATTTCCTCTGGTGGGCACGCTTCCTTGTAAGGAAAGTATGATGCGGCAATCGTAATGACTTTCCGCTCACCTTCGGTACCCTTGTAGCTTACCCTCGCCGTACATAGATCCCTTGAGCAGTACTTTGGCACCGTCTCCACCTGTAGCGAATTAACAATAAGGCACGTACTAGTCAAGACTGGACTGCCGCTGATCAGTGTACCTATTCCGTTTAAGCCTGCGATTTTGCCGTTGTGAATCCAAGGTTCTTGGATTAGGCAAATACCTGTACGCACCCCCGCCATACGTCTAGCCAGAACGGCCGAGCCGCTCTTGCAATGGTGCAGATTAATCTGCGTGAATTCTATGGTGGTGTCCGGTACAGATCCGGCCCCATTCATATTGTTCACGCTGTTGCGTTGCCCCCGATCAGCCATCTTGTTCGAGAGCACCGCTACCCGCATCTACCTCTATATTTACCTTATTATGGCCGGGATCGACTTCCATAACCTCGACTTCCGTTTGTCCCGGCTCTTCCTCTTTCTTTTCCTTGAACGGGACGACATGTGCCCTGCCGCCTCCATAGAAAGGTCTGAAGTCAAGGGCCTTCAGTGCCTCGACCTCAGTTCTTTCCAGCAGCACCTGAATGGCCGTCTCCTCCTTCTTTTTCCCCTCAGTGCCCACCGTCACCGTTTTGGTTTCAGCGACCACCCAGGAGTCCGGTGTGAGTGTGGTGTTCTGCCTCTTCAAGCGCTTCACCACGACCTCCGGAGTATGCACTCCGGGGGCGTCGTTCATCGCTCTGACCAGCTTCTGGAGGTCTCCCATCCCAATAGCCTTGAATTGGGTTCCCTCCCCACACGACCATTTAGTGGCATTACTAAGTAACCACTCTTTGTCCTTTTGGTCCTTGCAGTGGAAGATTTGTGCACTCCTCTGGAACCAATTATCCAAGAAACTTGGAAAATAGCCTCCGTCTGGGGCGTCATCAATCTCCTCCTCCAAGGCCTCCAGGACCTTCTTTCCTTGGTCCTCGTCAAGGCGCTCTTCCGGGTACTTGACCGGAACGATGGCCACCTTTAAGTCGACGGCCACCACTCGGCTGTAGCTCTTTGGAGCGACCCCAACGGACCTCTTCTTGAGCACCCTCGGGGTGAAACTGTCGGAGTGTTGTCTTTTGGTCGCGCCCGCAAGGGTCCCAACCTGAGACCCCCCAGGAGCGTCCTCCAGACGCTTCGCCCTCAGCTTCGCCCCCGAGGCCAGCTTCCTATTAGCGTGCCTGTTTCTTTTCTTTACCTTACTGTTTTCAGTTTCCGAAGAGGCACCGGTATTTGCCGTCTCCTGGGAACTTTCACCGGTATTTGCCGTCTTGGCGACAGCCGTCCGGTCTTTCAGAATACCGTCCGTGAGGACTTGGTTTGAGTTGGGGAGCTCCTTTGTTGCTGGCACTTTTGCAACCGTTTCCTGTGTTACATTCTTTTCCATTTCATCTTTTTCTTTAATGTTCACGGGTGTGTTAGTGTGTGTGGACCAAGCCCCGCCCCCGCATCCCGGACCAGTGCGCCCCCCAGAAGCCACTCACCGCGGAGAAGCCAACCCCGACGCCTGTGGCCTCAGCAGGGCCCCTACCCAACCTAACATGGCCCTATCCGGTCACCAGCCGACACTGTTAGGTCAGGCGGAATTTTTCGTCGGCTGATAGGGCAGCCAGGTCATGCTGGTTAGGCTGACGTGGGCCCCTGTACTATCCGACGGCCTAGGAGCGCCAGACAACCTAGTTTTCCTACGGTACCCTCAGATCGACGCAGTCAGCCCCCCTCGAGTGACTCCGGTGGACACACGTGTCCGGGGGCAGCTTTGGGGTCGGCAGTGTGTGAGTGTTGGGGTGTAACATGTGTGTTCATGGGTTGTGTTTCCCAACCGGCACTACCGCCTTCGTCTGGTTGGGGGATTGCTCCTAGCCTCTAGTTGGTCCGCCAGGCAGTTTTCGCTCCCCTCCCTCTGAAACTTTTTAGGGAGATCCCACACTCGAGTGAGAGCCCTTTTTACGGGGATCCACATACATATGAGAGCCCGTTTTACAGGGAATCAGACACAGCCAGAAACAGTCACTCTCTCTCGCCGGGTCCGGGTTCGAGATCCGCCGCACAATCGACCAGAGGAGCCCCCTCACCGGCCCTACGGGCACACGACAAGGTGGCGATTCTTCGAGAGGGAACCTTAACCTTAACCGTAAAAGTTGTAGATATTTTGAAACCCAAAATTTTTACCATGACAAACATGTTTTCAAAACGCTTATACATAAACAACAACGTTAGAGACGATTTTTGGTACATATAATTGAATAACAATTTCGGTGTGACAGGCCCTATCTGGCATAAAAGCTCAGTGCGAGTGGCAGCGGTTGTGCCTTACACGCCTTGTTTAAGATTGTTAACATTATTTTTAACTAGCTTTGCATCTTATTTAATTTTAGCATCTTTGATAACCTTATTTAACATTTTAGCATAGCTTTTGTAATCCAGTTTGACTTGATCATTAGAAATATCCATCTGCCATAAGTTATATAAAAGTTCTTTGATTTTACATGATTTAATTATTCCATCAGTAATCTAATTCTTCCTACCTTGTTGTTTATTTTTACTTTTTTATTCAGCTTGTTTTACACACAGATTAATCTTATCTTTTAAATTATTCATAGCTATTTGGATCTTGCGTTGACAATATTTCAGTCCATTTAATGGTAGCGGCGATATGTTTTATTTTGTTGTAGTTTAAAAATTTTATAGGTTTAATTTGTTCTGTTTTCATTTGGTTGACAGCAATAAAAATAGGGTAGCGGTCTGGTTTTGTAGCTTTGAGTTTATTGGTAACTGTGTCAATGTTATTAGTTTTTATAAATATATTCCCAATCCAGGATCCTTTGGCTATGTTCATGGATGGTCTTGTTATACCAACAAATCCAGGATTATAAGCTTTTTCTAGAAAATTGCACAGAAATTCCTGGCTCATGTAATTATATTCTAACAGATCTACATTAAAATCGCAAATCACAAGATAATTTTTAATATTTTTCTTTTTTTTAAGATCCATTATAAATTCAGTCTTTGGTATTTCGTGAGATCTGTATATGGACGATATTTCAATATTACTATTACTATTTAACTTAATTCTAGCATTTACAATCTTAATTCTACCATATTTAACTACTTTGATATTTTGTACGAAATTATTATTAACAGAGACTTATAACCCCATCATTTTTATTTATACTACCTTTATTTATACCTACTATCGTTGTAATAGCAGTCATATTTTCCATTAGATCGTATCAGTTCATATATACTATGATTAGCTTGTTCGAAAGTTTTAGTGCATATTACAACAGATGGTTTGATACTTAGACTTTTAAATAAAATTTTAACTTTATCGAAATTTGCATTCGTACTTCTAACATTTAGAAGCATAATTAAATCATTTTTATTACTGATCAATTTGTTAAAATTATCAATACTACTACAAGTTATCTCTTTCTGAGTTGAATTTTTACGTATAGTGTCTAAATATTCGAAAATTGCCATTTCATTTATTTAAATTTTTACCGCTTCTAAGTCTTGATCCTTCCTGGTTTGATAGAATTTGCGTAGAGAACGGCGGTTGTCTCGTTGCAGAATTCCGTCGACTTTGCTGTTAAGTTCTTTCAACTTTGATTCGATCTTGATTTTTCTTATTTATTTCGATTTCCGTTGGACCTTAATCCTGTTGAAGTTGTTGATAAGATACCATCCTTGTATCGTAAACTGGCATCACAGATGGTAAGTCAAGTTTCGTCGGATAGTCGATTCTTTCAATGCATAAGTTTATTTTCTTCTTGAATAAGTTGCATGAGTTGTGATCACAAACAAAGTTTTTTGGTGGTTAAACTTGGTGCAATTTAAAGGTAGCACCATACATCATTTACCATAACCATAATGGGTTAATCCCAGGATCATCCTGACACCTGGACATCGTCTACTGAAAGTGAACATTTTTTTCCGGCTCATTAGTCGTAGCCTTAGCGCGTTGTATTTTTTTTTTATTTATTTAGGCATTTGAACTTTCGTGTGAAAGTTATTTAACTTTACATAGATTTGTTGCATAAGTTTCTACATATAGATTTGTATTACATATTTAAATTTGTTTTTTCAGATAACAATAGATAGCTTTACATATACGAGTGTTAGGATTAGCTAATAGTATGGTGCATGACATTAGAGGGCTGAGTTTGAGTTTTTGTAGTTTTGTGATGAACGGTCGATGTTCTTAATCGTATAAGGTGCAGTGTCATAGAATGTGATCAATCGTTTGATTTTCGTCGCCGCATTCACAAAGAGAGAAGTCTTTGACTCCTATTCGAGCTAAAGAAAAGGCAAGATTATAGTGACCAGCTCTGCATCTGTTGATGGTAGATATAATTTCTCGCGGTAAATTAATTTTAAAGTACCAGGGCTTTGAACAGTCTTTGTAGTAATTTATGAAGTATTCAGTACCTTTGTATTGACCCTGAGATTTGACTGAATCTAATGTGTTTTCAATTGCTTTTTTGCTATTTCTTGGACATCTGTAAATGGGATCTTATAAATGCCAGTAGATGCAGAGTTGGCAGCTTCCTTGGCGAGTTGGTCTGCTTTTTCATTACTGTCTATCCCTACGTGTGCTGGTATCCAAAACAAAACAATTTCATAATCTACCGGTGCTTTCTTTTGGAATTCATTAATTTTTCTTGAATTTCTAGCAGGTAGGGATTAGCTTTGAGGTTGTTTTTGTGATTATTAAGTGACAGAAGAGCACTAAGAGAGTCGGAGAAAATAAGACATCCTTGATTAGGATGTTCAAGGGCGATGTCTAAGGCAACGTTCATACCAAAGCATTCGGCGGTGAATATGGAAGCGTCTTTATCGATGCGTTTACAATGGATTTTTTTCATTTTCGTGAAAACAAGCACTCCCCCACTGATATTGAATCAACTGATTTGCTACCGTCGTTAAAGATAATCTGTTACGTGATAACTTTCCCGATTCGCATTTGAAATAATAATTTCAAATGTAAGATCGAGAAAGTTCTACACGTATAAAGGTACAGCGAGACTCAAGGCCACAAAAGTATCAAGTGGCTAAGAATCTCGCTAACCTAAACAACTTCCTCGCCAACGGCTAGAGGCGCACGTGCGGAGCTACATTGCAGTTTCGGTGCGCAACTAGTTGCCAGGCCCCGTAAGGTCTAATGAGTGCAACAAGCGTCGACACTGTAACGCGGCTAAGGGGAAGTAAGCTGGCGACGGCATGGGAGGTTCGGAACCTCTTCCGAGCGCTCTCGAACCACGCTGCTCTCTCACTCCGTGATCGGGCAACGAAGCCGGCGGACCATTTTAGAAAGATTTCTTTCAGAGCTTACATTTTTGTAGAACAAATTATTTAGAGAAAAGGACTTATAATTTAGAATCAATTAAGAGAAATTTTGGGCCATTTAATTGTGATAAATTATTAACACTAGACAAGTAAATACAAACAAATTTGGTTTCAACATACTGGAATAATTCATTTTGTCCAATCCCCTGGAATTATCAAATAAATCATTAGGGGAAATCGGATTCCTTGAACCAGAATATTCAGAAGAAGCAATCAGGTAAGAAATTAAAGTAAATTATAAACAGGACCACGTAAATAACAAAATTAAAGGAGAGAATAAAAGAGTCGATCGTGGGAGCAAATCGTATAAATTAACCATTTATGCATTTGCTCGATAACTGTATAGTTGTCTGTTTCCACCAAACTCATTAGAATAAATAATACTATTTTTGAGGGAGAATTATCCAAATTCTCCCGTAACATAATGTTTGCGTTTTTATTTTCATTTATCATTTTTCTGAGTAGGGAGTTAGGATCGTTGCTTTTTTTTTAATTTTTGGCCTGTTTCCGTATTTACATTAAATGTTTGTACTGTATAGTTTATTGTATATATTGGAGAGTTATTTTTGGAATAGATTATATTTCTGAAATGGTAGGTGTTTTCAATACAGGATTGGAGAATTCTATTACTAAATTTCAGATGGTTGATGTTTTTATTGGTTACTAGTCTATTAAAGTTGGTAATGGTGTTTAGTGGAAGTTCCTTATTTGAAAATATTTTATAGAGATAAATTTGGCATAAGTATTTAAAACGCTCTATTAAAAGAGGTAGTTTGGATTCAACTAAAAGGATATTAGTTGGAGTGCTTGCTTTGTAATCTAAAGTTAATCTAATTGCCCTGTATTGAATTCGTTCAAGCTTTAGCTGAGCGTCAGCTTGAGTGGGGAAGTAAATAAAACACCCATTATCAATAATAGACCTTACAAAGCTTTTATAAAATAGAGTCAGAATGTTGGGATGTGCGCTCCAAGTACCTCCAAGCTCCAAGCACCAAGTACCTCTGAGAAATTTAACAATGTTTAGGGCTTTGGAGGCTCTGTTGATGATTAGGTTTGTCTGTTGTTTATAAGACAGTTTATAATCGAAAGTGATACCAAGAAATCGAGCCGTTTCAGTGGATTTTATGGGTGTGTTATTTATCGTTATTTCGATTTCGCCCTGTTTAATGTTTCGACGGTTGAAATGAATGATGACAGTTTTATGCGCAGAGAGTTCAAGTCCTAAGTTGTTTAAGTTTTGATTAACTTTTTCTGTAGCTTTTTCGAGTAGACGTTTGCTAGTGTTAGTGGATCCTCTTTTACAATGCAGTGCGATGTCGTCAGCAAATTGAGAGACGGTAACAGTTTTAGGTAGTTTTACGCAGACGTGGGCAACATATATGTTATACAAAAGAGGGCTGAGGACGCCGCCTTGTGGAACTCCCTTGTGAATAATATTAAGCTTGTCTCCGTTCATTTCAGTAAAAATGTACCGTTCTTGTGTGAGAAATTTGACCAATTTAAGCGGGCAGCCAATTGTTGCCGATTGTTGCAAGAGAATATTAATATCCACGTTGTCAAATGCTCCTTATACGTCCAGAAATGCAGCAAGAAGGTCTTTTTTATTGCTAAAAGTATCCTCTACATTTAAGGTTAAATTGGTCAAATTATCTGTAGTACATTGCCCTTTTCGAAACCCAGTTTGGCTCTTAGGGAGTGTATTTCCAAATTCTATCCACCATTGCAGCTTGTTTTTCAACATGGTTTCAAAAAGTTTACAACAGCATGACGAAGGACTGATCGGCCTGACATTTTTGCCGTCTGTTTTTTTTAATGAAATGAACATAAGATTGAAGCCATTGGTTTGGATATGAGCTAGTTTTAAACATTTCATTGAATATGTGGTAGAGTAAGTGTTATCACTGTTTTGGATATTTTTTAGGAGCAGGGTATATCTTCTTTTAATACTGATATTTTTAACGTTGGCGTGAATGTCATCTTTTAGGAATTTAGAAAATGCTTCCATGTCCTTACTGTACAGAGATATAATATCCAGTGGATTTTGAGCTCGTTTTATTTTTACTAGTAAACTTTTAAAATCGTCGTAGTTCAGTAATGTGTTTCCTTTGTTTGGATATTCTTTAATTGATGACAGCTGTGTATCAAGGCCGTCTAAGTCTTGAGTCGTCATTTGTTTGTCTTTATTTGTAGTTGAGTCTTCAGATTGAGTTATTTTGCTTTTTTTTACTGTATTCTTGGCAGGTGGTAATTTAAAGCTTGTTCTTGGAGTAGTGAGATCTTCTACTGAATCGGTGAAGCTTATTACTGAATGGACACGTTTGTCTGTGCTTCTAGTCAATCTTGTATGAGGCAAGTTGGAGTTTGAATTATTTACGTTGTTAATGTTTACGTCGTGTTGAGTAAACATGCCGAGCGTTTCCGAGATAGGCGGAAAATATTGTTCTTGAGTTGTTTGTTGTGGTTGCGTGAGGGCTTATGTATTGGAGCTTGAGCAGTGTTTCGCCAAGTGTCCTTCTAGATTACAAGTGAAACATTTAAGGAATCCGGGTCCGGCAAATATGTAGTAATCGGTTTCGTTAAAGTTTATTTTAAAAAGTTCTAGGGAATATCGGGAGACACGTTTAAAACATGATTCTTTTGCTTTTGGTTATTAGTGGTATGATGGTTACATTTTTGTCTTGGATTTTCAAGAAACTATATTTGTTCGTAAATGAGGAGGCGATTTCTTTGTCGATCAATTAGATACATACTCGATTATTTGAAATGCGTGAGACGTTAGAAGGTTGAACTAGATCTCCAACGGCGCAGGTGTAGTCTGTTAAAATTAGTCCATCCACGCAGTCCAACAAGATGCCTTGATCCTTTTTTAGCAGATTTTGAGTTGCGTTAGCGTAGGTTTTTTGGTTCGGTATGACGAAGGTAGGTAATTTTTTTTTTTCAGTTGGTCGAGATTTGTCTTGGTTTTCCATTTTTAGGTTGAGTTGTGGACTAGCACGGGCACACAGTACTCGATACGCGATATGCAAAGACTTGGGCCAAGCCCGAGTCCGACTTAGATATTCGTGCAGAAGCAAAGCGTTTGTAAATACGTCTGCTATCTAGAACCTCTCGATCGAAAATGTGTAGCGCATTGTATGATAGATCATGTTTTGCCATTTCGGATGTGATTTTGCAATATTTTTAGGTAAAGGTGAAATTTTGCACCTTCCGGATTTTTCAGGACTTATAATTTTGGTCTTCCTGTAATTCTAACGCAGATCATATACTTATGTCATTATCTACGGTAGTTAAAATTTGTTTGGTACATTTATTGTATACCTATAGTGCATCGTATCATAGACCCTGTTTCGCTATTCGCTATATTAAGAGATCAAGCCTGGGTTAAATCCTGCAAAAAAAAAAACAAAAAGATATTCTTCTTACCGAAAAATTTTTTATTTGGTGTAATTTAAAAAAAAATTCTATTGAAAATATATAAAATATACACCATTTTTATCGAAAAATAACATGTATATACCTTGTAAAATCATTGACCAAAATTCATGACATTTCACAATATAAATAAGTGTTTTTAATCACTTGCCACGGCTTTCTGTAAGATCCAGTCCGTCTTCTTTACTCTATCCGGGCTTAAAATGCACCATAAATATGCTCTCTTGGACTGATCGAGAGACATTTCTAAAAAATATGAATTAAATATAGTTAGCAACAAATTTTGTTGCTAGCAATGTGTAATTGATATTTTTAAGATAACAAAATTTGTTGCTAACTATATTTAATTCATATTTTTTAGAAATGTCTCTCGATCAGTCCAAGAGAGCATATTTATGGTACATTTTAAGCCTGGATAGAGTAAAGAAGACGGTCCGGATCTTTCAGCAAGTGACTAAAAACACTTATTTATGTAGTGAAATGTCATGAATTTTGGTCAATGATTTTACAAGGTATATACATGTTTTTTTTCGATAAAAATGGTGTATATTTTATTTATTTTTGATAGAATTTTTATTTAAATTACATAAAATTAAAAATTTGTTGGTAAGAAGAATATCTTTTTGTTTTTTTTTTTTTTTGCAGGATTTAACCCTGGCTTGACCCCTTAATAAGTGTCGAATGTTTATGTATGAGTAAAAAAATGAGTAACCTTAAGTACGGGCCAATTTTACCCAGATTTTATCGTGTAAAATATACGAAGGGAATTAGTTATTGTTTAACAACCTAAAAAACTGGACAAGTAAAAATTTTACTAGTGATTTTTGTCTTAGGTATAAAATATACCAAGATTTAATATATTTAATAATGAAAAACAATAAATGGTATTTGAAAAGAAGAAAATATTAAAAAAATAAAATATATATACACTTATATTTAATTAACACTAAACCATAATATTAAAATAATAAAAATTATTATTAGCATAATAACGTACGCAATTTACCCTGTTGGCTGCCATGCTACCACGCCCCCCACGAAACATGGCTTATATTACCACATTAATATACTTTTTCATGTAATTTTTTAAAACTTATAAATTTAAAATTATCATATTATTATATTCAACTTAAGTTAAAGACTTCAATGTTATAAACTTAAATTTTTATATTAGTTTTCAATTCCATTTATAGTATTAACTAATAAATATACAGAGCTGACATAGTAACTTTGATAAACGTGCCATAATATGGCAACAGATCTCGTGTTAAGTACGTTAGAAAACGGAATTAAAACAATCACAATGTCATATATCTGTTGTATGAGTCTAACAACCAATCGAAGCAGTTTAATTAACATGACATCAACATCTATATTATTTCACGCCTTTTTTAAGTTAATCCGTCTCATCGTCAGTTCTCGATCTAAAGAACATCTAAAAAACTATCACCGTCAACATGACGAACATTTCGCAATTTCCCATTTATCGTCTATAGTGGTGTAGTTGTATCTTGACGTCAAATTTAGTCTTTTTTCTCTGATATTTTGTCCGTCGTAAAAAAAATATAATCTTCCGGTATTATGTTAAATACATCGCATCAAAATAAATATATTTTTTCAATTACTACATAATTTACTTAATAACAATACATTCTTCGAATTTAATTTAAATTTAAATTATAAGTATTACGTTTTAATTTTATAATGTAAGTACTTCTGATTTTAAAATTAAATTAGATTTTAACAATAGTATATTATTTTATTATCGTTTTTGTTTCATAATTCCATTATAAATTTGTGGATTATACATGTGTGTGTGTGTGTGTATATATATGGGATGTTTCACGTCAACCGGACCATCAGTGCACCCAAAATTTGGGTTAACCTAACAAGACGTTTGAGGTCTCAAAATGATCGTCTGGTCAAGGGCTTTTGAAAAAGTTCTGGCCTTTTCAAAAATCTAATGTGGCGCATAAAATATGGAGCCTGAAACCCACGTTTTCATATCACATTCAACAAAAACAATAGTAAAAATGTTCTAATTTGTGACATATCCCACCAAAAAGCATGTACAACTCATGATAGGACATATTATTGATAATGCTGACGGAATTCCAAAATCAAAAATGGCGGAATCAAAATGGTGGACATTATAACGCCACCAAACCCATTTTACCGCAACAAATGATTTTTGATCAGTTTAAAGTATCGATATGGGGGTTTTCAGGGTCATTGAATCTTATTTTAACCTCGAAATTTTTAAATCCAAAATGGCGGACATTATACAACCACCAAAACTATTTTACCGCAATGAACGATTTTAAATCAGTTTAAAGTATCGGTATGGGAGTTTAAGGGGCCGCTGAATCTTATATTAACCTCGAAATTTCAAAATGCAATATGGCCAATATAAACTGGCGGATATTTGTCATAACCCACCCGCAGGCTCTCGCGAAAAGCCCCTGCTAACGCGCAACCCGCTGAACACGCCACGCACGCTGCAGCGGTTATCACCGCGGCGCTAGTACCGCGGCGCGCCGCTAGGCGGCTGCGCATTACCCACAAGTGAAGTAGCGTCGCGGAGGGCACATAAGGAGGCCGGGTCCAGCGCTGTACCTCGCCCCTCTTCCAACAGCCTAATGCTGCAAGTACACGGCTCGTGTCCAATGACAACTTGTGCAAAGACTTCAGCAAATAAAACTGTTTTGTGGCAAAGGAATTTATTGCTTTCAAGTGATTTATTTCATCCCTCTTTTTTACCTACACCCGAACCCCTTCCCACGTTTAGCAACCCATAGAAAGGAATATTTTCTTCAAGGAATGCTTTCTTCATCGGCGACTTTTTCTCCAACAGTCTTTTTCAGGATAGTTGGTGTGCAAGTCCATCAGCGGCTTTATTCATAGGCGTCTTTCTCCAACAGTCCTTTTTAGGATAGTTAATAGGTACATTAATAGATACATTGGCGACTTCTTCTTCAACATCCTTTTTAAGGCAGTTGTTGAGTAAGTCTTACTTTATCGGCAACTCCTTGTTCAACTGTACTAGCCGTAATTTTGTTATTTCTAACATTTTTTTTTGTTTTGGTTGTGCTTTCTCATATCCTACAACAATGTCTTCTCCTGCGAAAAAATATCGTATCGATAGATGCGTTAATCCATTTGATATTAATACAGGACACAGCAAATCTCTTAGGTAGATCTCCAAAGAATTTCAAGATGTCTAT
This sequence comes from Nasonia vitripennis, assembly GCF_009193385.2. NCBI lineage: Eukaryota > Metazoa > Arthropoda > Insecta > Hymenoptera > Pteromalidae > Nasonia > Nasonia vitripennis. Next base: position 1,649,216 of record NW_022279600.1, read on the forward strand.
CCTGATTATCCAACATCTTCACTGATTTGTAATACATGTAGAAAATCCTTTTACAAACTACATGATTTGTCATCTCCAAACGTCAGTATGAGTGTTGATTTTGAATCAGAGACTGACTCACCTTCGGTTTCAAACACGGATGCACCTATGCAAGATGATCTTACAGATATTTTAACTGGACTTAAAAACAAATTCCAGTCCCTGCCGGAGAACGATCCATTACGTGTCAGTATTCTTACTATTTTGCCCGAACACTGGGCAATACGTAAAATTATGAACCAATTTGGTGTGTCTCACAGAATTGCTCGTAAAGCAAAACAGTTAAGAGAATCAGATGGAGTTTTGGCTTCTCCTGTTGCAAAACGTGGAAAAACAATACCTGCAGAAACTACTCAGAAAGTTGAAAATTTTTACGAAAATGATCTTAACAGCAGAATTATGCCAAATAAAAAAGATACCGTCAGTATTTATTTATATGGTGAAAAAATAAAAGTGCAGAAAATATTATTATTTACTGATATTAAGAACCTTCATAATCAATTTAAAGAACAGTTTCCTGAACATCCGATTGGGCTTACCAAGTTTGCGGAACTGAGACCAAAATGTTGTGTCTTTGCAGGATCCTCTGGTACACACAATGTATGTGTATGTACGATACACCAAAATTTCAAAGCGATGATTGACGCAGTACATATAGAAAAAATCTCAAACAATATTCTGATGAATTATAAAGATTGTTTGAATTTCGTTCTATGTGAGGATCCCAAACCAAGTTGTTATTTGAATGAATGCAAATTTTGTCCGGACATTCAAAAGTTTTCTAATTACGTTGAGAACATTATGGATGAGCACAATATTGATCAAGTCATCTTCAGCACGTGGCAATCAACCGATAGATACACTTTGATAAAACAATGCCTAACATCGCAAGAATTTATTGAAATTTTATGTTCTAGCCTAGAAAAGTTGATACCTCATCACTTCATCGCTAAGGAACAATCAAAGTTTATTTCTGGGAAGAAAAATAATCTTTCAGATGAAGAGGTTCTTGCTCAATTGGATTTTGCTGAGAACTATGCTTTTACAGCCCAAGATGCTGCACAGGCATTTCATTTTAATAATGATCAAAGTACGATTTTTCCTCCTGTTGTTTATTATAAATCTGAAGGCAAGCTTTCAGTACAGTATCTATGTCCGACTGTACTACTCATGATGCCACTGCAGTATACATAATGCAGCAAAAGCTTATACCTGAAATTCGCAAGGTTTGTCCCACAGTAAAAAAGGTAATATATGCTACTGGTGGTGCTAAACAGCATTTTAAAAATCGTTATCAAATGAGTAGTTTAATGAGTCATAATCGCGCAACGTTTAGGCTCGGTCACAACAATATATATATATATATATATATATATATATATATATATATATATATTTAAAACTTAAATCAATGTTTAAATATAACGAGATAGCGTTAGCGAGTGAGTTTTTAGCTAGTAATTATTAAATTTATTAGCTAAGTATGCAACGTATAGATAATAATATTTAATTAATATTTCTTAGAAATGTCTTTTATTAGGTGTGAGGGGGCATGTTAAAGGTACAAGTAGTATATGGGCTGGTATTGAGAGACTGGGCGTGGCCTAGAGTGACGTCACCAGTCCCGTGGCTGGCGCCAGTTGTTTATGTAAACAGAAGCCCATGTTTATATCAATAATAGCTAATAAGGTTAATAAACGTGATTTACGACCGCTACTGTCATAAATACAAAGTCTGTCATCTATTGGTGACTTTTATTTGTTTATTAATAAATAATTATAAATAATTTTTAAGCAAAAGCTATATCACGCTATGAGCTATGCCAGCCCTCCGCCTTTTACCTCAAGCAGACCCGAGCGCGACTCTCTCTTTCGCTGTCTACTCCATACCGGCCCCGAGCTCGAACGCACGTGAGCGACTCTCGCTATACCAGCCCGTAGCCCCCCTCTCTTTTTACACTAGAGTAGCCCCTGAGCTCTGGCGGTGGCTCCCACTGCTGCTGTACCGGACCCGCTTCTCTCTCTCCCCTCTCTCTACGCCATACTCGTGTGCATCCTCCAAAGCCGCTGTCTACCTGTCTCGCGTATACCTGCTGTTTGGCTTTTATTGCCCTAGCGCCGACTCTGATCCTTTCTGCGCTGTAAAGAGAGAGATTGATCTACGTATATAATTTATATGGTGGCCCTGAAAAGGGCCGATTGTTTTTTGCAATATATAATATTGTAATTAGCGTTTCAGCTTGCTGTAGCCGTCTTTTTTGGGATACGAAAAGGTGTTTGTGGAAAAGGATTTTTGATTCTGTGACGAGGAGGAGGAGGATTTTTTAGACAGATTATTATAACCGCTTTTCTCTCGATACGAGAAAGTGTTGGTTGAGAATGATGACTGATTGTTCTGCTTTCTTGGCTCATTGCTTCTCATGAGAGGCTGTCTCTCCTTCCACGTAGAACCTTTTTTCTGCTCTTTGCTCTGCTCCTGTCCCATGGTCAAGTTGCTGCTTTGCGAATGATTCGCATCGAAATGAACGCGTGCATATACAGGGTGTTTCATTTTAATCCGACCACGAAAAAAAAAATGGAAAAACTAATTTTAACGAAAAATGACCTTAACAAAAGTTGAAGGGGGTAAAGGGGGCCATCGAATGACACAAACACCTATGACCTTGAACTCGATTTTCAAGGTCATTTGAGGGTAATTGTGATTTTTTTAAATAGGAACCTCTATTATAGACCTTGGAATCGGATAGAGCGGAAAAAATTACGTCGCAAAGGATATTTTAAGTTTGCTTTGGTGACCTTGAGAAGGTCAATTCAAGGTCAAATAACAAAAAATCTGCTAAACAGCTGTTTGTCTGGTTTTATTTTACTGATGTCGAAAGATGACCTTGACAAAAGTTGAAGGGAGCAAAAGGGGCCATCTAATGACACCAACACCTTTGACCTTGAACTCGATTTTCAAGGTCATTTGAAGGACATTGTATTTTTTTAACGGGAACCCCTATTTTTGGAGACTCACTCTAATCAAACACCCCAAAGGGAACACAACCCTATTACGTCCACGTCGTTGTTCCTGGGCAACACTAAAGTTAGGATATAAATATGGACTCCACATAACATTTGATATTGCATTTTTGCACTTTTGACCTTACAAAATGGCTTTGAAGTCAGCAAAGCATAATCACATTTTAAGTCAATTATTCTCTTAATGTTTATTACAATAACAAAATGATAACTCTACGAAAAAATTGAAAGGAAAACAATCTTAGGCTGATACTTCTTATTTGACCTTGAATTGACCTTCTCAAGGTCACTAAGGCAAACTTGAAATGTCATTTCCGACGTAATTTTTTCCGCTGCTCCGTATTCCGAGGTCAAAAATAGGGGTTCCCGTTAAAAAAATACAATGACCCACAAATGACCTTGAAAATCGAGTTCAAGGTCAAAGGTGTTGGTGTCATTCGATGGCCCCCTTTACCCCCTTCAACTTTTGTTAAGGTCATTTTTCGTTAAAATTAGTTTTTCCATGTTTTTTTTCGTGGTCGGATTAAAATGAAACACCCTGTATAACTCTACTACTCGGTGCCGCAAAGCTTACTCTAAATTTCGGCTTTGGAGATCGTTGATGGGAGTGGGGGTTTTGCACGCATAAAAAGAGAAATTCTGGCAGAATATTTATTTACTAAAAACGCGTACGAGTCGAATAATAAAATGACTCAGCTTACAAGGTAATGAAATAATAAAATGACACACGAGCGCGCGCGCACGCACACACAAACATACTTACACACCCGCACACACACACACACTCTAAATTTCTACGCTATACATTACAAACAAGCGATACACTTACACTTGCGAGTGGCGCGTTGTTGGCGCAGTTGACGTGTGGGCCCTCCTCGCAGTAAACCAGGCACCAACTCTTTCGACGGAGTAGGCATCCGATGAAAGTTGTAAGGTACGCTGCGGCGTGCTGTCGGTGGCGTCACTTGGACGTTTTTGTCGTCAACGTCGTTGTCGTCGCCTGCTGATGATGGTGGAGGCGAAGGCGATCTCGGCGAATCCATATCCAGGATGCACGGGCAGGGCTGTCCGTTGCACTTCCAGCAGCGAAAGAGAAGGCACCTCCAGCACAGCTGCCACACGTCGTGCTCCGAGCTGTTGGTGATGCACACTCTACACCTCGCGTTGATCGGCACAAACTGTACCGCCGCAGAAGCCTTTCGCTCGGCTTCTTGCTGTTTTTGCTGTAACAGCGCTAACATGTCCAGCATTCTCTGCTGGTAGCGCTCGAGCTGGCCGTTCAGCTTCTCCATTGCACGTTTTTTAGCTTCGATACTTGCGAGAAGCGCATCGCGTTGGGCTGCTAATTTTTTCAATTCTGCCATGATGGTGGCCACGTGTGTGCTCTCTGTAGGGACTCAGAGCGGACTGATCGGTGCAAGCCGTGTCATAAACGTACGCCGTTGGCAAATATTTCTGCACGTAGGTAGAGGGGGACCGCACCTCTCCACTCTTTGCCTTTTAACGACGTTCGTTGTCTTAAGAATGCGAGACCATTGGTAACGCTATACTCGGACTGGATTATTTGTATACACTTGAGCTCCAGCGTCGTGGGCTTATCAGAAAAAATCGGAGTCGGATGAGAGCGAAAGAAGGGTTTTCAATGTCTCGCGAATCAGCTCCAGGAAGTATCGTGTGATCATGGACTCGGGCTTTGTTTTATTATCGCCAACGGATTAGTTTTCAAAACTAAGCAGAGAACGAATCATTGGATCTCCGGTAGACACTTGAGAACGAGTGTAAACTGTTTATACAGAGATTACAGGTGTCCGGTAAGAGAGATTAAAAGGGTCAGCCGTAGAGTCATAAAAAACTGTTCGTTCCGTGTCACCGGATCTAGTGGTGGCGACGGTCCGTTCTCTGAGACGTCAGCTATCCGCCTAAGGTTTATGACTGCTACGTGGCTAAAGCGCAAACAGCGAGTACGGTATCGGATTTATTTCTTTCGATCACTGGTGGCATCCTGGATTTCTCGGCTATGGCTGTAATATGCGCTGTTTTAAAACAAATCCTCCTCTTTAACGGTTTTTCTGCTCTGCGATCTTCTTATTCGATGAAATCACTCCTAAGAAAGGCATGATATTTTCATATCAGCCCTGAGTCGTCTACAAAACTCCTCCGTACGCTAGCGCAGTCATCAGTATCTCGAAATGCGTTTCATTGAGAGAGCCAGCTTACCACGTGTCGCATAAATGTCCAGTGCTACGAACGAAGTTTGCGATGCGATCCTGCGCGTAGCCAACGCGCTCAAGGGTTGTCACCTACCTGTGCAGAGGAAGTGTACCCGCGAGTGGTACGTGCGCGTTCATCGGATGTGCGAGGAGAGGCTGCGACGCGAGCTGCGCTGCTTGCTGTCGCATTGCGCGTACCGTTGGATCGCTGATTTTTATCTGAGATACTTTAAACATTCTAGTGTTGTGATAAAAATCATCGGCAGTTTCTTGGTGGAACGCGGTGCACGCGATGTGTACTGTCTGAGGTATATCATAGAGGAACATGGTAAGTGTATACAGTGTTCCCTACAATCAGTTTAAAAAAAAAATAATAGTACTTTATTTTTTTTCTTCTTGTAGCTCGAATTACCCTGCAGGAGGACGCTGAGGAGAGCGACAGCGACGCAACGCTGTTTGTTGTGTCGTCACCTCCGTCACCGCAGCGAGCCACTTCATCCGAGGAGGAGGAGGAGGAGGAGGAGCAGGATCGCTGAGAGCGAGATTGAGGACAGTGATCATGGCGATGATCAGCCTGGCGTCTCCGAGCAGGCTGTCTACAGAGCGGGCGTTCCAGCACCACTGAGAGGTAGCGCGCAAACGATAGAGGCTGCGATGATTCTGCTCTCGTTCCGCTACGAGCCAGCTCCCGAGTTTAGTCCTACGAGAGCCGAGGTTTTCGAGGGCTTTGCGACTCGGGATGAGACCGCTGAGGAAGTTGCGATGAATAAGAAATCTGTCAGCGATTGGAAGAAAAAGAAACGAGTGCTCGTACAGCACGGTGGTGCTTTTTTGCCACTTCTACTCGCACCTATTATCGGGGCTCTTGTATCGAAGTTATTTAATTCAAAGTCAGCAACAGCGGAAGACTAAAATGGATCGTGCGAGAAAAATGATTATCGTGTCCGAAGATATGTTTTCGCGCATGCAAAACGTTCGAGAGTTTGAGAAGTGTTACGGATATTTTTGGTCCTAGGCGTATTTAGTTTGGGGTAAAAATGGCGTTTTTACATTCTCACTCAACGAAATGCATGTCCAGCGAGATGGATCTTTTCACGCTTCCAGCCACCCAAACGTCCATTGAACGCAGCAGATTTCTGCATTATAAGCCTGTGTCGTCTCTTAGCGACGATGTCGACGCACCATTGGAATTTGTCGTGCCCGCAGTTAGCGAGCATTACTTTGATCTGGCTCAGACTATGCTTCATGTTCAAACTAAAATCGTATCCGCTGACGAGGCTACCGCAACGACCGAAGACCTTAAAGTCGGACCGATCAACAATTTCATGCATTCAATGTTCAATCAGATTGACGTTTTTTTCAATCAGAAAATTGTTTCCAGAGCGTACATCGAGACGCTTCTCAACTACGCTCCGACTACTAAAGAGTCACATCTTACAGCGAGTCTGTGGTACGACGACACGAGCAGCGGTTTCGATTCGCCAGCTAATGCGGTGAGCACTGCCACAGCACCTATGATCGTGAACAAAGGGCTGGAAAATCGCAAATATTTTACACAGAATCGACGATACTTTGACATGATTGGACATCTACATGACGACCTCTTTAATCAGGATAAAATGCTGATTAATGGCGTAGAAATGCGCGTACGTCTAGTGAGGAGTAAGGAAGCTTTTTGTCTGATGGACGCGACAGCCGATGAAAACTTCAAACTCAGCATCAAAGAAGCTACACTCATAGTTCGCAGAGTAAAAATCAGTCCTGGAGTTTTACTAGCTCATGCACAAGCGTTATCGAAAACCACGTCTAAATATCCCATAACGAGAGTCGAAGTTAAGTCGTTTACTCTTCACTTGGGAATATTCGGCGATTCGATCGACAACGTTATACACGGTCAGCTGCCGAAGAGAATAATCTTGGGCTTTGTGGAAAACAAAGCATTCAACGGCAACCGCGCGTCAAACCCTTTTAATTTTCAACACCTCTATAAATTATTTTTCTCTCTACGCCGACTGCGTACAAATTCCAAGCAAACCTTTGCAGACACGTTTCACAGGTCTCGACAAATTCTACATTGACGGTTTTCAAACACTTTACAAGGGCACAGGCGTGCATTTTCTCAACGAAGGTTTTGGCATCAATCGCTACAACTATTACAAAGGCAATTTTTTGACGGCCTTCGATCTCACTTCTGATTTATCGGCACACTTTGCCACACATTGGAATCTCGTGCACTCGGGTAGCATACGTATAGAAGTGAGATTTGAGACGGCTCTTCTCACTGCTATCAACTTTATCGTTTACGCAGAGTACGACAACGTTCTGGAAATCGACTGTAGTCGCTAAATCGTAACGGATTTTAGCGCTTGATGAGCACGCACACTCGATCGCAGCGCCTCAAAAAAAAATTTTTTTGATTGGCGCTACGTAAGTCGTGCGCGCTGACAGTCTGCAGTTGTCTCCCTTTCGAAACAGCCAGCACCTAACGTACTCGAGCAACAACAGCATCATCCTCATCACGACGAACTACGAGATCGATATTTAAGGCTTTCGGGATATAAATAAAAAATTTATTTACTTATAAAGAAGTAGGAGTTTTATCTCTCCAGAGCCGTATAGTTGGTCATTGCATCATTCGCGCGCCGTGCAGTTTTACCGAATTATCCGCGGATATGCAGCAGACGAATTACTACTGCACTCTCGATGTACACGGTTTAGAGTGGCACGACGGAGATATCTCCTTCAAGAATCTGCGTCGTAATCTGTGCAACTTGGTGAAAGACGCGCGCCGTATATACGTGCGTAGCCAGGTAAAAGCCAAGTTTTTGGAAAAAGTAGTGGCTCGAAGAATCATCAATTTAGAAGATTTTAGTGCGCCTTCGTTTGACAAACTCTCTATGCAATTACCTAACGTCTTGCTGTGCACCAGCCACGGTATCAAGAAATTCGAGAACAAGAAAAATTTTTGCGCACTGCATCGAGCCTAACAAATCAGAAGGTGGATACACTCAATCGTTGCCAGTCCTCATCGAAGCGACCCGTACGACATAAATAGCCAAGTAATGTACCAAGCTATATTAGATTACGATCGGCTGCAGATGGAGAGATATCACTATCCCGAAAGATTTCGTGCTAGCGACGTTGTGGACGGAATTGAAAAAGCAGCTGACGAGAAAAAAGACGGTGCGGTAGAAGAAGAGTACGTAGATGTACCATCAACATGAATTCGCGTCAAATAATCACAGCTATTAGATGATTAAAAGCTGATTCAATAGGAGTTTACGCTGCTAATCACGTTCCGAAATTGCTATCCACACCGACAGCTATTGTAACGAATCTCGACACTGCATTATGTTTCTGTATCATATGTGTAGTGGCATTTCTCTGCGAAAATATCTACGTTTTTTTTTCATCAGACTATGTCAGGAATGACGCATTAGCCGATAAGTTTTATCGAAGGCTCATGAGAAGAATGCAAAATAAAACAATGTGTTATCGCCATCATCGAGTCAACGCATTCCCACGCACGAGTTCTACAGGACGGGGTTACTGTAATCAGATCTGCACAGCCAAGACCGGATGTTTGTTATCTGAGCAGTTTATACAAACGTACTAGGTGTGACGGTTGCGTTAAACAAAACAACTTCTATCGATATCAAACGTTTCTCGTTTCACTATGGTATGTAAATACTGTAACGGACGTTTCTAGAAAGAACTGCGACTCGTTGACGCTCGCTCTTTGTCGTCCCATTCTTTATAAAGGAGTCGTGGCGCAGTCGCAAGCCATCAGTCGTACGAACACTCTCGTCAATTAGACCTCGTGTGTAAAAAATCTTTGCAACCTAGTGCCGAGTCTTGGAAAAATAAGCCGATCACCTGCAACTTGTTGTACTCGACGACGTACGCGCTCAACAAATCAAACTGCAAGCGTGCAACCATAGGCCTGGAGTATTACGGCGGTTACTACAGAGCAGTGTTAAAAATTTGTGCCAATGGATCGCCAGCCAAGTATGTGACACTCGACACACACAACTGGGAAGTGATCAAAGATCAGATGGAGGCTATGGGTGCATATCTGATTCACTCCTTCACGTTCTACCAGGATTTTGGAAATCCTAGCAAGATCCTCCTTCCAAATCACGATGTCATATTCACAAACAGCTTCGAAGCAAGGGCGATCGGCATCGACGAGAGGCCAACACCAACATCAGCACCTACAGCAGAAATGACAACCCACAACGGTCAGCAGTTCATCAGCAGTGTCGGCGGCGGCAATGACGAGGAAACACAACAGCACCCACCTACACAACCTGCGTGCAAGAAGCAGAAAAAGTACGAGAGTCCGTCTAGTGTAATTATGCATCAACAAACGTTCGCTGGCTTAATACAGGTAAAAGAGTGCATCGATTTGCGTTTTAAACAGCTCGAGGAGCTTTCGGAATTAGTTAATCGCGGCGTGGACTCAATTTGAGATTATATAAAAGCCGCTTTGAAAAGAGAAGAGGCTGAACTATGTCGTGAAATTCTGAAAAATGTACTCGTTCAAAAAAAACTCGTTCAAACAATATTACGCCCTTCATAAATATAAAATCGACGAAATTGGTAAGACAAACTTAAATTTTGCCACTGTAAGCGTCGACGTTTTAGATGTATTTTAACAGAAATTTATGCGTTTGGCTTAGCCAGAATCGCAAAAGATGTGTACGATGTGATGTTTACGCCATAACTTTTTTTATTCATCTCCTATCGTTAGTTTCTAAGCTGTAAATATGCTTTATTGTTCTACGCGCGCGCACACACACACACACACGCGCGCGCGCATAAATATATCATGTATTCAATTTTTGCTGTTTTATTAAATAAATGTAAGATTGTATCAAACAAAAATTTCTCTATTTTAATGTGTACAAATCCCATCAATAAACCCCAAAGCTGAAATTTAGAGTAGGCTTTGCGGCACCGTGTAGTAGAAAATCATACATGTTACATATTATTACAGCGCAGAAAGGATCAGAGTCGGCGCTAGGGCAATAAAAGCCAAACAGCAGGTATACTCGAGAGCAGGTAGACGGCGGCTTTGGAGGACGTGCGCGAGTATGGCGTAGAAATGGGAGAGAGAGAGAGAGAGAAGCGGGTCCGGTACAGCAGCGGCGGGAGCCACCGTGCCAGAGCTCAGGGGCTACTATAGTGTAAAAGGAGAGGGGGGCTACGGGCTGGTATAGCGAGAGTCGCGTACGTGCGTTCGAGCTCGGGGCCGGTATGGAGTAGAGAGCGAGAGAGAGAGAGAGAGAGAGAGAGAGAGAGAGAGAGAGAGAGAGAGAGAGAGAAAGTGTGAGAGAGAGAGAGAGAGAGCCACCGCGTCAGAGCTCGGGGCTACTATAGTGTAAAAGGAGAAGGGGCTACGGGCAGGTATAACGAGAGTCGCGCACGTGCGTTCGAGCTCGGGGCCGGTATGGAGTAGACAGCGAAAGAGAGAGAGAGAGAGAGAGAGAGAGAGAGAGAGAGAGAGAGAGAGAGAGAGAGAGAGAGAGAGAGAGAGAGAGAGAGAGAGAGAGAGAGAGAGAGAGAGAGAGAGAGAGAGAGAGAGAGAGAGAAAGAGAGAGAGAGAGAGAGAGAGAGAGAGAGAGAGAGAGAGAGAGAGAGTGAGAGAGAAAGTGTGTGAGAGAGAGAGAGAGAGAGAGAGAGAGAGTGAGAGAGAAAGTGTGTGAGAGCTCGGGGCTACTATAGTGTAAAAGGAGAAGGGGCTACGGGCAGGTATAACGAGAGTCGCGCACGTGCGTTCGAGCTCGGGGCCGGTATGGAGTAGACAGCGAAAGAGAGAGAGAGAGAGAGAGAGAGAGAGAGAGAGAGAGAGAGAGAGAGAGAGCCACCGCGTCAGAGCTCGGGGCTACTATAGTGTAAAAGGAGAAGGGGCTACGGGCAGGTATAACGAGAGTCGCGCACGTGCGTTCGAGCTCGGGGCCGGTATGGAGTAGACAGCGAAAGAGAGAGAGAGAGAGAGAGAGAGAGAGAGAGATTCACGCTCGGGTCTGCTTTGGGGTAAAAGGGGGAGGGCTGGCATCGTATGCGTGATATAGCTTTTGTTTAAAAATTATTTATAATTATTTATTAATAAACAAATAAAAGTCACCCATAGATGACAGACTTTTTGTTTATGACAGTAGCGGTCGTAAATCATGTTTATTAACCTTATCAGCTATTGTTGATATAAACATGGGCTTCTGTTTACATAAACAACTGGCGCCAGCCACGGGACTGGTGACGTCACTCTAGGCCACGCCCAGTCTCTCCATGCCAGCCTATATACTACTGGTACATTTTGTGATGAGCGGACGCGAATTCGTATTTACGCGCTCGCCGCGTCGCAACATAGTGGTAAAAATACCCGCGGTTAGCTACACGGCGTGACGCGAGCCCCCAAACACCCAGAGAGCATTCGCTGGACGAAGCAACCCCGCGCCAACACCACCGAGAGCACCAGGGTACTCCAGCAGTATCACCGCATCGTCCAGGAGGGATGCCTCTTAGTCAGCTAGCATCAACCCCGTCAGCGACCGGCAGACACGCAGAGGCCGAGTTATCGACGCGCGCGCGGACACTGTAACTCAACAACAAAACGACTGCGCGATTATTTGATTATCGTACTAACTGCAAACACCGAAGCCGAGACTTGCTGCCACCGAGTCGTCCTCTCGTCTTCAGCTTGAGCCGCGAATACGAAAGCGTCCTCTCGCGCTACGCGATACTTGTAATATCATCAGAAGAGAATACAGCATATCATTACAGAATACAGATGCATGGCTTGTTACTCCGCGACCTTGTAACGTCCTTTTGATGAACCCGGTAGAGCAAAGCCGGCTACATCGCGGCATGGCTACAGAGCTTCGCACACGGCGCAGTTGTGTATGGATGTAACCTGGCTGCATTGAACGGAGTTGGCATTGCACCGACGGCTAACGTCCGTCGCTGACTCCAGTATCAACGAGAGATAGCTATGCGGAATCAAGAATTGAGTAATCCTCCCGTTGACGCGACAGCATCTTCGCGACTGTCGCGCTAAAGCCCAGTTGCCCCGTGACAATTTTAAGCCCGGATAGAGTAAAGAAGACGGTCCGGATCTTTTAGAAAGCCGTGGCAAGTGACTAAAAACACTTATTTATGTAGTAAAATATCATAAACTTTGGTCAGTGATTTTGTATGATATGTATGTATATATATTTTTTTTATAATATTTTTTTTTATAATACAAGCACAAAATATCTACGTTTAGTGTATTTTTTCTGATAAGTATATACTTTGTTTTTGACAAATAAAATACATGTTATCAAAAAAAAATGTGCAACAAGATAATAAAATAGAACAAATTGGATATCAAATTGAATAAATTTTATATTCAATGTTTTACTCACATTAGACAGTATCTCTTCTTTGAATTTCAAATCCTTAGCAGAACAGCAACACTACAGGAGTCAGGTTGAAGGTTAGAAAAACTTGTTAAGATGAGATTGATGAAAAGTAGGTCACATTATCAGCTGATCAGCCATCGGACTGCTCGTCTGCTGCTCCTGTAACCCGCTTTGCATCACCAGTTGTTTTGTAGGCAATCTATAGAGCATGAATGTTTTTTAGTTGATAAAATAAAAAAAACCGCTGTCAATTCGTAGCTTCAACTAAATTTATAGGTCCAATAAATAAAATATTATTTTAATATACAGTATATCTGCCTGTTAATGTATGAGGCGGTTTTTGAAACATAATTTAATATATAAGTTTTGGATGGTTCATTGTCCAAAAGTTTGCAGACCCCTCTATTTTTTTATTAAAGAAGAACTGGGGGGGGGGTACCCCCTGCTCGCCAGCCCCCTAATTTTAATTTTCGTTTTTAATTGTATAATTTCTAAATCTTTTTATTACGATTTTTATTGTTCTGTGGCAGCCGCGCCACACGCTTTTGCCAGCACACTCGACACATACGCACAGATACGCACACACACACACGCGCGTCCGCGCACACGCAGACCCAGGCGACCGTGCCTCGAACAGCTCGACCCGGATTAGCACTCATCGGATTCATTTTCCGCGTCAGGGAGACAATAAAGCGTTCGAGCCGCGCTCGAACGTTTTATTGTAGCCGCCCGCATCTCGATACCTGCGACCTACGCTAGATTGCGCCCGGGTTTTTCCTGGCGCAGCATAACTATAAACTGCTAGAGCCGTGGATGCGCGCCGACGCTGGGGGATTGCCGGCGCAATAAAACTGCAAACAGCGGGCCATTTGGGCCAGCCGACCCCGCCGCTGACGCGCTGCCCGGGCTGCGCACGCTCCGTCCCTGGCGATCCGATCGGTTGATCGGTACAGGAGGCGGAGCTGACGAAATCTTCCACACCCCATGTCTCAGGACAGAAATCAGTTACGCTAGAGACACGACACGAGTCGCACGCACTCTAAGCTACCGACCCTCGACGAAACGAAAGTTCGAATAAATCTAAGTTCAGTTCACATACTCTGAGTTCGTCATTTCCTGTCACATTTCCTCACTCCCAAATTTCTGTTCAAAATTATTAATTTTTTAATTAAACTCGCTTTGCTCGCCAACCCCCAATTTTAAAATTGGTAGTAATTTATAAGTTGAAAATATTTCTACTGCAGTTCTAATTTTAATCGTATTCGATATTCGAAAATCTATTCCCTATATAAAAAAGTTATGACCGGATTAAATGAAGCCAGGAATGCGTCAATATGATTGGCTCATGTAGTGCGCATGCATTAAAAGTATCGTTAGAATTTTTTTGATTTGTTTTTGATTTCTAAAATTGATTCTAATATTAAAAATGTAATATAATACTGTAATACATATCAAATTATAATTTGAGTATTTATAATATTCTATATTGTAAATATTATTACTGTTACAAAAAGAAACATGATGTGAACGTTGACACGAACTGAGTTGAGACATAACCTTAAAATTTTAAAAGAAAGTTGGCGACGAAACCGCGGCAATTTTAAAATTTATATTAGCGCAAAATGAATTATATATTGTAAAGTTTGATATATTTCCGTGATAGAAAACAAATATTAAAAATACCAATCAAGCATTTATATTTCATTTAATAAGTAAATGAATTAATAGTCTACTACAGTGTGCGCAGCGCACTGCGCCAAGTCTAGTATGTTTAAACTCGCAGTGGTTACCTATAACATAATGCATAGCAACCGTATCAACAACATATAACAACAAATTCTTGGCAGCTTTGTATTCACGTATAATGAAGGCAAGCCAAAATGAGAGGGAGGCCGAATGATGAAGAGCTAATAACCCAAAATGAGGGGGAGCCAGAAACAGAAACATAACGTAAAAATCGTTCATTATTAAACCAATAACGAAAGATGGGTTAAAAATAACACCAAAACAACAGGCTATTCATTAGATAGGTCGCTCGCGCAATTTTCGAGAAAACGATTTTTACATTTTAACTTTTTACTAGAAAACCGCTCAATGAAATCGTTTAAAATTTTAGCAGCAGGTAGCTTTTTTATGGCGAATAACCAAATGATATTTTGTAGCATTTGACTACATTGTTTTAGAGATATGAGGAATCAACAAATTAAAAAAAAAAAAAAAATTAAAACCATGATATCCATAGAGGTTTAAAAGCTGTGCAATGAACTTAGCCAAAACACATAAAATACCTACTTTTTCCCAAAATCTTAAGTGCAATCTCTCTCTCTCTCTCTCTCTCTCTCTCTCTCTCTCTCTCTCTCTCTCTCTCTCTCTCTCTCTCTCTCTCTCTCTCTCTGTTGTCTCTCTCCCTCTCCCTCCCTCTTGTCAACACGGGGATCCATTATATCTACGGTGTAAGGAAGGATGAGCACATCTCCCCTTATAGGCGTGAGTTGCAATGGCTTACCACCGCCGGACGTAGGAAATACTTCATGGCCTGTTTTCTAAGGAAAATGTTCAACACCTCCGTACCTATCTACCTATTAGCCTATTTTGATTTCCACGTCGCGCTCAGGCCTGTAAGGGGTGAGGTGACCCCCCTGGACATCCCGTCCTTCAGAACGGAGACGCTGAGGAACTCGTTTTTCATCAGTGCTTCCTGCCTCTGGAATAGCCATCTCACCTTCGTAACACACTATCCATATCACACTTTAAACAAACAGCTAAATCATTTTTCTTTAAATTAGATAACACGCAAACATGACACAAACATACACACCCATCCATCTCATTTCACATCATTCCATTTACTCTTCACACTATCACTTCTTACACAACAATTGTTAATGTTATCTGTATTTTTGCTATATTTAAATATGTACAACATAATGTACAACAATAAAAACATATAAATATCTCTCTCTCTCTCTCTCTCTCTCTCTCTCTCTCTCTCTCTCTCTCTTTGATCGCTCTCGCTTTTACTTGGATTCTTTTTGCCTTTATGTAGCTTCGGGTTCTCTAAGCTTCGGACTGTGCTAATTCTTATTGGCCGGGGTTTCACGCTCGCTAAGAAATCTTCATCGAACTATCCTATCTGCAAGGCATCAGAGAGTGAAGACCCCCCGCAGCCATCTTCGCTTCACTCTGGCTTTTCGATTTGACTTTCCTGGATCGGACAGCGATATTCCTGCTCTGACTACCTGGTGCTCGTCTTGCCTCAGCATCGTCCAGCGACCCTGGCTGTGCTTCAAGAATGCGTGCTGTAGTTTGGCGTTGAATAAGACTTCGTGCAAAATTATATGCTGTTTACATACAGCTTGTGGGCGTGGAATTTGTAGTTGTGTTAATTATTTAGTTAAAATTTAGTTTAGTCGTATGGTACAATGCATATTAATAGTGCGAATTTTTCAGGACAGTGGCGTTAGTTTGGTGTTTAGTGTGAAAGCCGCGTGCGTAGTTTCTAAGTGATTTTGTAGATTAGGTTGTCCGACCACTAGTGTCGGATTATTTTTTCTTTAATTTTTTCGAGTACTATAGCCTTTTATATAGCGCTCGCAGGCTGTGTTGGTGCTAATTTATTTTGTTTAAGCTACCTTCACGCTTTGAATTCCACTTTCACAAAATTGTTTGTGACTGACAGCACGCATATCTATATCATTGCGTATATAGGTGTAAAAGGATACTGCCGTACCGACGGCTGACCGCATATTGACTTTGTCCCTTTGACTTTGTATTTTACAGTTTTCGGCCGTTCTCTGCAAATTTGTATGGGTCCGTGACGATATAGTCATGGTGCGTAAGAATGAACGTTCGGAAATTATCAATCTTGTTACCAAAAATGACCTCGAGCGTCTATCTTAACCGATTTTTGTAGACTCGTGCACACAAAAACCACCACTTGATCAACTCAGCGATCAGTCTAGTGGTCATATAAATGTACAATCACGTTCTTTTCAATCTTGCTCAGGATTGCGCATTGCACACATTAATGTCAGCTCTATTAAAAAGCATCTAACCAAAATTGAAGTATTTCTTGCGTCTAATAACGTATATATCTTCACAATTTCGGAATCCTGCTTACGCCCGCGCACGAGTCTACCCTGTTTTACGTTGATGGCTACAATCTAGTACGCAATGATTGCGGGCTGGAAGTACCCAATAAGCGCTTAAATTCAAATATTACATCCATCGGGTATGTAAATGGAGGTGTCGCTACTTGTTACATTAAGGAAGACCTTGCTTTCTCGGTTATCGAAGCCCCTCAAATCGGACACATATACGAGACTGAATACCTCCTAGTTAGTATAAATTGTACTCAAAAACTTCTTATAGATACCATTTATCGATGTCCAGTATTGAGTAAATTTTTCACTTCATTGCAATCTATTCTACACCTTTATGATAATGTAGTTCTGGCAGATGACCTCAATTCCAACCTTTTAACTGAAGATTACTATGGTCTTCATTTGAAAAGACTTGTCTATGAGCATGCCTGTTATATAGTTCCGTTTGGTGCAACTCATCATCTGGAGTACTCAGATACGTGGATAGATGTAATTCTTATTGATTCTGAATTCAAACTGAGATCATATAGAAAGTCTTAATCACCGTTTATATATGGCCATGATTATCTTATTATTACTTACGCATTACATGCGCCGATCATGAAAGTAAATGTATCCACATCGCGCGATTTCAGAAAATTCTCTCCAGCACAATTTTCTGAATCTCTCTCATTACAGCTTTAATCACAATTACCCGTCATGACTGATATCAATAGTGCATCAATAACATGGCGCCTTTCACCACACGGAAGATGCATTCTCGACCATTACCTTGGTTTACTAAAGCACTCAAGGATAAGTTCAAAGAACGTGATCGCCTCTATAAACGTGTAAAATTCAATAAACATGATCCGATCTATCAGAGGTGATGAAAAAGGTTGGATCAATAAACAACAACTTGAGGTTAATTTATTGTTAAGTATATTGTAAAAGGCTTGAGAGCCTAGTCGGCGGCACGTCTGCTCACATCGGAGTCTTACAGGCAAGAGAGAGAGTGTATTGTAGAGTACAGCATAGTCTGCTCTACACACGGAATATGATATAATACGTAATAGGCGATTAGAGTATAGCGCGAGACATGCGCGGTTCGTCAGCTCTCGCGTGAGCTCGTCTCAATGTACAAAATCGCAGTTGACCAATAGATGGCGCGACGTGTACCATTTTGGTACTGATAATCAAGATTATAATACTTACTATATTACAACACGCCTCCTTAAGTTTATAATCTTGATCTTTAGCATTAACTTTTCATTTTCGATACATTTTTCTATTACATTTTAAATTAATCTTAGCGCTTTTCTATTTTCTATAAACTTTGTTTTATTTAGACTTTTCGTTAACATATCTGCTAAATTGAATTGAGAGTCTATTTTTATAATATCAATTATGCCATTTTCATAATTCTCATTAATATAATGATATTGCACTTCAATGTGCTTCGAGTTTTTAGTGAAGTTACCATATTTTGCAATCGCAATTGCACCTGAGTTATCCTCATACACATTAATTGGTTTATCGAATTCTACATTGAACATTTCGCTTAATAAATTTTTTACAAACAATATTTCTGTTACTGCTTCTGACATAGCAGTATATTCTGCGAAAGTTGAACATTTGGTTACAGTGCTTTGTTTATGAGTTTTCCAGAAAATTACATTACCATAAAGTCTTATTACAAAGCCTGTTGTAGATTTTCTATCTACATTATCACCTGCATAATCAGAATCTACCATACAATCTAATATTTCGTTTTTCAAGTTATCACAATATGTCAATTTTAGATCTTTAGTTTTATACAGATATTTTAGGATTCTCAACGCATATTTATAATGTGTTTGGTCGTAGCAACTTTGGTATCGACTTAAATAATTTACGCTATACGCAATATCTGGCCTTGTGCCTGTACTAATGTATAATAATTCTCCTATCAAGTTTCTATATTTTATATTTTCATCAATTTCACTAGCTTGATCTAGTTTTAAATTTGACTCCATTGGAGTATCATATAATTTGGCTTTTTCTAAATTATATTTAGTGGCTAAAGATTCAATGTATTTTGTTTGACTTAAAGTCATTTTTTGTCTATCATTGCTATAATTTATATCAATACCTATATATTGGCTTATTTTGCCTAAATCTTTCATCACAAATCTTTGCATTAGACTAGATTTAACTTTATCTATTTTATTTTTATCTTTGCAACAAATTAGGAGATCATCAACAAAAACTAAAATATATATTGAATCTTTGTTCGTATTATTTACGTATAGACAGTAATCGTAGTTACTTCTCACAAAATTTAAGCTTTCGATAAATTTATTAAAACAATCGTACCAAGCTCTAGGACTTTCTCGCAGTCCGTATAATGCCTTTTGCAGTTTGCAAACTTTATTGTCACCTGTTTCGTAACCTTTTGGTTCATTTATATACACCTCGGTTTTTACATCACCGTTTAAGAAAGCTGTCTCTACATCCATTTGTTCTATAAATAAATTGTTTTTACAACTGTATGACAATAAAATTTTCAAAGTTTGCATTTTTCCTACGGGTGAATAAACATTATCTAAGTATTCCTTTTGTTGAAATCCTCTTACAACTAATCTCGCTTTATACATATTATTGTTTTTCTTTTTGTAGACCCATTTCACATCAATGACTTTTTTGTCTTTTGGCCTTTCAACAATTTGCCAAGTTTTATTTTTCATAAGACTATTGATTTCGGAATCCATCGCAATTTTCCATTGTTTATATTCATTTGAGTTTAACGCCTCCTCGAATGTATTTGGTACATTTGCATCAATATGATTTACATATATAAAATGAGTTACAGGATTTCCGTATCTATTTACAGGACTTTTCTTTCTATTAGATTTTCTTTGTACTTTTAAACTTGAATTATCATTTTCAGCAATATCAGAATTTAATTCATTTTCTCTACTTTCATAATTATCTATACGATTTTCGAAATTTATTTCATTACCCCTACTTGACTCGAGAGTCGAAGTATGGGTAAAAGAGTTTAGTTTGTTTTCTACATTTTCAGATTCGCTATTTTCCAAATCTCTATCTTTTTCATCATCAAGTTTTTCTAAGCAAATAATTTCTGTATTTTCTTCGACTACTTGTACATGTCTAGCATGAATAACTCTACCATTGACGAGAACTTTATAGCCATTTTCTACATAACCTACTAGTACACCTAATTTGGCTTTATCGTCCCATTTGCTTTTTCGCAGCGCTTCTGGTACTCGTACAAAGACTCGACTGCCATAAATTTTTAAATGATCAACATTTGGTTTTTTACCAAAAAATATTTCGTATGGCGTTTTATTTTTGGCTGTATTTGCAATTGTGCGATTTTTTAGATAAGCTACTGTTTTCATAATTTCAGGCCAATATCGCCTATGAATTTTTGCTTCACGCATTAAACATCTGCCCATATCCATTGCGGATCTATTATATCTTTCCGCTACTCCATTTAATTCATGGACGTACGGTGGGCATGGCAATAGTTCAATTCCTTTTGATTTTATAAAATCATAAATTTCCTTATTTAAATATTCTTTGCCATTATCACAACGTAATTTCTTAACTCGCTTACTAAATTTATTTTCTACTAAACTAACAAATTCTTTTAAACAACTGGCAGTCTCTGATTTATTTTTAATGCAGAAAATTCTAGTACACTTACTATAATCATCAATGAAAGTTACAAAATATTTTTCTCCCCCATAACCGATTGTGTTATGTGGACCATTTAAATCTGTGTGAATTAATTCTAAAATTTCCGTAGTTTTTGATCTATTATTTTCGAACGGTACATTTGCCATTTTACTCTCTATACAATTTCCACATTTCATTTCGACATTTTCTATTTTTTCTGGCAATCCTTTTACTAATTTATTTTTCACTAATTTGTTCAAATATTGAAAGTTAACATGACCTAATGCTCTATGCCATTTCTCTTTATCAGTTAATTTTAATGAATTTACAAACATTTGCTTATTTTCCTTTTCAATTACATAGCTTTTCATAAAATATAGATTATCCTTTTTGTTTGCGACTGCTATTAATTCTCTATTTTTATTGTAAATTTTGGCATCATCATTTTTTGCTACTACTGTATAATTTTCTGTGACTTTAGAGAAACTCAGTATGTTTTGTCTAATGCCTTGAACATAATAAACATTTTTTACGTCTACTTGTTTTTGATTGTAATAATTTTTAAAAAGTAATTTTACAGTTCCAATTTTAGTAGCTTTCAAACTTTTACCATCAGGTAATTTTACTTCTATAGGATTTTTTAAATATACGAATTTATCAAAATATTTATCATTATTTACAATGTGGTCTGTGCAGCCACTATCTAGTAACCAATTAATTTGACCTAAACTTTCGCTACTATTTTCTAACGCAGTTATCTGGTTTACCTCTGGGTTGCAGACCTGGGTCAGCCATGCTTCGGATGAGTAGTCGCCCTGTTGTTCGCCTGAAGATTTAGCTTTGGGTTGACCTTGACCTCTGCCTCGCTGATTGTCTCGGTAGTTGCCTCGGTTGAAGCCTCTGTTGAACCCTCTGTTGTAGCCTCGTTGATTTCCTCGTTGGTGACCTCGTTGACCTTGACTATATTGAGCACCTCGTCCTCGGTTGCTCTGCTGATGTGGTCTCGTACACTCGTTTATGAAGTGGCCAAATTTTCCACAGTTAAAACATTTGCCTTTGGTTTGTACCGCAAAGGTACTGGCATTACTTTTATTATCTGACTCAGCATTAGTCATATTTTTCTCTTTTATTTTCGACTTTACATAGTCTACTGTTCTTTGGTCTTCTGGGATAACATCTATAAAATCCCCAATGTAACTATAGCTTGGTGGTAAAGCTCTAAGTAGATATCTCAATTTTTCGACTTCTTCTAATTTCCCACCAGCTGATTTGAATTCATTAGTTACTTTTTCGAATTCTACAAAAAATTCTTCCACTGAATTATAATTATTTAATTTGATTTCTTCGATTTTTCCTCTGCATATAATTTGCAAAGCTGTTGATTGTGTTAAATACATTTTATCGAATTTTGTTATCATCGCGAGAGCTGTTTTACATTCACCGATGTATTCTAATTGTTTGTCTGAGATAGCACTAATTATCATAGTGCGAGCTTTTAAATCAATCTTTTTCCAATCATCTTCTTTGCCTTTATATTTATCAGGCATTTCATTTATTGCTGGTTCGTTGCACTCTTTATACTCTAACAGGATCATTAATCTAATTTTCCAACTGGAATAATTTGCACCATCAAACACTGGTATCATAATGTCTTCGATTTTCGCTTGCTTAGCCATTTCTTTTTCTTTTGCACTAATGCTCTCGTATACTTGATTTTTCAATTTAATAATCTTCTTGAGTGCTTTTAAAAATATTTTTCTAATTTGATTTCTTGATTCTTCTTTTAATTCAATATTTTTGGCTTCTAATCCGTCTTCTTGTTTTACTTTAGGCTTAAGCCACAAGTACATGTGCTTAACCTCTAATTTGCACGTGCTCTGAAATAGCACTTCACCACGTGTTTCACTCGCCGACTTTAATCTTCTTGCATCGCACTTAAATCTTGATTAGTTTTTAAAATTCTTTTAATTGTTGAGTAGCTGACGACTTTATCTACGTCACTGAGCTTATATTTTTCTTCTTTAACCCTTTTTGACCGGTTAATTTTCACTTGAAAATCTTCTTCTATCGACAGACGTTTCTATGCAAAAATTCGAATATCAATGCTTCACATGCATATAATTTCTCCAGATATTTTCTTCTTTAATTTCACTGTTCAATTTTTCACTGTGCGATTTACTTTTTTTTAACAATAACCGTTAACTACTTTCCACGTGGCTTTTCTTCTAACCTCACTTAGTTTTACACTACATATCTCTCATGTCACTCATATGAGTAGACATGCGGGATAAAATATAAATACCAACCACGCTCTGCTACCATGATGAAAAAGGTTGGATCAATAAACAACAACTTGAGGTTAATTTATTGTTAAGTATATTGTAAAAGGCTTGAGAGCCTAGTCGGCGGCACGTCTGCTCACATCGGAGTCTTACAGGCAAGAGAGAGAGTGTATTGTAGAGTACAGCATAGTCTGCTCTACACACGGAATATGATATAATACGTAATAGGCGATTAGAGTATAGCGCGAGACATGCGCGGTTCGTCAGCTCTCGCGTGAGCTCGTCTCAATGTACAAAATCGCAGTTGACCAATAGATGGCGCGACGTGTACCATTTTGGTACTGATAATCAAGATTATAATACTTACTATATTACAACAAGAGGTATAAATCATTTGACAATCATCTTAAACGTGAGACAGATATGGCCGGGGATTCATACATTTCTCAAAATTGTAACGATAGCTCCAAAACTTGGACCTTGCTACGGAAATTTAGAATTGTCAGACGTAATCTCAAATCTCCATGACACCTATTCTCTAAAGCCGATCGTTTGATCAAGTATTATTATATATCAAGTATATTCGTCAGTGACCTGTTCGCATCCTGCATGCTATGATGCCACGTTAAACGATATTCTTGCGGACATGCCTGATGCAAGTCAATCATTATTCAGCTTTAGCCCAATCAGTCGTATTGAGGTTCATCAGACTATATTGTCCTGTCTCCCTAAAGCAAATAGTCGTAGTTGTGATGCGCTTTCTCTTGATTATTTTAGGGATTCTTGGGCGTCAATTGTGCCGTTTCTGACAAGCTTATTTAACCTCTCGATTACCAGATGCAGATATTCCGACATATGGAAAATGTCTCTGATTGTGCCCCTTAACAAAGTAGCTACTCCAACTTCTACCACGGAGACTAGACCAATTGCAAAACTGCCACTTTGCCAAGCTATTTGATTTTATAATTACTAGGCTAGTCATCGACTTCCTTGAATCAAATTCGCTTACTTCCCCTCTACAATATAGTTTTAGGAGTTGTTACAGTATCGAAACTGCGCTATTAAAAGTTACTGATGATGTTCGTCGTGGAGCTGAATGAGGCCTAGTCACATTTTTGCTTCTATTTGACTTTAAGAGGGCATTTGAATCCATAAATCATGCCTATTTTCTCGCAAAAATGAAAGACTTAAAATTCTCCAAGGAGTCCATTATCTGGTTTCATTCCTACCTTACTGGACGCTCCAAAGCGGTTATAGATCTAGATGGTACAATATCTAGTTTCATGCCTAACACCTGAGGTGTACTTCAGGGCTCTACGCCTGGACCTACAGTGTTTCTCATTTTCATCAATGGTATTATATCGGCGCTGAATCATTGTAAATCGTCTTGCATGCTCTTTGCTGATAATTTACAACTAGAAAAGAACGCTCGCTTCGCTCGCGATTTACATATTGATTAAAATGATATTCAATAATTCGATGTGTCATTATTAAATATACTGTTAAATATTAGATGTATCTTCGATGATAATTAATTTTTGTAGAACGTTTTTGAAATGGTTTAATTAAATTGTCGGATTGAAAAATTGAATTGGATTGAAAGACGGGAAACCAGATATTTTTATAACAATAACATGTAATCCAAATTGGAAGGAAATTCAAAAGAAATTATTATTGTATGAAAGCACAATAGATCGCCCTGATTTAATCTCAAGTCTTCCATAAAAAAGTTAAAATTTTAAAAACCGAACTACTAAAAAGTAATATTTTTGGTAAAGTTAAAAGTTATGTTTACGTAATAGAATTACAAAAAAGTATGTTATTATGGTCATAGCAATGATAAATTTCGAGATACTGATCAAATTGATGTTATCATAAGTGCTGAAATACCAAATGAAAATGAATATCCAAGATTATACAATATAGTAAAAAATAATATGATACGCGGTCCCTGTGGATCACAAAATAAAAATTGTGTTAGTATGAATAAAGATAAAACATCCTGATGGTTTCTTACCGACGATGAAAAAATAATAATAAAATTACGTTTTTAAAACATAGGATTGCAGATAACAGTTTTGTCGTACCATATAATCCATATGTTATCTGGTCATGCTACTTGGTGTTCCTGGCTGATCTAACCACCCGGAGACAATCCTCGAGCTATATTTAAACTTCCTGCTGTCCTGGTTGGCGTTCCTGGCTGCTTGAACCACGTCTAGATGATCTTGGAGCTGGATTCATGCTTGCTGGGATTATTGAATGATGTTATTGGATACTTTAACCACTTTAATATGGCTCTCGAGATAGGTTTATACTATCAGACATGGTAATATTCAAAATATTACAATGACTTGTACTGTATGTTTAATTAATAACATATCATTAATAAGTTTTAATTTGAAATGCAGTGTGCATGTTATCAGTTTTTTAAATAGATATCTTTTCTTGCTTAAGGGTACCTTAACAGTGATTATTAATATATTGCTAGTTTTCTGTTTGTAGATATAAACTATGTGACTGAAAAACATTTTTTGACGTTGTTATTCTAAAAGATCAGTGGACTATCAATAATTATTTGTGAGAAAACTTTGTAATATATTTTCCTGTGTGTCTAGGTGTACGAGCAATGCTGCATTCATTAGCATCGTAGTCTACTGCATGCACCAGAGTATAACTGAAGATATTATTGACGTTGGTATCTGAAGTATCGGAATCTTAGAGTTGGAAAAAAGCTTCATCAAGACTCTGGCTGGAGGGGAGCGGTATAATTAAGGGCACTGGTCTCATGCCTGATCATCGATAACACTGGATCTTTGTTAGTGTGTAACTTTCAGGTACAATATGTTCTATATAATTTAAATACATTTCATGTGATTAATATAATTTTTATTTTTGCAGATGCAGTGTTTCTAAGTATGTATAACCATGCATTTAGTGCATAAATGGTTTCACTTAGAATATTATTTACATTGCAGAGGTTATTTTTTGATTTTAATTTTATCCTTTTTTTTAGGTGAAAAAATTAAACATAATAGTAAGCAGTTGCAGCAAGGGATAATATTTTCAAGAGGATTACATGGAACAAAATAGAAGATTTTTATTAATTAGTCCAGCCAAGATTTGATTTAGTAGTAGGGCATAATTTATAAAATTGATTGTTTAGAGTATAGCCTTAGTTTAGAGGGACATGTCAGGTTTCTCAGAGCCTTTCTTCAATCTGAGTTATTTTCATTATTATTAAGTTTAGGTTTTCTAGTTCAGTACAATATACTCAAATTTTGGAAGTAAATTGTGCTGATTCAATTTAAAAAATATCAATTATCTGTTGTCAAATTTCATGCGCTTATTGCGAGTTTATACAATTACGTTTATGTTGTCTTATTTATATACATGTACGAGATAATGTTCAGAATTTAACTATAAGCTCATAATAATAAGGAGATATCCCTACAAAACTTAGGGCCTGTAGGCGCGTCGCATCTAGATCGTTATTAAACTATTTCTATCAAAAATCGTTTTTGAGGCTTTGTTTTGCATCAAAGCATTTACAAAATATATTTGCTTTGGTAATAAGCAAAAAACCGTTTTAGCGATTTTTGGAGGTGACGACATTCTGCGCATTTGTGCAGGATTAAGCCCAAAATAAATTTTGCACCTTACTATTATGAGAGGAGTTCGCACACAAATGTTTAGCCTGCTTGAATAAAGTTTTTCAGAGATAATCGTGTAACACCAAAATTTTTATTCAAAAAAAAAAAAACGCCAAAAACAAATTGTGCCCGCATTAAAAAAAAAACATAGACAATCGGGATTTTGAAAAATCAGTTTTTGGATTTGTGCGAGAGGAGACTGCTCCCAAAATATCAGCCTGATCGGTCGAAAATTGCGTGAGATATCGCATCTCACACATTTTTCGACGACAAAAATATAAGACACTTCCTTTTGCAGAAAAAGTTATTGTAACATCTGTTGACTTTAGACAAACCCTGCCTATAGTACGGCATAGAAACAGAACAAACATCTTTGAAACATGTGTTAAAAAGAGTTTTTTATGGTAAAATTTTCAAGACTATCATTAAGTGAGAATCTACAATTACAAAATCCATATAATAAATTTAAAAATTGGTTACTTGCTATAGATGAAAACAAAAATATGACTCAATATAAATTACAAAATAATATAAGAAAAATACCAAAACAATTTATTTGTGAAAATGATTTTATGACACAAATTTTTGGACATAAAATTGATCCTGATGATTCGGCATTAAAAAATAAAGTGATATTGTCACCGTTAAATTCTAATATACTAAAAATAAATAAAAGTATAGTTGAAAGAATATATACTATAATATATACTTTAGTGATGATCGAATCCAAAGTGACGCAGATGACAAAAAACACGATACTTATAGAGTTTTTGGATTTATAAACACCTAATGGATTGCCACCACATGAATTAATATTAAAAAAAGGTGCAATAATTAGTAAACAAAAATTGAACGACGAAATAAAAATTTACACAAAAAATATAGTCTATTCTGAAATAGAGGTTAGGGAGCGCTCGCTGAGAGAGGACGCGAGTTAAGAAGCTCCAGCTAAAAAGGCGATTTTGCAAAAGAAATAGACGATTAAAGAAGGATAGTTAGTCAGGAAAAGTGAGAGAATTAATTAAAAAGCGAGGGAAAGTGAAGGCGGAAAAAAGAAAGAAGATTGGTGTTAGGAAAGTGAAAAGAAAAAAGTCAGGAAGGAAGAGGTTAAGAACGCCACAAAAATGTCGGATACGGGAGAAACAAAGAGCCCAGAAAGTAAGATAGGAGAGACGAAGGAAGAAATCAGATGACCGAGAGGAAGGCCGAGGAAAGAAGAAAAAGCAAAAGAACAGGCAGGGCAGATGAGAAGCTACTTAGAAAACGGCAACTGCGGATATCAAGTAGCATTCGGCACGAGGAGAAGAATAGAGCACTCACCGGTAAACGGAAAAGAAGGCGATTCTGGCAAGATTCACGAAGAAGGGAAAGTGGACGATGAAAGAAACCGGGGGAGGAAGGAGAAGAATGAGGAAGAAGACGAGGTAGTCGAGGAGTCATCGGAAAGGACAAAAACAGCAGGGGCATCGGAAACAGGGACAACGGTAGCGGGAACAACGGCGACAGTGGAGGGTAAGGAGACGACAGTACCGGCAGAGGCAGAGATACCAGCAGGGGACAAAAAGAAAGAAAATGTGGGAAAGTTATCAACAGAGGATGCCACGGGAACGGGAGCAGAGTCGATAACGGAAGAACTAGCGGTAGTACGTAAGATAATTAAGGACCTAGAAAATAAGATAGATAGGGAAAAAGATTATTAGAGAAAGAGATGAACGAGATGAGGGAAAAAGTAAGGCTAGAGAGAATAATAATCAATGAGGATTTGAGAAGAGATATAGAGCTGGTTAAAAAAGAAAGAATAATGGATAAAAACAGAATGAATGAGCTTGAATTAGTGATAGAAGAGTTGTTAGAAAATGGGAGGGACACATTGGGAAAAGAACAGAATGTCGAAAATAACAATAATAATAATGAGGAAAAAGAGTCGGTGCGCGGGGACGGAGCACGCGAAAAGGAAGAGGGCGAGTTAGATATTGAAAACAGCGAGGAAGAGAATAATAATAATAATAATAATAAGGGAGGAGGTCTAGGAAATATAAAAAGGGATTATTTGAAGGTTATGCTAGAGAAGTTAGGGGAAGGAGAATTAGAATAGGAACTGGCAGAGAGAAAAAACAGAAAGAAAAACATATTTATTAGGGGAGTAAGAACGGTAGGGGTTAGAATAAAAGAGGAAATTAAGGGAATTATAAAAGAAAAACTAGATGAGGCTATTTATATAAAGAAAGTGAGAGCGATAGGGGGTGGATTAGTAGTAGAGTTAGAGTCTATGGAAAATAAAATAGAAGTGATGAGAAAGAGGGGCATGTTAAAAGGGATGAATGTGTGGATAGAAGATGATCTAACGGAAAGAGAAAAGGAGATACAAAATTGGCTAAAAATGATTGCAGAAGAGAAAAGGGGAAGAGGGCTAGAAACGCAGGTAGGATATCAGAAAATAAAAGTAAATGGGTGTTGGTATGAATGGAGCGAGAGATGCAAGCGAAGAAGGGTAGGATAGAAGAAACAGGAGAAGGGGGGTCTCGGAAATTTCGGAAATAAGGGAGAGAAGGAGGAGGGGATAAAAATAGTGTCATGGAATGTAGCGGGAATTAGTAAGGCGAGGGAGGCCAAAGAGTAACTAGAGAAATTTGAGATATTAGCGTTGCAAGAAACGTGGCTAGAAAAAGATAGAGAGAGGGATTGGATTAATAGATAAGGGAAAAACTACAAGTGGAAAGTCAAAGCAGCTATAAGACTGAACAAGAAAGGGAGAGGAATGGGGGGAGTGTTAGCAGGAGTTAAGAATAATATAAAAACGGATAGCATGGAGGATTGGGGGTATGGAATAATTATAAGAGGAATCGATTTAGAAGAAGAGCGAAAACTAAATGTGATAGTAGTGTACATAAATAGAGAAATAGATGCAGCTCTGAAAGAGTTGAAAGAGATAACAGAAGGAATGTTAGAGAAAGGAGAACAGATCATTATAACAGGAGATTTTAATGCAAGAATAGGAGACTGGCAGATAGGAAAAGAAGGGGAAAAAGAAAGAAGTAGAAACTCAAGAGATGAAGTTGTTAATGCGGAGGGGAAGAAGCTTGTAAACTTCTGTGAAGAAGTAGGATGCGTAATAAAAAATGGCTGTACAAAGGGGGATTGGGAGGGGAAACAAACGTTCATAGGAGGGACAAGTTACTCAGTGCTTGACCTGGTGGTAGAAAGAGAAAACGAGAAAGGTAGTGTAATAGAAGAAGTGATAGTTAGAGAGAGAATAGAGTCTGACCATTTACCGGTAGAAATTATATTAAGGGGAGTAAAGAAGGATAATGGAAATTTAGAGAGAGATAGGCATAATAAAAATAGAGAGAAAAAACTGAGGTGGGTAGAAAATAGAGGGAGGGAAAACAGAGAAAGAATGGAGAAAAAAACGGCGGAGATTGACAAAGAAGTAGGAGGGATTCAAGGTAGATGGGAGAGACTCTTAGAAGCTATTAAGGATGTGCGTAAGGAATTAAAACTTTCAAGAAATCAGGGGGAGAAATAGGAAAGGGGGAAGATATAGAAGTATTTGAACAGAAAAGAAAAGCATGGAGGGCATTAAAAAAGTGGGTTAAAACTAGGGAGGATAAAGATAGAGAGATGATGAAAGAGGAAAAAAGCAAACTCAAGATATTGAGGGAAACAAAAAAGAGGAGGAAAAAACTAGGAAATGGAAGAGGTTAGAAAATAGTAATGGGATGCAGGAATTTTGGGAGGCATTCGACCAGTTCAGAGGGAAGAGAAAAAAGAAGGGAGGAGGAATAAAAAAAGAGGAATGGGTGGAACATTTCAAAAAGCTGCTAGGGGCCGAAGATCAAGAGGTAGAGGGAGATGAGGATGGGAATAGAGAAGTAGAGGCGGGAGAGGGTATAGAGGAGGAAGGGATAGAAGAGTTAAATCAGGATATTAGCGTAGGAGAGGTCAAAATAGCATGGGGTCAAATGAAGAGTAAAAAAGCGGCATGAGAAGACGGGTTGTTAATAGAGTTCGTAAAAGGGTTACCGCCAAGTTGGATGGAGGAGTTAACAGAAATTCTAAATGGAATATTCAACGAAGGAAAAATGGTAGAGGGATGGGAGAAAGCTAGGATTTTTCCAATACACAAGAGGGGAGAGGAAGAGGTTGTTAAAAATTATAGGGGAGTCTCACTTTTAGATGTAGGATACAAGATTATAACGAATATTTTGGCAAGGAGATTGAGGGGATGGTTGGAAAAGAGCGAGGGGTTAAAGGAGAGCCAGGCAGGTTTTAGGAAGAAAAGAGGAACTAGAGATCACATTTTCGTGCTAAATAGTTTAATTAATAATAGGATAAAAGAAAAGGGAAAGAAATTATATGTGGGCTTCGTTGATTTTAGAACAGCATTTGATACGGTAAACAGGGAAAAAATGATGGAAAAAATAGAAAAAAGGGGGATAAAGGGAAGGTTTCTAAGAATGATAAGAGGTATATACCGAAATACGGAAAACGAAGTGATAACGGAAGAGGGAATCTCGGAGAAATTTAGAACACAAAGGGGGGTAAGGCAGGGGTGTCCGATGAGCCCAACTCTTTTCAATATATATATATATATATATATATATATAGAAGACTTGGAGGATCAGTGAGTTAAAAGGAAAGAGGAAGGAACAGTTATAGGGAAAGAGAAAATCTACTGTTTGAAATTCGCGGACGATGTAGCCATGGTGTCGGATTCGAGGGAAGGGTTACAAGAGATGCTTTATAGTTTGGAGAAATATAGTGCATACAATGGGTTAGAGGTAAATACTCAAAAAACGAAAATATTGGTAATTCAAAAAGGGGGAGAAGGAAAAAGGCTGAAAAATGGAAATATAATGGAGAGGAACTGGGAATTGTTAAGGAATATAAATATTTAGGTTTCTGGTTCAACTCGAGAGGGACAGTGGGGACACGGGTAAGAAAAATGACGGTGAAAGTTAGGAAAGCAATGAATACGGTGTGGGGAATTTGGAAAAGGGCGAGGTTAGATAATCTAAAGGGGAGATTGTATTTGATGGACGAAATAGTGAAATCAGGATGTTTTTATGGAGCAGAATTATGGGGATGGGAAAGGTGGGAATAGGTAGAGAGGGTACAAGGATGGTACGTGAAAATGGCTCTAGGGGTAAATAGAAACACACCAGACTATATCTGGAAAATGGAGGTAGGTAGAACTAGCTTAGAAATAGAATCGAGAAAAAGAGCAGGGAATTATTTGATAGAAATAATAAAAATGGAAGAGGGAAGGTCGCCAAAAATATGCTTGTTAGAGGAATTAAGGAATTTGAAAAATGGATATCCGTCGGAATGGGGAAGGAAAAGGCTGGTGAAAAAAGAGGTGGGAGATGGAGAGAGCTTAGACTGGTTGCGAGAAGGGAAGGAAATTGAAGATATAAGAAGTAAATTAGAAGAAGGGAGAAAAGTCAAGGAAGAACAGGAAGTACAGAGGAACTAGAGTAAAATAGAAAAGTCAAATTTCTGTAGGAATTACAAGGAATGTAAGGAAAAGCTAGGAGAGGAGGAATATTGGGAAGTTAAAAAATGGAACGGGGACACAAAGGAACAATGGGCAAGGTTAAGATGTGGGAGTGTGGGGAGGGGAAAAGAAAAGGGGTTTCAGGATAGTAAATGTAGGGTCTGCAAGGAAAAAGAGGAAAGCGTAGAACATATATGGATATGCGGAAAAGCAAGAGAGAAAATGGAAGAAGAATGGATAAAAGAAATTGAGGAATTAGGGTTAACTGGGGAGGAGGAAGAAATCAGGAGGAGTCTGAGCAGGACACTGAAAGGAGAATTAAAAGAAAGAATGTGTAGATATAGCAGGAGATTTGAGGAAGAAGCCAGGGCAAACACTGAGAGGGAGTAATGGAAAGATAGAGAGAAAGAAAAAGGGAAGGGGTAGATAAGAAGCGAAAAAGCGAGCGACATTGTAGATATTGTAAATAGCGTTGGAAAATGTAAAAAAAATGTAAATACGGAGAAGGTAAAAAGGAGCAGCTAAGAAAGGGGTTGAGTATAAGTAGTTATAAGTGAAAATGTAAGAGAAAGAGACAAGGGCGTAAATGTAAAAAGAGAAATCTGTACATTGAAAATAAACTATAAATAAATAAAATAAATAAATAGTCTATTCTGAAATATTCAGAAATAAATTATATTAATTCTAAAACATTACTAAAATATAGAGTATCTTTTGATTGATTAAGTAATCGCTACTAATACAACAATACTAAAGTATAAATTATGTATTGATTTGCTGAGAACTCTTCACTATTAGTACATTACTGAAATCTGCGTCATCTCCACTAACAGTACATTACTAAAATTTAAGTTATTTATTAATTGGCTGAGTAATCGCCATTGATTATACATAATTGAATTATAAATCATATATTGATTGATTAGCTAAGTAATCGCCATTAATTATGAATTGTTAAAATATTACTTTTCTATCAATCTGCTAAATTATCTTCACTAATAGTACATTACTAAAATTTAAATTACATATTAAATAACTAAGTTATCACTGAAAACTAAATATCATATGTCATATTGATAATTGTAAATAAAATAAGAATTCAACGTAATTATATTAAAATTAGAAATGTAAATATTGGCCAAATAATCGTCACAGAAACTATATTCAAAATTCAAATGTTAGATATACTTAATAATAAATTGTATTAATATTAAATCAGTAATCGTTAAGTTTTTTATGTAGCGATATATTAACACTATCATAATTTATATATATGTATACAGGGTGAGTCATTTTAATCTTTAATCTCAATTATCTCGTTGGCAAAGCATGCCAGCGAAAAAAGTTTCGGATAAAAGTTTTAGGATTTTTCCCTGGCTATCTGATGATGACCTTGACAATGTCATTGAGCGTGACCTACAAGGTCATTTGAAGGTCAAGTCGATTTTTTCAAATAGAAACCCCTACTTTTGGCACCAGAAATGGAAAGAGCGGGAAATTTTACGTTTGAATATGCCCTTGCCTTGACCTTGAATGCAATGGTCAAGGTCATTGGCCATGCCGATAACAGTACAACTGGTTAGCTGAACTCGAATGCATTCAAGGAGAAAATGTTACCCACAAAAGTTTCAGTTTTCTCCCCGGCTGACGAATGGTCATCTTGACCCTGTCGTTAAACAGGATCTTCCAGGGCATTTCAAGGTCAAGTTGATTTTTTGGAATGGAAACCCCTACTTTTAGCCCCATAAATGAAAAGAGAGTGACATGCGTTCAAAAATGAAAAAATTTTCAATATTTCCAGAAATTTTCAATATTTTCTAAAATTTTCGTAATTTTTTCAGTTTTCAAAAATTTTCAAAGTCATTCCATTATTTTGTATTGGTGTCAATTTTCAAAATTCTTGATGTAGTTAAGTCATTCCATTATTTTGTATTAGTGTCAATTTTTGAGAGTGAACTACTCTTAACAGTTATGTAGATAGCAAATTAGTGCAGAAAAGCTTAATCGTGTTTTTTACTTCTTGTAAATCGATAATTATTATTGAAAAAAATCTGTTTCCCTGTTTACTGGTCTGTAACAAATTATTTTGATTTTGATCATGGCTGATTATGGTCCCAACGAAATCGTTGATATGATCATGATTTTGGGAGAAAGTCGAAATAATTATGCAGCAGCTACCAGACTTTATGCTGAACGCTATCCCAATAGGGGACACCCAAGTAATGTTACTATTCAAACCTTAACTCAGAGAGCTCGAAATGGAGCTTTTGTTCGTCAACGCCGTCATCATGAATACGACGAAAACGATCCTCGTGTTATTACCATTCTAGCGATTATTCATCTTGATCCTCACATTAGTACTCGACAAATAGAAAGAGAAATAGGTATACCTCAATCAACAGCATCCCGAATATTGAGAGCGAGAAGATATCATCCTTATCACATAACATTAACACAACAGTTAACTCCAAATGATATGATTTTGCGAGTACGTTTTTGTCGATGGGCAATACGAATGATTCAACAAGATCAAGACTTTTTCAGGCACGTTCTTTTTTCAGATGAATCAACATTCAGAAACACTGGAGAATTGAATAGACATAATTGCCATTATTGGTCAGATGAAAATCCTCATTGGTTCAGGCCCATAGACAATCAACACCGCTGGAGTGTTATGGCCTGGTGTGGAATCATCAATGGCTATTTGATTGGTCCTTATTTCTTTGAAGAGAACGTGAATGGGGTAAACTTTTTGAGATTACTTCGAGACATTTTACCTGAATTACTAGAAAATGTAGACCTAGCCACAAGGCTAAGAATGTGGATCCAATTAGATGGAGCACCACCACATTATGCACGCATTGTTCGTGATTATTTAAACACCCGCTACAATGGCAGGTGGATTGGGCGAGGTGGCCCAGTTGCCTGGCCCCCTCGTTCACCTGATTTAACCCCTCCCGATTTTTACTTATGGGAATATCTTAACAATGTTGTTTATGCTCAAAGGCCAACAATGCGAGATAATATGATCGAACGCATTCGTACAGCTTGTGCAGCAATCCCTCGAGATGTTCTACTTAGAACCACAAGACAATTCAGAGCTCGACTTGATCTTTGCATCCAAAAAACGACGGTTTCGAACAATTAATCAATGTTTAACTCCAGTTAACATTCCATAAAAATACCAAAAAAATAACAAAAAGGGAAAAAAAAAACAAATAAAAAAAAAATAAAACAAAAAATGGGATGCTAAATCCTTTTGACAACCTCCTCGATGGTGCATCCTGGGTTCGGCTGTCAAAGGTAATTTTCGCACAAAAGATGATTTGTTTCCAAAATCACATGTTCGAACGTAAAATTTCCCGCTCTTTCCATTTCTGGTGCCAAAAGTAGGGGTTTCTATTTGAAAAAATCGACTTGACCTTGAAATGACCTTGAAGGTCATGCTCAATGACATTGTCAAGGTCATCATCAGATAGCCAGGGAAAAATCCTAAAACTTTTACCCGAAACTTTTTTCGCTGGCGTGCTTTGCCAACGAGATAATTGAGATTAAAGATTAAAATGACTCGCCCTGTATATAAATTTTTATATACAGGGTGACCCAATTTAAACGGGCACCGCTCATAACTCGTCAGGGACAGCCACAATCGAAAAAATGGTAGAGACCAAAGTTGTAGGATATCGAAGGGGCAACCCGATGGTGACCTTGGATTTGACCTTGAACGCGTTTTTCAAGGTCATTTGAAGGTCAACTTTGGATTTTTAAATAGGAACCCCATTCTTTTATTGCGGGAATGGAAAGAGCGGTAAATTTTACGTTCAGAATGGTATGTTCGGTTGCGGCACTGAAGGTCATCGCAAGGTCATGCAGCCAGAATGAAACCCCGCCTACGTAATTCCTCTAGCAACGCCAAATTAAAAAAAATTGGTAGAGATTAAAGTTGTAGGCTATCGAGGGGACAACCCGATGGTGACCTTGGATTTGACCTTGAACGCGTTTTTCAAGGTCATTTGAAGGTCAACTTTGGATTTTTAAATAGGAACCCCATTCTTTTATTGCGGGAATGGAAAGAGCGGTACATTTTACGTTCAGAATGGTATGTTCGGTTGCGGCACTGAAGGTCATCTCAATGTCCTGCAGCCAGAATGAAACCCCGCCTACGTAATTCCTCTAGCAACGCCAAATTAAAAAAATAATATTTTTGGCGGAAGGCCGAGTGTGAGACTCTTTCGACAATTTTCGGAGGCTATTTTTATTTTTGCAAATCGAAAGTTCGGGCGGCAGGTACGGCGCGGGGCCGGGGCGCCTGCTTGAAAATCATTCGTGAGTTAAGCGTCGTAGGGGAAGGTTCGACGGAGTCGCGGTGGCAAGACTGAGCGCGGGACTTATTTTAAAAGGCTTATTTCGGGAGCCATTTTTATTTTTCGCACATCAGGAGTTCGGGTAGGTAGGTGGCGACCACCTAGAGGAGTCATTCGCAAGTTAACCGTCGGAAGGGATCATTCGGGGAATAGCGAGACTTATGTTTGGACGCTAGCGAGGGCTCATTTGCGTCTTGGCCGCTGGACAGAGAACATCTAAGAAGGGATTTCATCTCGGATACAAAGTAAAAGTAAAGTTTCAAAAAAAATAATTTGACCTTGAAATGACCTTGTAGGACTGGCTCAAATTCGAGGTCACAATTCTCTCCCCCCCCCCCCCCCCCCTATACAAGAACTTTGGTCTCTACCACTTTTTTTTAATTTGGCGTTGCTAGAGGAATTACGTAGGCGGGGTTTCATTCTGGCTGCAGGACATTGAGATGACCTTCAGTGCCGCAACCGAACATACCATTCTGAACGTAAAATTTACCGCTCTTTCCATTCCCGCAATAAAAGAATGGGATTCCTATTTAAAAATCAAAAGTTGACCTTCAAATGACCTTGAAAAACGCGTTCAAGGTCGAATCCAAGGTCACCATCGGGTTGTCCCCTCGATATCCTACAACTTTAATCTCTACCAATTTTTTTAATTTGGCGTTGCTAGAGGAATTACGTAGGCGGGGTTTCATTCTGGCTGCATGACCTTGCGATGACCTTCAGTGCCGCAACCGAACATACCATTCTGAACGTAAAATTTACCGCTCTTTCCATTCCCGCAATAAAAGAATGGGGTTCCTATTTAAAAATCCAAAGTTGACCTTCAAATGACCTTGAAAAACGCGTTCAAGGTCAAATCCAAGGTCACCATCGGGTTGCCCCTTCGATATCCTACAACTTTCGTCTCTACCATTTTTTCGATTGTGGCTGTCCCTGACGAGTTATGAGCGGTGCCCGTTTAAATTGGGTCACCCTGTATATTGTATATATGTGATGACACATTTCTGAATAATTTGTAATGCGGGCATTATTATAAAGAATGTTACAATTAATAAATAACGACAGTCTCCACCATGCGAAACGCAAAAAGCAAATTTACAACTAATATTAATATAAATAATCATTAATAATAGTATCATTTCCAGGCTTCTTTACGAAAACAGGTATAAAACAAGAACATATCTGCACAAATGATTATTTGCAGCATCCTATTCATACGGACTAAATCTGCAAATTACGTCCTGTAATATGCATGAATACATAGAGCAGTCGTCATTTCTCATTCACAAACAAATATCTTCAGTAAACCAAATCATTTCTGCACAGATGATTATTCGCAGCATTCCTTTCATCCGGACCAAATCTGCAGATTAAGACTTTTAATATGCGTGGATATATAAAGCAGTCGTCATTTTTCATTTACAACCATATATCTCCAAAAAGCAGACCATACCTGCACAGATAATTTTTCGCAGCATCCTTTTCATCTAGACCAAATCTGCAGATTACATTTTGTGATATGCGCGAACACATAGTGCAGTCGTCATTTCTCATTCACTAAAAGATATCCTTAATAAATGCGATTACATCTTCACAGATGATTTTTTGCAGCATTGCTATCATCCGGACCAAGTCTGCAGATTACGTCTTGTGATATGCGTGAATATATAAAGTAATCGTCGTTTCTCATTCAGAAACAGATATCTTTAAAAAACCAGATCATATCTACACGGATGATTATTCGCAGCATCGCTTTCATCCAAACATAATTTGCAGATTACGTCTTGTAATATGTGTGAATACATAGAGCAGTCGTCATTTCTTATTCACAAACAGATATCATTTGAAAACCAGATTATATCTGTACACATGATTATTCGCAGCATCGTTTTATCCGGACCAAATCTGCAGATTACGTCTTGTGATATACGTGAATACATACAGCAGTCGTCATTTCTTATTCACAAACAGATATCTTCAAAAAACAAGATCATATCTGCACAAATGATTATCTGCAGCATTTCTTTTATCTGGACCAAATCTTAAGATCACTTCTAATGATATATGTAAAACATACATATGTATCTATGTGGCGCATATGATTTAAAAAATAATTTAGATTATAAATACAAATAAACATATTTGCCATTTTCCTCTAAAAAGAT
This sequence comes from Nasonia vitripennis, assembly GCF_009193385.2. Classification (NCBI taxonomy): domain Eukaryota; kingdom Metazoa; phylum Arthropoda; class Insecta; order Hymenoptera; family Pteromalidae; genus Nasonia; species Nasonia vitripennis. Next base: position 1,687,615 of record NW_022279600.1, read on the forward strand.
TATCATTCACAGCATCCGACACATCTGGACCAATATTACTGTATTTTTGATACATGTATACATATACTTTATTTCTAAGCAACTAATAAAAAAAATTACATAAATATAAATATTTATCATTTTTTCATACCTATATGTAATTTCTGTGAAATGTTTTACGACCCGGTCACTTTTTGTGAACCATTCTTTATCGGATAAGTGTACCTAATTCTTATTTTTTTTTTTCAGTTGGATTATGTATTTATGTTTATACCACATATCTATCGTAATCGCATATAAAAATAATATCCCTATCCCAGACGCGTGAATATTTCCTTGGGCTAGCTTTGTATAAAGTTTTCACCCGCAACAAACCTAGCTATCTTGTGGAGCTATTCCCACTTGCTACGACTGAACTATATAAAGGCTCTTTCCAAATTCAAGAAATGCCTCTCTGAGATTCAATACCTGTCAGCATCTCTTTGAGCAATTCTCTTGCGCTATTTAAGAGTTGCTTTTATGAGTACGCTTTTATGAGTCGCTGCTTGATGTTGCAAAGGAATAAAAAATTAAAGGGAGCAGAACCCTACTAAAAAAATCATGTGATAACTACGTGGAAATCATGCGAAAATCACGTGAGATTTTCGATCAATTTTTACGTGGTTATCACGTGATAATCGCGTGACTATCTCGTGATTTATAGTAAAATTTAGGAATATTATTAAAAATGTTAAAACAATATTTATAAATTAAGAAAATGGATAATTAGCAATAAAAAAGGATCAAAATAAAAAATATTCTGTGATCGAGATTTGAACCCTTGGCGTGGAAATCTATGCTCTACCATTTGAGCTATTCGCATTCTTTGACGGTTAATGCATGAAAACTATTCACATGTATAGAAATATAATTTTTGTTCATGCATGTTACAATTAACTATTATTTAAATAACAAAAACTTCAGAGAATTAATTATTACTAGTAACCTCGAAAAAACCGCTGCCAATTCTTTGGCGCGTAGCTTCCTTTAACATTATGTATCGCTTTAATATCTGAATTGTTTTTACTTCATATATAATTCTATAAAGTTCTTGTACTTTTTCGTTTGATAGATAAAATTATTTCGAATCAATTATATATGCATAATCAATTATAATTCTCTCTCTCTTTTACTAGCATAGCTATAATTGTTTAACTAAGCTCCAAGAGATATCACCCTCCCTTTTTTACCTGACATCTCATTCACTAACCTATATATTTATAACTGGTTGTCAGTTCTAATAGTTGATTAATTATATATATATATATATATATATATATATATATATATATATATATATATATATATATATATCGATCGTTGCTTCTGTGGATGTCCTCGCAATTACACTCTGGCGTACGGGTCTTTTAGTAGATATTATAGCTGCTGTCGCAAAAATATTGTCGATATACCACTTCTAAATTCTTGCGTACAATAACTACATTATGTTTTACCACTTTCTCCTCCTCCTTTTTGTAGCTGTCATGCGTGATTTCCTTGTCTAAGAGCGGATTCGGTAGGAATCATAGAAGCTCCTCTTCCGTATCGCTTACTATCTCCATGTCAATGGTAGATGATAGCGGCAGAGCTTTTTCTGGTTCCACTTCTGGAACTGAAGCTATGTCTACTGTTGTATTTGCTACTGCAGTTACTGATAACGATGATGTTAGCAGGTTGTATAGTATAGGGGACGATGTTCATGTTTTATATCTTCTTATGTACTTAATTACAGCTTGTCGAAAGATGACAGACGACTGACCGCCATAATCACAGATAAAACAATTCTTATTCTTTTCAAGATGCACACGTGCAGGTAACTATATGCTTCTTTCGGTGTACATGTACCTCGCTCGTAGTGTAGGATACGCTGCGTTGCAAGTAGAAGCTGCCGGTTGAAAGTATGACTCACTAACCGCCGATGATTTCCTCGAAATCTTCTGACCATTGCGATCTATAGGGCGATCTCTCTCACAGCTTTCTAACTGCAAAACTTGATTTTTTGGCAAAATGAAACATTGAAAAAATCGCTATTTCTTTTTTGTGTACGAACGTAATAATTCACTATGTGTTTTTAGAGAAAAAGCGTATCTACATGAACATCAATTAGCGTTTTTGTCGTTTTAGCAGTGAGTAGTAACGTCTTTCTCGCAACTCTCAGCTAGGAGCACGACAAAGATTTTAATGGAAAAGTTAAAAGACTTATTTTATTATAAGACACGATTTTATTATTGAATGCGTGACGCAAACAGTGAAGCGTGGGGCTCGAGTCAAAGTAAAGTAAATTCGTAAATTCAGTATATATACAGGTGAAATCCAAAAGGTTATCTAACAATAATCTAAGTATAGCATTAACCCTCTCGTCACTCGGTCGATCTAATAAAGTTAATATGGCAAGGACACAGCAATTCATCACCTCTATATCGTAAATTAGGGAAGAGTCGTTCAGAGTATGAATCACCTTAATAATTTTGCCTGTAACTTTTGATAGAACCAGAAAAAATAAGTGGCCAAAAACAGACAGCTTCCTTGACCCGTTTTCTATAAAAATAAAATTTTTCGTGACCCTATATAGAGTCAATAATTAATTATTGCAAACACTGTAAAAGTCACGATTTGGGGTTTTTCAAAAAGTGGTGTCCAGTATGAATCACTTAGATTTTCAATGAATATTCAGGTTTAAATAATCCGTAATATCATTTATAATACTTTTAATAGTTGACTAGGGGGGGTACCCCCCTGCTCGCTTCGCTCGCCAATCACCTAATTTCAATTTTATAATTTTTAAATCTTAGTACGATTTGGTTGTTTATTCCAAAATGATTGATTTTTTAATTAAACTCGCTTCGTTGGCCAATCTCCAATTTTAAAATAGGTAGTAATTTATACGTTGAAAATATTTCTACTGCAGTTCTAATTTTAATTGTATTCGATATTCGAAAATCTATTATGTTCAAACTCGCAGTGGTTATATATCTTCTTGGCGGCTTTTTATTCACGTCGCGTCAAAAATTTGGTTACGTTTGAGTTAAATTCGAAGTTTTACTCGCGATTTTTTAATGCTATATGCACAAATAGTTTGGTTCTTCCTATAAAACTGAATTCAAAATTAAATCGCGAGTTTTTATGTATAAATTATTGTGCGGAATACTAAATCCAGGCTGCAATCATTTGAAAGAGAGAAGGAGAGAGAGAGAGAAGGCGAGTGAGAAAGAGGAAAAGAGAGATAAAGAGAACCATACTCAACTTGAAAGTTGAGTATTATCAATCTATAAAAATTTAACATAGTAGCTAGACAGAATATCCAATAAAATGTCAGAATGTGAAATAGAAAAAAAATCCTTGGAGATAGCAATTGCTTATTTCGTTGCTTTTCGTATTTTTTGTTTAATACGGAAGAAAATCATATGAAAATTATAGCAAAAATTGTAAATCATGTTAATGAGAATTGGGAATATTTTGAGCCATTTATCGTAGGCGACAAATCTTTAAAAATAATTATAGCATTTGTTCGTGTATATTCTGGAGAATTTCAAGGTGTTAAAATTAAAGATAAATATGATATCGGAAAATATTAATTTTTCATCTTTTCACTGAATTCGGAAAAAAACAGTTATTTTTTATTTTCTTAAGTTTTTTTTGGCTATTTTTTGATTTTTGAAAAACACTATTTTGCGTTTTTTTTCAATCATCCTATTATTACAAACAATACACCTAAAATGCATTTCAAAGAGAATAAAATTAGCTATTTTTCCTTGTTTGGTCCTCGGAATCGACCGCTTTGTTCAGCAGATAAGATGAAAAAGGTTATTTTTTTTTAATTCATACTTCTGAAACTAAACATCATAACCTCACAAAAAAAATCATGTCGTTGGGTCACATGTCAAATTATATCCCATTAAAATTAAGAATGACTTGGCAACTTATTTTTCATGATACGTGCACGAAAAAGGCCACTTTCCATGCATGTAAAATGAATGGAAAATCGAGTTTTTGTTAGCAGCGGGAAAAAACTACTCCATTCGGTGGAAAAAGTTTTTCCTCCCAAGGGAGTAGTTTTTTCCTCACTCTGCAGCCTACCCGATGGATGTGTGTGTCTATATAAGTATTTTCAAAATTTTTGAACTCGTGCTTAAAACCTCACCCTCGCTACAAAAAGCCAATTTCCCCCCCTAGTTGCACAATATACTATTTTCAGTAATGAATGGAAAACTGAAGAAAATGAGTGTTTTTTGTGCCTCGATTACGGACGTAAAAAGTCCTTATTGCACTTGAGATATTGGGAGAAAGTAGATATTTTATGTGTTTTGGCTAAGTTCGTTGCACAGCTTTTAAACCCCTATGGTTCTTAAGATAGTAAGGTTTCAAATTTGTTTGAAAATGTTATAGTAAAACTGTAAAACGATATAGTCAAATGTTTCAAAATTTTATTTGGTAATTTACCATAAAAAGAAGCTGCATGCTGCTAAAATTTTAAACGATTTCGTCGAGCGGTTCTCAAGTAAAGAGCTAAAATGTAAAAGCCATTTTTCTTAAAACTTGCTTTTTCTTAGAGGAGTATCGTTGCATGTCGTTAAAGGCCGCCTTTGCGTATTTTGCGAATTTTTTCCCATTCACCTGCTCATGTACGATAAACTTCTTTTATATCCCTCGTTCTGGTAAGTACCATAGTATTTTGTTAAGAAAATTGCTACTTTAGTAAAATAATTAAATTAATAGAATCAATTGGTAAAATTTGTAATTCTTTTTTTTTTTTGAGTTCAGTCAGTTCATTATTATAAAAATAGATCAGATCCAATATTATAAAAAATAACATTTTTTAACACGCTCCAACATAAAGTTAGTACTTTATCCCCTGCGATTCGGGAATAAAGAGCTACATGTATGTATATAGAAACGGAGACTTCAGAGGAATAACAAGAATCAACGACGAATTTAACATCAGCTATTATATTTATAGCTATGGGGAGCACTGAGCTTATTCCTCGCTGTTATAATATATGCGACAGCAGAGCATACGATTGCCCTTGTGCGTCTCGACTTGGATTTTAGCGTTTTTGCGTGTGTGGATTATTTATTTGAATACAATAATAAATTCTGTGTATTCAAACAATATTTCATTTATTGGAACTACGAATTTAGTTGGAGGAAGCTACGTGCCAATGAATTGGCAGCGGTTTTTTTTGATTGGTTAAGAAAATCCAAAACAAAAAAAAGATCAAACTTTGAAAAATTAGTAGAATAGTAAGTAACAAATTTTTTCTGTCCCTGAGTAATTGAAAGGCAATAATTGAGGGGCAGTAATTTTTCTCTATATTAGGAAGTCAATTTATAATATAGTTGAATTACTATAGTTTTTATTTCCTATACATACCTAACATTTGTTTTTCTACTACGACGAATGAGGGGGATGGCGAGCGGAGCGAGCAGGGGGGCACCCTCCTAGTATAATTAATTTTAATTTTTAGTTAAACCATAAATTATTATTAAGCTTTCTGTTGATTCTAAGGAACTGTTTACTTATCAATTGAAAATCTTCTTGTTTATTAATAGTGCCAATTTTAGATTGTGAAAGTAATAGGTATAAGAGGCTGCAGGGCAAGGGTAAACATTTTGAAAAAATAAAAATTAGAAAGGGTAAAGATAAGAAATTTAAAATTTATAAACTGATATTCTGAAATGAAAAAATTTTTGAAACAAAATTTTGAATCAAAATATTACGAAAAGTGACATATGTAGTTAAAATATTGCAAAAACAATATTTTTAGGAATTTCCAAATTTAGGTTTTTAAAATTTTACCTTTTATTATAAATCAATTCGTAATTTTCTCCTTTTATATCTTTATTTTTCAAAATTTTTCCCCTTATCCGAGACTGATTTCCGAAAGCCTTTTAGAGTATTTATGTTTTGTAGGAGAGTTATTTATTTAACTCTCCTACACTTGGCACTTATACTTCTTTAATTTTTATTCTTTTTACTCACATGTAATTAGCTTTATGAAACTCACAAGGCTTGTCATGGGTTAGGAACCTACTGTGTATAGTCAAGTAAACAACGATTGCAAGACACGGGGACTGACAAACTCACAACCGTAACCGCATTAGTCAAGAGTAAGTCGAAGCATTCTCTCAACTGATTAACTCTATACCGAGAGTATTCCCTCGATGTCTTTTAATATCCGCTCATACCTCGGCGTGTTAGCCATGAATCTACTTAGGGATTATTATTATTATTATTATTATTATTATTATTATTATTATTATTATTATGCTCTATACTGCGATTATTTAATTAACAAACTGATACCTATAATAATAATTTAGAATGAAGGTGACGGTTACAACACTCAGTGATGAGATTTTTGTTCTTGATGTCAGTGAAGATTTGGAATTGGAAAATTTTATAGCATTTTGTGAAGTCGAAAGTGGAATTGCTGCACACGAAATTGTCATTTTATTCAATGGACAACCGTTATTAGATTCAAAGATGTCTCTTCGACAGTACGGTATACACGATGAAGACGCAGTGATTTTGCAAAGAATACGTCAGATGAATAAAGATCCTTTTTTTTCTCAGAATGGTACGTTTTTATTCTTTAAAAACTTCATATGCATGTTTTTAAATTTGTATCTTCAAGTTCTGAAGATACAAATAAACGCGCGTGTGCTGGTCGATTTTAAATTCGAATTTGTATTTTAATTTGAATGAGAACGTAAAATGTAAAGTGAAAATATTTATAGTAACTGAAATCTGAAAATGATTCTCAAATAAATTTAAAGAGATACTGATATTGAGAATCTCTTAAATTTTACTCGCTTAGAACCCTTTACAGCTCCGGTGTACGACATAATCTATGAAATTTACCTGATTGTTTTAGCGCTCGATATATAAATAGATTCTAAATTTCAAACTTTTAGGAAAAAATAAATTTCGATCTGTCGCCAAAAGAGATAGCCTACATCTGAGCCTTTTGTATCAGTTGTGTAAAGCGCGTCTAAGGCTGCTGGTATATTCATTAATTATATTGATTTTTAACAGTCCTGCTCATTTCCATTTGCGTCAATTCAAACTATTGTTCATATAAAGTTGTGACGTATCGGCGACTCTAAGGGTGTCCAAGCCTGTAAAACGTTTTTATACGCAGGAGAAAATCCCCCATAAATTTTGCTTCCTCCTAGAGAAAGCTTTGCAATAGTAAAATTTTGAGTTTCGTCAAAACTTCCAGAAAATACTTTTTGGTGTGTTAGAAGTTCAAATCAAGTGTTTTTAGAAAATGTCCATATGGATGTGCGTGTGTGTGCGTGCGCGCGCATGTGTGTGTATGTATACCGTAATATTTCTGGAACTGCTCTGTCAATATCAATAAAATTTGACACGCTGAATATAGAATTTGACATTCTGAATTCGGAAAAAACAGTTATTTTTTATTTTCTTAAGTTTTTTTTTGGCTATTTTTTGATTTTTGAAAAACACTATTTTGCGTTTTTTTTTCAATCATCCTATTATTACAAACAATACACCTAAAATTCATTTCAAAGAGAATAAAATTAGCTATTTTTCCTTGTTTGGTCCTCGGAATCGACCGCTTTGTTCAGCAGATAAGATGAAAAAGGTTATTTTTTTTTAATTCATACTTCTGAAACTAAACATCATAACTTCACGAAAAAAAGCATGTCGATGGGTCACGTGCCAAACTATATACATTAAAATTTCAAGTGATTTGACCACTTATTTTTTCAATAATAAATCGAAAACTGAAAAAAATGAGTTTTTTTTGTTCCTTGATTATGGACGTAAAAAAGCCTTATTGCACTTGAGATTTTGGGAAAAAGTAGATATATTATGTGTTTTGGCTAAGTTCATTGCACAGCTTTCAAACCCCTATGGTTCTATAGATATTCCTTTTTTTTAATTTTTTGATTCCTTAGATTTTCTAATTCATTTATTTCTAAATTAATTAATTAAATCTAAGAAATATTATTTCTAAAATAATGCAGTCAAATGCTTCAAAATTTTATTTGGTGATTTACTATAAAAAATGCTGTATGTTCCTAAAATTTGAAACAATTTCGTCAAGCGGTTCTTAAGTAAAGAGCTAAAATGTAGAAACTGATTTTTCGCAAAATTTTTGCTTCCTCTTATAGGGGTGTCGTTGCACGTTGTTAAAGTCCTCCCCTATGAATTCATGTAATACTGATATATTCCGTGAAAAAAATTGACGGCAGCGTTCGTATTCTATAATAAAAAAATAGAGGGGTCTGCAAACTTTTGGACAATGAACCATCCAAAACTTATATATGTTATATATTATGTATCGAAAACCGCTTCATACATTAGCAGACCGATTATACTGTATATTAAAACAATACTTTATTTATTAGATCCATAAATTTAGTTGAAGGAAGTTACGTGCCAATGAATTGGCACCGGCTTTTCTTGTGTATGTCATAACCAAACGAAGGTACTTGTTTATATAATAAATAAATGAGCCTTGTAAACTAAGGTGCTATACTGAATGTTTACAACGTTCTACACTGGCGCTACTAATAAAAAAAGTCTACACGTTTTTGTTAATGGAATCAATTTAAAGTAGAAAATGAGTTATTCGCCAAAAAATGGAAAATCATTTTATCCATTGAACAGAAAAGTACAAAAACTGTATAGAATTATGTAAGGAGTAAAAACAATTTTGATATTAAAGCAATACATAATGTTGATGAAAGCTACATGCCACAGAATTGGCAGCGGTTTCTTTATCTCTGTTGCCACAGCTAACATGGTAGAGTTTCTTACATATCAGATGATAAATAATTGAGGGTTTTTTTTAGTGCGACAGTTGTAAAAAGTTTACTCGTGTTTAGGTAAGTCTACCTCACCTACTATCTTGGCAGAAATGAAAGAAAATATTGTTCCTTAATCTTATGTATTGTCTAAATATTAATTTAATAATGCATTAAATAGTAATATATTGATAAGTTGAATTTGTTAATAAGTTGGTAATTATATAAGTTGAATAAAAATATCGAGCTGTGAATTTTACATAGCAACCGCTAAATCCATTTTTTAAAGATTTGCCATAAGAGTTCCTCAGCGTCTCCGTCGTGAAGGTCGGGATATCTAGGGGTGTCACCTCCCCTCTTATAGGCCAGATTGGTGCGCGGAAGTCAAAGTAGGCCAGTACATATGATGGCACTGCTGAGTTAAACATTTTACGCAGTAAGCAAGCAGTAAAGTACTTTCTGCAGCCATTGCAACTCCTGCCTGTACGGGGAGATGTGCTCGTCTCTCCTTACACCATGGATGTAACGGATCCCTGTATTCATGAGTCTCTTTAGTTTTGTGGCAAGTTCTTAAATCAGGTCACAGTACACAAGTGAGCAGTAGTCGATTATCGGAAAAAAGAGCGCTTGCACTAAATACTTGCGCAGTCTGAGATTGGTAGTCTTTCTAAAAAAGTAAAGCCTGTACATTGGTGAGTGTACACGCTTACATTGGTGTGACGTGCCCTGTCCACGTAAGTTTAGAATCAAGCACCAATCCCAGATTATGCACAGAAGATTCAAACTTGACAGCTCAACCCATTATTCTCTCGGCGTTAGCACTCATCTTCTTAGAACAAGAATCGAGCTCCTTAAGATGGCATTGACTGTAAATTTGCAGGTCATCTGCGTAGATTAGATGGGAGACTTTAAAATCTAAGCAGAAACCGATGATGTTGATGTACAATGCAAACAGCAAGGGACCCGGGACAGAACTCTGCGGGACACCGATGTTAAGGTGTCGAGATGAAGAACATTTGCTATTGTCACCAACAAAGGTTTGCTCTCTTCCAGTGAGATAGGAGGCAAACCAACGGATGACTTGCTTTGAAAAGCCGAAAGTGGATAGCTTTCTCAGGAGCCTGACGTGACACACAGTGTCAAACGCCTTACTGAAGTCGAAAAAAAGAAGTTTGACTTTCTTTTTGTTAACCCCTACCCCGACATCGTCAGTTAGCTTAATAAAGCCAGATTGTGTGCTGTGGCCAGTGCGGTAGCCTGTTTACAGGTTGTCGAGCAAGAGCCTTGATTCAAGGTACTCCGAGACTTGCCTGTGCACCAGCCACTCCAGGGCCTTGAAGAAAAGGCAGAAGAGAGAAATCGGACAATAGTCAGTCAGGGCTATTGGTGAACTAACCTCGTTAATTGCGCGCACAAGCCACAATTTCCAGGCAAAGGGGATGCTTGACTTACTCAAAGGCAGGTTGAAGATTCGACAAAGTGATTGAGCGAGTACTAGCATTGCCTTAGAAATAACAACCTGCGGGATGCCGTCACTCCCTCTGGCCTGAGTGTCAAAATGTAATACTGCAGCTAACACGTCTAATTCAGTTACACATAGTGCTGAACTTAAAATGTCCAGGAAGGTCTAGACTTTCCAGGATGTGCAGATAATCCTCAACAGCAGGATCAAGCGGATCATTGAAGATTGAGCTGAAATGCTTGTTAAGGTCACCTGCAGAAAAGCGCGAGGGTAAGGGAGCCTTGGAGGAAGTAATTCCAAGTTTTTCCAGCTCTCTCCAGATCTTGGCAACATCAATCATGGCCGACAGGCCTAAATAATAATAATTCAGCCTGGCTTTCTCAAACTGTCTGTGAGCGTTGTCTCTAGTTAGTTTATAGATTTGCAGATCAGAATCGAGCCTGGAAACCTTAAAACGCCTGTAAAGTACCCGTTTCTGATGCGAGGTCACGAAAAGCCGTAGTAAACCACAAGCGACGCTTTCGTCTCGATTTCACGATCCATAATGGGTCCAGATGATTAATAACATTCGTTAGGTTAGTGTTAAGCATTGTGATGCATTCGTCGAGTGATAAAGAAGTGAGGGATGACCAGTCACATGCGCTAATATAGTCCCTAAGCTTCTCGGCACTGATTCCTTTATAGTTTCTGTAAGTGTATGTGTTAGGTGCGTGGCGTGGGATCTGTACGTCGAGAGTGGTCGTGATAAGGTCATGTCAATTGATGATAGGTAAGCTCTTTCCAGTAAGATAGCAGGCGATCCCGCTTATCAATTAGGCATAGGTCAAGCCAGCTATCAGAACCCTATTTGTGATGGGTGGTACCATACGGAATTTATGAGAGGGAGTTTTCATTATTAAAGGCCCTGATGAAATTGGTGTCTTCAGATAAAGATAGTTGGTCTGAGTTAAAGTCACCCATGATGACCTTTGTGGAGTAGTTGTGCATGTGGGTTGTTAGTTGGTCAATAAAATTAGAACCTTAAAAGAAAGGAGCATAGGATGTACGATACATAACCCCCACAAAGATAGGTGAACTCCCTTTGCCGATACCTCACAGAAAAGGTATTCAGGCTTTCCTGGCTTACTCTTCCAATCACCATTACGAGATAACACTAACTGACAGTGATGTGTACATAAATGGCTACACTTCCTTTGATCCTGTTTTTGTCGCGTCTATACAGTAAATAATCATCCAATAACGGAGATACTTTTATGTATCGCATGTACAGTTTCCCGTCCCTCACGTATTCTTGGCAACCCTGCTTCCTCTTGACCTCTAACCTAGCCTTCGAACATAGCTTGTGGACGTCTGGAGGGAGTAGCTTGTTTATGTTTATGAGCCTTTGATGGTCCGGGCTCAGAGATTTTGCCTCCTCCAGTAAGCTGGCATCCAGTTCAGTGGTGTGAAGCTTACGTTTTCTCGGTTTAGCGATGATAATCGAACGGGCAAGTGCGCTTGAGGAAAGGGCGACGGCTAATGGTGGTAGTCTGCCGTCACTTCTGGTGGTGTTGTTCGTCGCACTAAGCCTCCCCATGGTACTGACGGGTGCCACGTCTCTCCTGAGGACCGTACAGTCAAGCGCATCGATTACTGAGCAGGGGTGGCGATGCAGCAAGGTGTCACAGGAATAGTGCAGACCCGAAAGATGACAGAGAAGAATTGCAGTCTCTAGCAATTTATATATCACTGTGAAGGTTGCAATTCGGCGCGTGCAACGAGTTACAACAAAAGAAGGCCCGAAGACAGGATGCGGCAGGAAAACGGTGAAAAAAGAGACGATCAGCAGAGCTGTCAAATCTACTCACCAGAGGTATAAGAAGGGAGAGACAGAGAGAGAGAGAGAGAGAGAGAGAGAGAGAGAGAGAGAGAGAGAGAGAGAGAGAGAGAGAGAGAGAGAGAGAGAGAGAGAGATTCTTCCTGTGTTCACAATATTGGAGATCGAGCGATTGCAGTCCAAGTTTGAGTAATCTTTGGACTCGACAGTTTCGGCTTTGCTTTTGAACGCTTTGCTTGTGGTCGCTGGGCGTTGGCTCGGCTGGTGGCGATTCTCTTTGCCCGCCAGGGGGGATCTCAGCCGGTTGGCTTGTCTGCAGCCCCAGGCGTATTTTTGGATGACTCCTAGCCTTGGTCGGTAGAGCAGCTTCCAGCCGAGAAAGGACTACTAGGCTGTTTACTCTTCCGACGTCCTTGGATTCGCCCTCACTCTTCTTAGTTGTTGATCAGCAGCTATGGAGTAGAGAGGACGAGGTTCAAGATTGAATTAAGAGATTTGAGGGTAGAGAATGAATTTTGAGAAGGTAGAAACTTTCAGATGTTACAAGGTAAGTAGAAATGGGAAGATTTCCAGGAGGTTTCTAACTTTATTGGTTTGCTACTGTTTATTTTAACTGCTATTAATTCTAAGTAGTTGCAAATTTTCTCAACTTCTGCATATGCTTGAATAATTTAATTTTTAGTTGAATCTGTTATAATTATTTAATGCAGCTTTATTAACTAATGCACGTGTTTGTAAAGTGTAATCTTACAGTTCAGCAGTATTCCATTAATATTCGTATCTGCTCTGACGCTTCAGCAAACTAAGCGGCTAAACGCAAAAAAAGTTTCTACCACAAATTTTGAGTGTTTTTTTAATTTAGTTGAGCAAGAAGAACTTCTAGCTAACTATATATGTGCGAGAGATGTGTACATGTAAATCTCGTACACAATAACAACTTTGTGTTTAGATCATATTTGTGTTTGTTCTACTTCACCACTCTTATTGTCTATGCTTCAGGCTGTCACAATAGGCACGATAGGCCCGCGTCCAGTGTAAGTGTGTAATGTAAATAGGCCTGAATGTGCTTGTATTGATGTGAAAGTTTTTCGGCTACGTAATTCCGCTCTCTCCCTTTATAAGACGTAACTTAAGCGCCTTATCTCGACTCAAGAGCATCCTCCCACCTTGAGTCGAATTATAGCCCTTAATTCGATTATAAATTTCAATAAAAATCAACTGTAAATCAATAAAATGTGGTTAAATAAATACGTTTCTTTAACTACGAATAAAAAAGCTCCAAGAGCTAGATTAGAACTTCAACATAACAAACGATAGCACGGCGCCTTAGCCACCACAGCTTCGACATCTTTACTTCTACAATATTGAAAGTCGCATATGATCATAGCTCCGTGTGGGGTCTTTTATTGTAATTGGATCTAAGCTTGAGTTTGATTTTAAGTTTAAGCTTTAAATTAACGTTTTTCGTTTTAGTAAAAATATTACGTGTATGTCGATAATTGTTGAATGTATGAGTTAAGGTTAGTATATAATAAACCTACCATAGGCATTGCTAATACAATTCAGTAGTTGTAATTTTGTTATAATATTTAAAAAATTTTATTTATATGATATCCATCAAGCAACCCATTGGACATTCACGTTTCCTGTAACATTATTGCTAACTATAGGTGTGTATCATCTAGTACACTGTTCTACGCGGAAGCAAAGCAAAGGTCTACGACCGTGAGACTATCTTGTCCCGGGATCCCGCGCGTGCGCAGTAGCCCAATTCATTCCCGCGCGCCTATTGGTTCATCGCGCTCTTGCTTCGTTCAAACGAGATAAGCGGAGGCAGCTCGAAGAGCCGATATTACTGAGAGCGGGGTTCAAATCCCGTTCATGGAACATTTTTTTTTCACTTTAATTGAAGGATTATGATTTATTAAGTGTAATAAATTATATCTTTCAAAAAAAGTTAATTATACCGTTTTATTTACAAAAGTAAAGAAATTAGGATAAAAACAAGAATATCATCTACAACTAAAATTCTAAAACACATCTGCCCCACGCGTAGCAACATAAATAATAAAATATCTTGGCACATCAGAGGAAGGCGAGTGAAGAATCAAAAACGTAAATGCTCAAACCCAACTACTCTACGCGTACAGCAAGTAAATAATGAAATACGTCGGCATATCGGAGGTAGGGGAGCGTAGCAAGGAAAAAATCCAAAACCAAATTTCGTAAATCCAAATACCCACGCTCCCCGAGTTTAATAATTGATTTAAAATACACCTTGGCACATCTAAGTGAGGCGAGCGAGGCGAGGATAAAATCCAAAACCAAATTACGTAACTCCAACTACCCCACGCTCCCCAAGATTAATAATTGATTTAAACTACACCTTGGCACATCTAAGGGAAGCGAGCGAAGCGAGGATAAAATTCAAAACCAAATTACGTAAATCCAACTACCCCAAGCTCCGCGAGTTTAACAATTGATTTAAACTGCACCTTGGCACATCTAAGGGAGGCGAGCGAAGCGTGGATAAAGTTCAACACCAAATTGCGTAAACCCAACTACCCCACGCTCCCCGAGTTTAACAATTGATTTAAATTACACCTTGGCACATCGAAGAAAGGCGAGTGAAGCGAGGATAAAATTCAAAACCAAATTACGTAAATCCATCTACCCCAGGCTCCCCGAGTTTAACAATTGATTTAAACTACACCTTGGCACATCGATCAAGGCGAGCGAAAGCGAGTGATAAATAAAAAAAATATGCGGAAACCAAGCTCCCCACGCGTAGCCACATAAATAAATAAAATATCTTGGCACTTCCGAGGAAGGCGAATGAAGCGAGGATAAAATTCAAAACCAAATTACGTAAACACAACTACCACACGCTCCCCGAGTTTAACAATTGATTTAAATTACACCTTGGCACATCGAAGAAAGGCGAGTGAAGCGAGGATAAAATTCAAAACCAAATTACGTAAATCCATCTACCCCAGGCTCCCCGAGTTTAACAATTGATTTAAACTACACCTTGGCACATCGATCAAGGCGAGCGAAAGCGAGTGATAAATAAAAAAAATATGCGGAAACCAAGCTCCCCACGCGTAGCCACATAAATAAATAAAATATCTTGGCACTTCCGAGGAAGGCGAATGAAGCGAGGATAAAATTCAAAACCAAATTACGTAAACACAACTACCACACGCTCCCCGAATTTAAGAATTGATTTAAACTACACCTTGGCACATCGATCAAAGGCCTGCGTAGCGAGTAATTAATAAAAAAAAAAATGCGGAAACCAAACTGCCCCACGCGTAGCCACATAAATAAAAAAAATATCTTGGCACATCCGAGGAAGGCGAATGAAGAATCAAAAATGTAAATGCTCAAACCCAATTACTCTACGCGTATAGGAAGTAAATAATGAAATACGTCGGCATATCGGAAGTAGGGGAGCGAATCGAGGAAAAAATCCAAAACCAAATTGCGTAAACCCAACTACCCTACGCTCCCCGAGTTTAACAATTGATTTAAACTACACCTTGGCACATCGAAGAAAGGCTAGTGAACCGAGGATAAAATTCAAAACCAAATTACGTAAACACAACTACCACACGCTCCCCGCGTTTAACAATTGATTTAAACTACACCTTGGCATATCGATCAAAGGCGAACGAAAGCGAGTAATTAATAAAAAAAATTGCGGAAACCAAACTACCCATGCGTAGCCACATAAATAAATAAAATATCTTGGCACTTCCGAGGAAGGCGAATGAAGAATCAAAAATGTAAATGCTCAAACCCAATTACTCTACGCGTATAGCAAGTAAATAATGAAATACGACGGCATATCGGAGGTAGGGGAGCGAACCGAGGAAAAAATCCAAAACCAAATTGCGTAAACCCAACTACCCCACGCTCCTCGAGTTTAACAATTGATTTAAACTACACCTTGGCACATCGATCAAAGGCGAGCGAAAGCGAGTGATAAATAAAAAAAAAATGCGGAAACCTACTCTGAGCCCTCTGGCGCTGCCTTCTTAATCTTAATCTAGTTTTAATCTAGTCAGACACGACCGTAAAAATTCTTCCAGTATTACGTATTTTTAGATTTCAAACGTGCAATATAGATAGGTCTATGACCAAACCTTAAGTGTACAGCGTAATATTAGAAAAGTTTTATGTGTTAATTAAATATGACGAAATGTGATTTTATGTGACGGTATTTTTATAAATATTATTTTCTCTTTTTGTTACACTGTATGCGACACAGTCTTTGTGATATATATTATATTATTTTTTGCTTTTAGCAAATAAAGACCTATCTATCTATCTCTCAGAGTCGACGTAGCGAAGTCCGTGCTGTGTCCACCCTCTACGCAGCGAAGCAGCCAAACCAGTTACCGTCCGAGGAGCAGACAACAGGGAGTTGACGCTTCAGCAGGCAAGCTTTGCCTTGCTCCCAGCCGGCGTTTATCACCACCACTGGTAGCCATCTGCTTCAGCGCTGCCAAGCACACCACGCCATCATCGCCTTTGGCTAATCATTCACCTATTAGGCGCGCTGAAGACGCGCGCTCGGGATCACCTCTTTCCCTGCCTAGGGCAGGAAGGATCGAACGGGCTCGCAGAGTGCTCTGTCGCTCCCAACCTCCTCCCCCCCCAGCAGACCCACTTACATCAAATACATTTATTCGTCTTTTTAAATCTTGAAACAATTTTTCTCTGATTTTGCATGTAAATGGGAAATAATCATGTACATGATTAATTCTTTTATAACATCTTCACTATCAGAACTATCGAGTGCTGAGAAAAGGTCACCTTTTCGTCCATAAAGTCACCTGTCACCAGTAAAAGTGCAGAATATTCATTCGTAAGAGCATAAAAGTACTATCTTTCAATTTTTCTGCTTCCAGAGCACTTCCTCGTGGTGACGGTGGTAACAGATTGTGCCATAATAATGCCTTAACCAGCATTGGTACAATTTGTCAATCTGGTTAAGTCCCTGGATGCTAACTACGCCGTCATGGCAGGGAAATTCGGAAAGAAAAAGGCCTCTGGAGTTCGTCTTGAAGGGGCAGATCAACGAGCGACGAATGTACTGGTTGGGGAGGTCCAGCCGCCGGTACGAGGTAACCCGGCTTTGATTCGAACCACTGTGGTTCATGTGGAAAGTTCTTGCCAAAAACAGCTCGAAAGCATTCACAAACCCGTGAATCGCTGGAGTTTTTTCAACAACAACACCACCAGACATCTAAATTTGTTTGCCATGAATGTTGGTTGTGCTACTATAATAAATCTCAAAAGAAAGAAAAAGTTTCTGTCAGTACGGAATCTCTTGATGATCATTTTATCAAATTGGACATTAAAAGAGCAACTTATAGTCAGAAGGCATGAGCATTTGGTTATCGTACTGGTCGACATCGTGTGTTAGAAACCACTCGTGTTCAGGTCACTAAAGATTTTTGTTTGTATGCGATAGTCACAACAAGTGCAAGTGGTCTGAAGTTCCAAAGACTACATCGAACATAGTTACGGCAAATTAAGTGACTGATATGTTCGATATGTTGCGAAATTCTATTAGCGATCAAAGGCACTACACTGTAAACTTCGATTACTTCTAAGATTTAGAAGAAAGTGTTATAAATTACTGAACTGGTTTGAGCAAACAAAAGTTCTCAGAACTTTTGAATCAGTTGCCATCATTGCATGCTAGTGAAAAATGCCATATAGAATGTGCTCTTGCAATTCACCTTGCAAAATTGAAAACGGGTCACACCGATCAGCAAATCGCTGAAGTTTTTGTTAATGGAAAGCGGTCTACTGCAATAAGGCTGATGAAAAGTGCACGGGAAGCTCTCGACAAAGATTTCACACCCAATTATGTAAGTCTTTTGAATTTGAATCGAGAACTGCTTTTAAATATGCGCACTAACATGTGTGATGATAATTGTCGCCCCAATGGTCATATATTAGACGTAGTTAGACCATTCAAAGCAACTGAAAATAATGCAACCATCATGGGAAAAATTATGTAGAGTATGCCTGAATTGAGGAATACATTCGAAAGAGGCGATTATTTTATTCTGGACAGGGACTTTCGTGATGTTGTAAGATTACTTAAAATCTAAAGAATTCAACGTCGCAATGCCAGTATTTATTCTGTCTGGCCAAACTCAACTCAGTTATATGGCAGCAAATCGCTCGCGTTTTGTCACAAAAATTAGGTTTGCAGTAGTGATAATTAATGGCCATTTTAAATATTGTTTCAAGTATTTTAATGAAGTATGGCAAATCCAATTAATTGCCCATCCAATAACAGACTTCCGATGTTAAGTCGTTCGGCTTATATTAACATCAAAAACCATTTACAATTAAAATATCTGAAAATGATCTAAATTGATGAAAACTGCTGAATCTCATATTCATTGCAGACAGAATGTGTTACAGTGTGTCAGTGTCGGTCATGAGTCGAGTTGCAAAGTGCAAACTAAACATTTATGTTAAACTCGCTCAATGCACCTTGCGAAACTAAAATCGAACATCTGCTAGGTTTTAAAAAAGCCTTGCATGGCTTACCACAACAGTTCGATGTCAGAGCTCCGAACACACCGGTTCGACAATTGGCGATACTTATCTATAAAAGTACAATCAATTTTAAAAACTCAATATCGCATTTTAGCTCTGTCAAACGCGAACAATATTTCACGAGAATTTTATATAATTATTTAAATAAACGATCGGGTTACAGTGAAATACATTTTGTGTTTTGAATTCGTTTACGAAGAAATACTATCCATCCAGTACGAGCCTGAAGCTGCATTCTGTTGACTGAGCATCACATTTACTTAAAGGTAAGGTATTCCTATTTACTTACTAACAGTGAGAGTGGTTAGGTGCGAATTAATATTTCTTACAGCCTTTACCACTACAAATATCATTACGCTCTAATCTATTCATTAAGAGTAGTTAGGACGTAACACCGAAATGCTGCTGCCTTGCACAATGCATTTTATTCAACAATAGTATCGGACCTTGAACATACTAATAAGATTGCACAGCTCATGATAAATCGTTTAGAAACCCCCAATCTTTTGTGCCGTTTGGCGAAAAAAAAGAATTTCAATTCTAAAACTGATTGATTTGTCTCATTAAATGAACATAATGTTGAATGATTTCCTATACTGACGAAAGATGATCTATATCGAATAAGTTTCGGAACATATCAAACCAGACAAGCGAAATCTTACTATTACGATTACGATATAATTGCTCAAGATCCTGTTCTTTTGAGAGCTTGAATCCAATCGAGACACTCAAATCGTACGCGATACTACGTGTACATTGTAGTAGAACTTAATGGAGAAGGAAGTGCTGCCATCAAACAATATTACTGTTCTTGTAAAACTGGATAACAATAAAATAATTGTGACATAGTTCAAATGTAGGTCAATACCTTACCGTAGGATGAGAGAAAGTGAGCGCTAGTTCAAAAGCACGTATACGTAGCAAGGTCGCAGGGAAAGAATAGAAGCCCCTTTTAGAATAATTAGGAAAAGGAAGGAAAGGAGAAAGAGCTGACGATACGGGCGATGGTTGAATAACACTGTTTATGTCGTATAAATAACTATATGAATTTAAAATCACGCGCGGGTAAAATCTTTAAAAGTATTAAAACACGATAAGTTAAATCAGAGAAAAATCCACCCTACACGCTATCACACACACATACAAAATCGGAGAAAGGCAATAGTCAGCGAAGGAGGAGAGGCACTCGCACTTGCCTCGTGCATGGAAAATCGAGCCGCTACGAGGAGAAGAACTCGACTATCAGCAGAAGAAGAGAGTACATGTAGAGACAGGAGGGGTGGCACTCGTATTTGCCCGAGCATGGAAAATCGAGCCGCTACGAGAAGAAGAAGGCGACTATCAACGGAAGAAGAGAGCGCAGGTAGAAAAGTGGAAGCGCAAGCCACCGTATACATGATGTACAGACCTTCGTCACCCGCACAACAAAAAGCTGCGGACAAAGGAAGGTCAAGGTGCGCCGCACTTGACTACAAGACATCTAGAAGTCATTGGCAGTATAGAAGAAAGAAGATGCTCTGCATATCATAGAGGAGCATGCCAAATAAGGAGGTATGCGACGTGCAAGCCTCCTCATTGGTCGAACAGTCCTCTCATAGTTACTCCTATATGCCAAAGGGGAACTGCAAAGAGGCTAAAAGTGATAAGTAACTTCCATATAAGGAAATATGCAGTTTTGGAGGCTCCTCATTTGCCATCTCTCCTCTCACCCACGTTAGACACAGGAATGCAAAGGGGGTGGCAAGGAGGATTTTGAATATAAAAAGCCCGGGGCATAATTGTAAGTGGTTTGATAAATAAATAAAAGGCCCAAAGAGAGTAGACGTCGGAAAAATTTACAAGCGCGGAAGCTCTGCCCGAGCAGAGATCGACTTATGCAAACCGAAGCCCTGCCCGAGCAGGGTCCGATTCACGTAACCGCGTCAACTTCCCAAAATTTCGTAAGAATAGAATTTTTGTTTAATGCTGCATTGTCCTCTACCCGAGAGGAATCAGAATCATAAACCGCGTCAACAAAAGAAAAGGATCGAGAAAGTCCGAAATTTTCAATAGGTCCGGCGCTAGCGCACATTTGCATAGAAGGCGCCAGAATTCGGAGAAGGGCGAAGGGTAGTGAATAATTATAAACAGTCTCTAGAGTCACCTCATCTCACGAAAAATTAGGTTAGTTTGAACTGTCACCTAGAACAGTCACCTCTCTGTTTTACTCCGGACCGGGAATGTTTCTAAGTGCCGATTACCTCGTTCTTACTTTTCGATAGTGCGAGTCATAGTTCTGAAATCCGAAGTGTACTTCAGTGTCAGTAGAATAAACAGCCTAACAATTTCAAAAAGGAATTTAATTGTTATTAATTAAAAAGAGCCTACTATCCTGTCCGAATCCAATCGAGCTGCCAACGAGAGTCCTTGCGCTAGAAAAAAATCATCTCAGGTCATCAAGAAGAAGTCCGAGGAGTCACCGAGAAGGAAGTTCAGAGACAGAGGGGATTGCGATCACGGTCAACTTCCATAGTCTTCGGATAGAAAGGTAAGTTCGATATTAAAATTCAGAATACGGCTCTTTCTCTCTCTTTCTCTCTCGCAAATCTTATAATCGCCTTAGTACCTTATCACTAGCTCGCACAGCATTTTAATGCTCTCCCTCCCTCCCTCGCTTAGCAGTTGACACGTTCAAGCATAGTTCTCGGCTAGATTGCGTACAGCCATCCTCCAGGGTCGCATAGGCAATCGGAAACCAGTGGTGCTATTCGTATCAGGTACAATTGTCTCTGCCCGTGTTCAAAAAGTAATTCAACCCTAGAGTTACTGTCCCGTGAAAACTCTCATAAGTTTAGGACATAACAATAGCGTGTTAAATATATTATAATTTTTTTACTATTAAACTCAAAGTTGTTTTTTTCAAACGATTTTGTTCTTCCATTTCGACTTAGTGCATCATTTTGTATAATTAAGCATATATGTTTACTTGTCGATAAAAATCATCTAATTTCTTTAATAGCATTAAGAAACATGATACATTAGTTTGTAACCTTGACCGTGCATTTGACCCCTTATCTGAATAACTTTTAAGGGCCTTTTCCGAAAAGAGCGTCAAATCTAGCTCCAAAACGTGCGAAGGCAAGTGCATTATTATATTGTCTACTATTATATAAAAAGGGTTTACTTTCGTCTGTATTTCCAGAAACTAATTCTTTTAAACGTTAAGGATAAGTGATATCGTTCTCCATAATTGCTGAATCATCGAAATCGAAATCGAAAGTGGCATCCAATTTTGTTATTGAAAATTCATTAAAATGTTCAATAGCGTAACCTTTTAATTTTTTGTAGTTGTATATCCATCAAGTAGCCTTTGTAATAAATAAAGAATCGTATTATATCTATAGCTATGACTGACTGAAAGAAAATAAAAGAGAATTGGAGAGGCGAAAAATTAATTTTGTTTCGTAAAATGTTCTAACTTAATTATTTTACGAACGAGCAATTTTCTTAACAAAATAATATGGTAATTAGAAAGATCTTATGAAATAGGGAACAGACATGGTTTTGCTATATACATATAAAGGCTATAGCCGGGTTACTATGGTGAAATGGCCCCCTTGGAAAATGTATATATGTTATATACCATTCGATGGGGGATAAAAAAAAACTCCCATAGCCAAATTTTTAGCTCTCTGCCTAGTGCGCATGCGCAGTAACGTCGATAAACGTGTTTTTTTGATTTTATTTTTTTCTGAAGTCCCTATAGGATAAACATTTTTTAAAAAATTCACATTGGTGTATTTTTATGTCATGAATAACTGCAATTTTTTTGGGATTACATAACCTCAAATATCGGATCTAAAAAAATTATTAAAGTTTTCAATCGATATTTTGACCCCCTTGTTTTTGAGGTGCAACTTTTTAAGTAGACTTTTTTTGTGTACTTTTTCCCGTTCTTTACGATGGCACTAACGTTTTTTCCTTAAAAATGGTGGCACAACTCGATTTGAGCCAAAAACTGATTTTTTTGCCATTTTTTCACGTTTTTAGCTGGTTATGTTACAATTTAGTTACTAAAGTGACTCCTTTTGAGTAGTTTTGCATATCTTCCCATGAAAACATAATCAAATGAAATATTTTGTTCGCTCCAAGCCGTATTTTTTATATTATCTTACGTTTTCAATGATGGTCTTATCAGAATTTGAGGTAATAAAGGGTTTCTCTCTATATATAAAAAGAATATCGCCGCTGTCAGTGTCTGCTTTTCTCTTTAACCTAAAAATGCCCTCATTTGAGTGATTTAACGCCGAAAAAGGCCATTTTTGGTACCATGTAACCCAAAACTAACCTAAAAATGTCATAATGCAAGGGTTTTCACGCAAAAAAGCCTGTTTTTAGCTAAACATAGCCTTGAAATCGATCGTTTGAGGGTACTTTTGGCGTCTTGTGGTCTTAAAAAGGCCATATTTGGCTTATCTGCCTCTACTTAATTGATTATTCAAAATCTATTGACAGTAATAATTATCAGGTAAAAAGGAATTGAAGTTAAGTATGTTCAATTCGTACAAAGTATAATTTATTATCTTCATAGGCTATTTAAAATAAATTATGGAACGTATACAAGTAGCTTTTTAAAAATAACGAATGTTCACAATAGAAAAAATGATTCACTCATCATTGTCACTATCTTCATCAATACACACTTCAATTTGATCATTAAGAAACATTTTAGACAGAATTTCAGCTGGTCGTATGATTTTTGATAAATATCTTCCATGTGAAAGATAATAGATTATGGCAGCAATATGCGCACAACATCCTATAGTACGGTTACCGTTAGCACAATCACAACAGTGTCTTAAGATGCTAGAATAACCAATACCATTTGGTTTATACTCAACGAAACATTTGTATTGTTTTCTGTTAATATGCCTGGATTGAACTTCAAGTTTGAGAATATTGTTAGTCTCTTTTGAATATCCAATCTTCAAATTATTATCTGCGTCAAGCATTTCCGCTAAGTAAGATATTGTCTGTTTAAGCTGATATGTTCCTGTAAACAGAATTTTCAAATCTTTTATTGTTAATTCAGGAAAGTCTGGTAAATCATCCGAAGTTATTATTTTAAATGGTAGTTTCCGACGACTCCATCTTTTGTCTGCTACTAAAACTGCTAATGTATTTTCAACATTTTTTCTAGATTGCATAGCACTAAATATTTCATCTTGCATGTCTTCATCAGAATCTAGGCGTTTGCCAAACAAGTTATTTAAGTAGCAAGAAATTTTACAATAAGATCCAGTATTTTTCACCATTTTATTATCAAGTTTGTGATCTAATAACCTATATTTTTTCTTTTGAACTCCGTGCACTGCTTCAACAACCCATCGCAGTTTTGTCGTGAATCTTGTTTCATTTGATTCTTGCGTAGAAAGTTGAGATTTTGAACCTTTGAGTGCAGGCATCAAAACAATATAACCCATATTTTCTAATTTTTGTTTAATGTCCCTGAAACCTCTATCCAGTATAAAAATGTCCCCTTGGCGAAGAAGTTTCTGTAAAATATTCTGCTTCTCTTCCAATATTTCAATCAGTATTGTAGCATCATTTTTATTTGCAAGATATGGACCTAACTGGTCAACAACATAACCATTAGTAGTACATATAGTAAATGGTTTAGTCAGAGGAACTTTTTTTTGGCCTGAATAAGATTTTCTTTGGTACTCGTTATTAGAGTTTTTTTCATGCCTTATATAAGTACCATCAGCAATCAAAATAAGTTGTTTACCAGGATGTAATTTCTTTGCCATATTAGAAGTTTGATTTTCAATCAATTCTTTTCTGTCTACATTTTCTAATCCAAAGTGTTTTGGTAGTAAATCTTTTTCGAAAGATAATAATACTGATTGACAAAAACGAGATACTTGTTGTTCGCTTTCAATGTCAAATATTGTAGAGATGAGCGAGTTAGAATTCCCAGAGCGCATTTTGAATAAAAATACGACAATGGCTTGTGTCGCTGTCCTTACACAGGAATTCTTCAGAGAAGTGAGTTGATCTTTAAGATAATTAATATTTTCCCACGTTAATCCCGTAAAAACTTTCAATTTTTTTTCAGGCATGGAAAATTCAGCTACTGTATCTAATAAAGTTTCGTCTGCTTTCATTGATAATTGACTCAAAAATTGTAGTAATTCATCAATATATACCGTACTTGTAGTGGAAAAAATATTAATTTTATTTAGTTCATCTTCATAAAATCTTTTTTTAATTAAATGTGTGCAACAGCATCTATTGCCATGTGGAATAAAAACATTCATTTTACTATAAACTTGAATTCGGGCCTCTAAAGGAACTAATATATTATTAGTCTGTTTTTGGTACCCACAAACAAAGCAATATTTATGTGCCGCAATCGTCCTTTGAATAAGTAATTCCGTGGTTGCTCGTACTTTTTGTTCCTTTATTGTGTATACAGATGATTGTGTACTTTCCTGAGATGATGAAGTGACAGTTAGCTGAGAAAATGATTCAGAAACATTTGAATCTTGAGACGAAGCAGTTGCTGGAACATTAACCTTTTTAGGTTTAGAGCTTGATATGTATTTGGCTAATCGCTTTCTACATGAATCACAAATTACATCATGGATGTAAATATCTTTATTTGATAATTGTTTAGCATATTCGATTTCAACTTCAGATTCGATTTCCTTTTCTCGACCAATTGATTTTCTAATATAAATATTACACATGGCACATCTTCGATCATCGCGTTTCCTGATGTTATCTGACTCTTCATTACTATTAGATGCCATATTTATTTAACCATTAGATAAGAAGATCACTTCTGAAATAATAAAATATAAATATTTTACAATACATTTAAAAATGCTGTTAGTTAGTTTTTAAAAATCTAAAAAAATTGTTTGCCTTTTTTTAAATTAAAAACTAGAATGAATAATAAATATTACAAAAATATTATAATCTAAGTTCTTGTATAATCCAGTTTTCTCAGTAGCTTTACATGAAAAGTAAAAAAATAATATTGCCTAGTAAAAGTGAAATAAGTTGTATTTCATTTATAAGTTTTTTAAGCAAATAATTTTTTTTTGTCATAAAAACTGTATTGAAGTGCTTGCACCTAGTGATTTTATAAAATCAACAAACCTATGAAATTATTATATTCAATTTGTTTTTTTGTAAAAATATGTTCTTGTATCTAGACATGAATAATAGTGTATTTTAAAATAAATAAATAATGTTGTTTTTAATGATGTTTCATATACGTATGTGTTTAAAGCATAGGTTAGCTTGTGTTTACTTTATTCATTTTACATTTTTTTAACTTAAAAGTTAATTGACAATTAATAAGTTCGCATCCTATTAGTTCTATTTTTCATTTTTATTATTTCTCATGTATTGTTTTTATGTAAAACCAAATATTTTTTCTCATCTCATAATAATTAACTATAGTAAAAATCACATCATATATAGTCATATGCAGATATTTATGTGCATTTTTTATTAATTTGACAGTATTTTATACATAAACAAATTAATTATTGTTCAAGACTTTCTATATTTTATCAATTTAATCATACTTGTATAATTAATATACCGCATTACATCAAAACATGCAACTCATCAATCGTCAAATCCGTTTCTAGCAAAAGTTTATTGTCATATTTTATTCAAATGTTTTTCCTTCTTAATTTTATTTAGTTAATAGTTTCAACAACTTTATGTTTAACTAATTTCTCATTTTACTTTATGTGATTAGCCTAAATTGGTTAAGTTAAATAGATAAAGACTCGTTCCCCTTACATGCATTGTACGTATATCTATATCTATAGGATTGAAAATTCACTTTTATTAATTACTTTTTGTTAGCTTATTGATTTAAAATCTGATTGCTATTTTTGTTTTAGGATAAGATCGGATCTTTATGCGAGTACTAAAACAGTTTATAATTTAATGTTGGTTTAAACTTTTGATTTTATGCAAGAATTTAATAACGTACACAACATGTTTTTCTTATTTAGCGTATAAAAAGGTCTAATAATTATCTGTTATTATTATTACATTATTATATTATTATATTATATTATTATATTATTATATCATATTATTATATTATTATATCATATTATTATATTACTATATTATCTGTCATTATTTTTGATACAATTACTCTTAATACTACAGAATTTATAATAAAAATTTTATTTTTCTACCCATTAATAAGTCTTACTCTGCATATACCGGTAAAATACAAGTGTATTTATTATAAATACATGGGAGATTTTTTATTTATCAGTAGGTTGGTTACAGTATTTTTTTCAAAACTCAAAGTGTCGGCATAAAAATAACATTTTAGATATTAATAATAGGTTTTGATTTTAAAGAAGTTATTTAACAAAATATTAATTTATTGTGTAATATGTATTAGAAATACATATAACCCTAATATCAAAGCATATAATCTGTGATGTCAAAACTTTTGAAAAACTTTGTTAAATCTTCATTTTTTTAAAAGATATGTAAAATATATAGTACTCACTTTAAATATACAAGATTGTTAGTTTTGAAGTAAACAGCAGAAAGATTTAAAGTAGCCGCGTCAGCCTTCGGTTCCAACTAACTCCAATGTATTTGAAAATAAATACTTAACTACTTTATTATTTTTTCTAGTATTGCTATCAATTATCAGTCAAAAGCCGAAATAGTAAAAAGAAAAATCGAAACAATTTTTATTTGCTAGATTTTAATTTACTTTAAAAGTTATAAACTTATACTAACAGCGTTTTCACCATTCACTTGTATTAGTATATTATGGAGAAAGTACAATTGAGTCCGTCGTCCCGTACCGACCTCGGGACATACCGTCTGAAATAAGCTGTTTTTACGGGATTGGCTAATTCTGTACCGTCGATTGGGTTATCGAACAGAATTAGCCAATAATATAAAAGTGACTTATTTCAGACGGTATGTCCCGGGGTCGGTACGGGACGGGACGGGACGTATTGTACTTTCTCCCTTATATAGACAATTGTAAGAAAAAAAAAAATTAGTTTTGAAAAAAACAATGTTGCCATTGGTTTGCGCATCGTTTAATTAATTAAGAAATCAAAATACTTTATTTGTTTATGCTCCTGATAATTCTTAATTTTATGATTGACCATTCACTACGCAGATCGTCTGCATTGCAGCCGCCGCGTCAACCGCGCGGCCAAGCATAACCTTTTATTATAAATAAAAATAAACAATAAACAAAAAAGTGCGACAGAGACAATACTTTCGACCAATCACAGAACGTTTAAAAAGAACATAACATTAGCCATCAGTTTTATAATAAGGTGATATCACAATTCTGATAAGACCATCATTGAAAACGTAAGATAATATAAAAAATACGGCTTGGAGCGAACAAAATATTTCATTTGATTATGTTTTCATGGGAAGATATGCAAAACTACTCAAAAGGAGTCACTTTAGTAACTAAATTGTAACATAACCAGCTAAAAACGTGAAAAAATGGCAAAAAAATCAGTTTTTGGCTCAAATCGAGTTGTGCCACCATTTTTAAGGAAAAAACGTTAGTGCCATCGTAAAGAACGGGAAAAAGTACACAAAAAAAGTCTACTTAAAAAGTTGCACCTCAAAAACAAGGGGGTCAAAATATTGATTGAAAACTTTAATAATTTTTTTAGATCCGATATTTGAGGTTATGTAATCCCAAAAAAATTGCAGTTATTCATGACATAAAAATACACCAATGTGAATTTTTAAAAAATTTTTTATCCTATAGGGACTTCAGAAAAAAATAAAATCAAAAAAACACGTTTATCGACGTTACTGCGCATGCGCACTAGGCAGAGAGCTAAAAATTTGGCTATGGGAGTTTTTTTTTATCCCCCATCGAATGGTATATAACATATATACATTTTCCAAGGGGGCCATTTCACCATAGTAACCCGGCTATAGCCTTTATATATAGTAGAAAATAGCATAAGAATACGTTATGTATCAATTTTTTGCTGATTTAGTACCTCTAGACCCTAATATTATTAATTAAAAATTCATATGTTTGAGTAGTTTTAAAAACGGCAGCTCCCCAATATGGCGGCTCAAAGGATAAATACCTAACCTAACGTACAGGCATTTGAGTACATGAATTACAGCCATCATGAATCTATTTTGATTTTGAAGCATTATCTCTCAACTCTATTATGATTTTTGAGAAAACAATAAGGTTATTTTATGTATTAACATTTAAATGCGTTTATACATCTATATATATTTTCATCCTTCGCGCCGCCATATTGATCATGTCACGTCGTGCGAATTTTTCAATATTTTTAAAAATTTTTAAACTTTAATTTTTAAAACGTAAATGCGTACGTGACGCACGTCCAAAACAAATTCGGAAATGCGGGCCTGAAGAGAGAAAGGGAGGGACAGATAGCCCTATCGTAAACCTCTTGAGCTGCGCGCATCGACGAGAGGCATCAGCGGATGCATTAGAATAGCGATAATAAAGTTTTTCTGTGCATTAGTCGGCAGGAGAAAATTTTCGGCGCGACGGACCGAGCGCAATTTTACAACGAGCAGCTGCGTTCGCCTAAGCTATTGGCAGCGTCTAGAGCGACCGTAATTAAGACAGCCTACGAGACTCGGACCTTTTTTTTATTGCAGGGACAGTTTCGGAAAGTACGCATGCTTGCAGCTGTGTACTGATCCCAGAATTTTCCGCTGTTTGTCAAAACACGAATATTTATTTTTGTTAAATTCGAAATATTTATTTAGAATTATTTTTCATCAGAATATTGTATAAACTATGCATTTTTCGAATTGCATACGTTCGCTTTTAGCAACAGTTTTGGGAGATATTTCTACATAAATATATATAAATGCATAGTTTGTTTGCAGCTTGTAGTATAGTTAAAATTTTACAGACAACAAACTAATAACGCGATCTATTTATTTATTATTTGACACTAAACTGTATATTTTTCGATTTATACAGTTCGCTTCTTGTGCATAATTTATGAATGGATCAAATGTCTATTTGTTTATTTTAATTTTGTCTTATATTTTATTGTAATAATCGGTCGGTGTGAAGCTACGATTGTTATAACGATGCATTGCAAATTTATTAAATTTAAATAATAATAAAGTAGTTAAAATAAATATTGAGGCTGCAGACAGATGAAATGTATAATTTTCATTAGTAAACTCAATAATAAATTAATTTATTTAAAATTTTTCTTAAGACTAACGCGCATAAGGGCTTTATTTTTAAGTTTAGGTATAGTTATTTCGTATCGGTTTGTAGAGAATTTTACAAGTATGAAAATTATAACATTGATTATTTCACACAAAATTTCATTTAACTTTTATTTACAATAAACAGAATGCTTGGAAAATTCGACACAAATTGGCGCGCGCGTCGGCAGCGGTACTTGCGTGAACCACGGTTGTAGAGGAGAGGGCGTAGGCGGACCGAAGGGCCTGACCTACGATACGTAGGAGGAGAGATGCGGAAAATCGGCGTAAGTGAGGGAAAGCTAAAATATAACGGCTTCTCTCACTCGCTAATTTTCGGCATCTAGGCTGAACGAGACCCCGACAACATCGAGGAGGGAGGATTCTAGGCCCTTCGTGCTGCCGAACATCAGTCTTGAAGAACACTCCGGTCCCGGCTCTCAGTCAGCACGGTTAGTTTCGCGTTTGTACGCGAAAAGATAGAATCACGCGCTCGTACGCGGTAGACAGAAATCGCGCTTGTACGCGATAGAATAGTTTTTTTTACGCGCTTAGTACGCGTAGTGTTAGTTTTTGCGCTAAGTCGCATATTTTCCATTTTTATCTTATTAATATATAACCTAAAATCAAATAGAATTTGTAGTGTTTTTATTTTGTGACAAAACCTTCCTTCAACGAGGTCCAGGTGAACAGCAGAAAGAAAAAGTAAGTAAAATATTTATTAACTGTCCTAACTTCTCTAAAATCGTTCCTAAAACTATCGCTAGGATAAATGAACCGTTAATACCGGGTCATTTATCCCTCTCTCTCACTCTTCTAGAACTCAAATCCGAGTAACTCCGGGTTATTTTCTAGAAGATTTCTTTTCATTTCTATCCTTATTTTCACAAACATTCAAAGCACCCAGGTATTGCACGAAAGTGTAGGCTAAAGGTGTACATTATTTTAAATAAGCGCTGTAGCATCGTTGGATGTTACAATCACGTGAGCTCTTGATCGTTTAAACGTATTATTAGCAAACCGAATTTTCAATACCATATTACTTAACAAATATTGCAGTAAAAATCGTAACTTTTGTACTTTTGTGTAAGATTTATTCTTAACTTTATTTTAAAAAAGGTTTTAAAAATCATGTCTGTTCCCTATTGTATACTCATACATAAACATCAACAGGAGATCGAATAAAATATATACAGAATTCGTAAAACGTAAATAGGTTATTTAGCAAATTCAAAGTATGATAGGGTCGCGCTGCTCCCCGACGGCACAATGTTTAAAAAACTTATACTTGCCATCGGGGTGCTACCGTGCCCCTTGATAATCTTATTACTTTTCAATTTCCTTCAGAGTTATAAATATATATACCTAATCAACCAAGCGTTCACTAGGTTTTGGAATAGGACATTCATCTATTATTATACGTGGATTCAACGTAGGTTTATAATTGCCAGATTTCAATATCACCATTTTTTTTTAATAACGACGTATGTAGGCAAAGCCCACTCGGAAAAATCAACTTTTTTGTTAAATCCAGAAGCAAGTTTAGCGTCAACTGCTTTAGAATATTTGTCGCGTAACGCATATGCTATATCTTGAGCACGAGTAAAAGCAGGAGAAGTTACAAGTTTAAAATATACCTTAACTGGAGGTCCAGTAAGTTTTCCAGCTGTTTCACTGAAAACTTCAGTGTACCTTGTCAAAA
This sequence comes from Nasonia vitripennis, assembly GCF_009193385.2. NCBI lineage: Eukaryota > Metazoa > Arthropoda > Insecta > Hymenoptera > Pteromalidae > Nasonia > Nasonia vitripennis. Next base: position 1,719,223 of record NW_022279600.1, read on the forward strand.
AATTATCTAGCTGTGCTTGTTGATCACGAGTTATTGAAGGTGGAAGAGTAAAAAGCGCATTAACCTTGATTGGAGAAAAGAGTTCGGTCCAATCAATTTCGTGACAGAATTGTGTGATCCATTCACTACCAAATAAGGAATCGTAAGAGACTTGAATAACGTTGACCGGAAGTTGACGAGATGTAGAACCAAATAAGACATTAACAGAGCAAGTACCGATGCAGTTGAGGCGATGTTGCGAGTAACTCATGAATTTCTTAGAAGTTGTCTGCAATTAAAAATTAGGTTTGAGGTTACGAAGTGTATTGCTACCAATAAAATCATATGGTGCACCAGAATCCTATTCCATGTTTAATTTATGGCCTTCAATGAGCACTTGAAGTATTTTCTTACCACAAGAATCAATAACGTGGATTTCTTCGACTGCGTAGAAACATTTCAATGTATCTATTTGTTGTGCAGGCTCTTCAGAACTTTGTATTTGAGAAGTAGAAAATGAAGATGAAGCTCTGCAAACTTTCGCTATGTGCCGGCGTTTTTTTGCACTTATGACACTCAGAAGTACGAAATGGACACTCACTGCGTTTGTGACGTTTTCCGCATCCATAACAAGCGTACTGACCTTGTTGTTCACCATGATCTTGCTTCCGAGAAGCACTGCGCGATGTATGTGAAGCATTCCGTTTATGCTTGAAATACGTCGTTGAATAAGATAGTGCATGTATCTTATTAGAAGTAGAGGTAACCACATCCGCTGTTTGACGAGTTGACTCCAATGTATATGCTATTTCGTAAGCGTCCTTGAATGTAGTAGGTTTCTTGGCGATTATTTCGTCGCGCTTATCACAATCAGTGAGACCCTGTACGAGCTGCTCAATCAGCATCCTGTCGAGAAATGTGTCGTATTCGCAGAACATAGCTTCTTGCTTTAATCGTAGTGAGAAATTAGCAATGGATTCATTCTGTAGTTGTACAATTTGTCGGAACTTAACACTTTCTGCATATTTATTTTTCTCGACGTCGAAATGAGTAATTAAAACAGTGCGAATTTGTTGATACGTACGACTTTATGGTGTATCAGGAGCAACAAGAATTTTCAGAGCATTATTAAGTTCTGCACCCATATATACTCAATCAAAATTACCGTATTCTTTTTTCGAAATTTTACCCAGTTGTAATGCTCACTCTAATCTCTTGAAATAATCGTCGACTGTTGTTCCGTCGGACGAACGATATTCTTGATACTAGAACGGAGGAGCTTTGGGTTAAGCTTGAGAAGTAGATTCAGGCTGGTTTGTAATAGAAGTGGTAACTTGTGGAATAGCAATCCTCAGAGCATCGGGCGGCAATACACGTGTGATCTGGGACATTCCTTATTTTCCCGGCCTAGGTACGTGATATACTATACTAGAGAGAAATTTTGGGTCATTTAATTGTGATCAATTATTAACACTGAACAAGTAAATACAAACAAATTTGGTTTCAACATACTGGAATAATTCATTCTGTCTAATTCCCTGGAATTATTAAATAAATCATTAGCAGAAATCGGATTCCTTGAACCAGGATATTAAGAAGAAGCAATAAGGTAAGAAATTAAAGTAAATTATAAACAGGATCACGTAAATAACAAAATTAAAGGAGAGAATAAAAGAGTCGATCGTGGGAGCAAATCGTACAACTTGACCATTTATGCATTTGCTCGATAAATGTATAGTTGTCCGTCCCCACCAAACTCGTTAGAATAAATACATAATATTTTTGAGGGAGAATTATCCAAATTCTCCAGTAACACTTTGAAAAAAAGAGCTTTTCTGCACAAATAATTATTTGCAGCATCCTTTTCATCTGAACCAAATCTGCAGATTACATCTTGTAATATGCATGAAACCGTACAGCATTCGTTATTTCATAATCACAAACGGATAGCTTAATAATAAAGACTAGCAAAAACGCTCGCTTTGCTCGCAATTTGCAAATTAATTGTGATGATATTTAATTATTTGACGTGTCATTATTAAGTATTATTAAATATTAGATGTACACTCGATAGTAGTTAATTCTTGCGGAACGTTTTTGAAATGCTCCAGATTGCCAGAATGATAAATTCTAACCAATCAAAAGCACGATTTCAAAAACGTTCCGCGAGAATTAATTACCGTCGAGTATAAATGAATATCTTCAATACAGCCAACATTCTGTAAGAGTAGTTATAGCTACTAGTACACAGGACCGGTTTTAAAATTATAGAATAAAATAGAAATAAATTTGGAATATAAAAAATATTTCCTAACTCTTTGTAATTATTTGATGACAGTATTAATTATATTAACAAAATCTAACAATAAAATAATATTAATTAAACATTTTTTTATTTACATTTATAATATAATGGAAATTGTAAGATTATAACAATCATAACATTTATATTCTGTACTTAAATGTAATACATAATAAGATATTTACTTTTATATTAAATTATAACGATATCTCAAATCGGAATTGAGACACAGACAACAGATATCTTTTGTAGATAATAAAAAAACAAATACAACAGACAATAACTTTTAATAAGTTCAGACTGACTGATAACTTCAGATTTGAATGCTTAGAAATGGTTTGGCGATGAAAATACTGAATTTTTTTCCGCTTATTATGCTATCTTTTTGAGTATAAACATTTTCTAAACAATCGAATTAAAATCTCCGCATTCATACCAAAACTACAGGTGTACAAAGTATCCTCCAGGAATTTGAGCCCAAAAGAACCATTTGTACACTTGGAATTCTACGGACAGTGAAAACATTTACAAAACATTACACCGAGTGCCACAATGGGCCAGCAGGGATAAATAAGGTTTTAACACAGTGAAGTTGAAGGTATTTATACTAAATATCACTAAGAAAAATTTTAAGCGATTTACTTTAATTTTGTCATTTTTACTCATGATTCTTTTTTTCAGGATTTAAAGGTGTTATGTCCCCTTGATGTAGCTGTTAAAAACTGTTGATATTTGGTGTCATCCGCAGTAAACTATAGAAAAACTAAAAATAAATAATTAATACCTGTAAATAAAATTGAAAAATAACGTTTAATACACGTACGGTAATCGAGGCAGAATAGAGAGTGACGAAATAGGGCGGCGTTGGCTCAAGTGGTAGCGCGCGCCTAGAGATCTCGAGAGCGCCGGATCGATTCTCGGTGTCGGCGTCTCCTTTTGTGATTTTCTCCTCTCACGTCAAGTCTCACCCCGTTGGAAAGTTAATTTTTAAAACTGTATAAATAGATAAAATTCAGTTGTCAATAATCGAATGACTACTGATTGTGGAATCACTATGAGCTTTTCACTTAAAATTTTCATATATAATATTTTCCCTATATAAAAGTCATGACCGGATGAAGTGAAGCCAAGAATGCGTCAATATGATTGGCTCATGTAGTGCGCATGCGTCAAAAGTATCGTTAGAATTTTTTTATTTGTTTTTGATTTCTAAAATTGATTCTAATATTAAAAATGTAACATAATACTATAATACATATCAAATTATAATTTGTGTATTTATAATATTCTAGAGACATTCTACTCTCGAGACATAACCTTAAAATTTTAAAAGGAAGTTGGCGATGAAACCGCGGCAATTTTGAAATTTATATGAGCGCGAAATGAATCATATATTGTAAAGTTTGATATATTTCCTTGATAGAAAACAAATATTAAAAATATCAATCAAGTATTTATATTCCATTTAATAAGTTAATGAAATTATAGTCTACTACAGTGCGCGCAGCGCACTGCGCCACGTCTAGTAAAATCAAAATATTGCTCAGAATGCTTCAATGCATCTATTTTTAAATACGGTTTTACTATTAAAAAAATAATTTTTAATTATAACAAACTTTATAGGAGTATTTTAGAAGTAAACCTAATAGAGCAGTATACACAATAGTAGAGATCTCATTTGAAATTGATAAATAGGGATGACTCTAGATAATTAATAAAAACGTTAAAATATTAAAAATTCACACCAGCTTGGGGTGTGCAGTCGCACGGTACGCAGAAATATATATATATATATATATATATATATATATATATATATAACTACACATTTTTATAATATATATTTAGATATCATAATAAAAATTATAATACAATATTTAAAGTATCAAGGGGCGGGGTAGCGCCCCGATGGCAAGTGTAAGTTTTATACACTGTGCCGTAGGGAGCGCGTCGTGACCTATTTGAAATTTGCTACATAACCTATTTACGTTTTACAGATTCTGTATACATTTTATTCGATCTCCTGTTTATGTTTATGTATGAGTATACAGTTTCAAAGATTTTCATAAGATCTTTTTAATTACCATATTATTTTGTTAAGAAAATTGCTCGTTTGTAAAATAATTAGGTTTGAGAATTAATTTTGCGAAAAAAAAATTAATTTTTCGCCTCTCCGATTCTCTTTTTTTTTCTTTCAGTCAGTCATAGCTATAGATATACATACGATTCTTTAATTATTACAAAGGCTACTTGATAGATATTACAAATATAAAAGAATTTAAATCATATATCCTATTGACTTATCTGTTGTATTATAGATGTAAACAAGCTTAATAAAAGATAATCACCTCCAGCTAATCCGACCCTTGGGATGCGTTTTCGGCTCTACCCTACAAAAAATTTTATGACCAGTCACTCATTTTCCAAACCTTGCTATAGTCGACAAGACAAACTAAAATTTTTAGTTCTTGTATTTTATTTATTTCAAACTAAATAACAAAAATATTTTTACTTTCACTATTTTATGATTTTGCGTTATAATTCATAATTTTGCTGATAAGTAATGCAATAATTTTTTCAGAGTAGTAAACAAAACAGTAAATTTGAGTACTTTTTCATCGCTGACTTTATTTTTTGCAATATTATTTTGTATCTAATATCATGAGTTAAGATTTTATAGGTACAATAATTTTTTATTCATTTCCGCAAACATGTTTTTATTTATTAAAAATACTGATTTTAAAGAGAAATTAACAGATAATACAATTTTAAATAACAATTTAAATGATAATTTATAACGTTATTTCTTTCATTTATAAACAATATTTTCTAAGTTATTGTTAAAAACACGTGTTTTTGGCACTATTGATGGAGCTGAACACTAAGTTGTTCTTGTGTCATAAGATATATCAAGGAAAATTGACCGACTAATCAGACGATGAATAAAACTCCTTTAACATGAAACTTTTAGGTAGGATGCTATGCAAATAATTGTCTCGACACAACTAAAGCTAGAGAAGGAGAGAGAAAGTGGAAGACTAAAAGATAGCAGATGTGCAATTAGGACTTGCAGGTCGAAAGCTAGAGAGGGTGTATGAGAAAGAGAAAGGGGGGGGGAGAAAGCGAAAATTTAGAAGAGAGTAAATGTGCGATTGGGACACGTTATGCCGGCAGATAGAGGGGCACAGGGAGAGGGAGAGATAGACGCAGGTAGACGGTGGGCGGAGTACTATGGAAAAACCGATAGGTGTGAAAACTGCAACCAGAGCAAAGCCTCAGTCCACGATCTTTCTAAAATATTTTATTTATATAATATAATATTCATTGAATGTGTGTGATTATTTGTGTGCCAATATTAACCAGCATGGCATCGTCAAATAAAACGGAGACCCAAACATTAGTGTATTTAGTTGGCTATGCAGAAAGCGATATTTCGGGATCAAAACTACCAACAATCAAACAAGTTTTAAGCTATTTCATATATAATCTTAAAACATTAGAAAAATCTATACTTGAAAGTGCTAAGCTTACTGTTGAAAAATGTATACAAATATTGGAACAAACAGGAATTCCAATTACAAATGAAACCAATTTGATTAAGAAAGTGAAACGCTTGTATAATCAGTGGTTGAAAGTAACAAAAAACCAAAATAGGAAGAATTCTGCTCAACAGCAAGTTTTAGAATTCAAATTCAAAGAGCAGTTAAATGAGTTATTCGAGATGCGACAAAAAACAACTAAAACAACTCCGCTTACTGAATAAAAATCAATTAAAATATCAAAACAGACTATTCAATTAAAATCTTCCAATAGGACAAGAGAAGAAAAAGAAGCTGGTTGTAAACAGAATCAAGGTAAGAATATTCTAGTTTTATATTATTTAAGAATATTCACTGGAAACAAATGCTTAATGATTTAGTTTTCATGTTGCCAATAAACCTTCTTATGTAAAACTAATACAATATTGAACATTCAACAGTAAAAATAACTTTGAATATTTAGAAAACGCGCCATGTCAGGTAACGTAAAGTTGACCGGAGCCCGGGAAGACGCGGAAGATAAGGTGCGCCACACATGTACAAAGAACGTTGTCGTTCACCTAACCTTTCTTGTTCCCGGTCAACTTTACGTCACCTAACATGGCAGGATTTCTTAATATTTAAAGTTGGTTTTACGATTGTGTGTACATATTTTTAAATTATATATTAATTTGAATAAGCAGTTTTTATAATATATTTCTCATACTTTTAGGAAATCAAAACAGTAGCATCACTAATAACTTGCTTAATTATGAATTGCCATGGTTAACAACTGAATATGAAACCGTAGAAGAGACTGATACTAATGCGTCTGAAGATGAATTCTGTCCACGTATATCAACCCAAAAAAGAAAAAAAGTACAGATTTTAGATACCAACTTATGTTCAACAAAAACAAGTGCTCGAGATGCAACGTATGTTGTAGCAGCTACTGTTCAAAAAGCTGGTATATCATTAGAAAAAGTATCTTTAAGCAAAAGTACTGTTCATAGGAAACGTATGGAATCGTGTAAAACAGTGGCTTCAGACATTAAAAAAAAAAAAAAAAATTCGTTGCAGATATGATGAAAAATCAGTATTTCAAGTTGGTTGTACAATGGGATGGAAAGCTTTTACCGGACGTGAAAGGAAAAGATGTCGACCGCCTTCCTATTCTTGTTAAGGGAGATAATATAGATCATTTGCTTGGAGTGGGAAAATTAGATAGAGGCACGGGTAAAAATCAAGCAAAGGCGATATTTAAATTAAAAAAAATAAATAAATTAGTAAAAATATCGTAGGTTTATGCTTTGATACCACGGCAGTGAATACTGGAAACAAAACCGGAACATGTGCGATTTTAGAACGGAAATTGGATAGAAAACTTCTGCACTTTTGGTTGTCCTCACCACGATGGGTGCTACGTCTGGACCTGATGTCGGACTATTTAAACGATTTCAAACAGCTGGGAAAAATAATGAAATAAATCCAAGCCAATTTGACTGTTATATAAAAGATCCTAAAATTCACAGAGAATTAAAAAGAAAGAAAGATCATTTAATCCATTTTGCTTCTACAATTTATCAGGTATTTGCAAATGTTTTTAAAATTGTAACGGTTTAACTTTCTCCAAGAGACTGGGTAGTCAGTCGGTTCCAGGATCAGGATAGGGGAAAGGAGCAAAAAAGAGTCTGTTTTTATATTCTCAACAATAACAAAATATATTTCTTAATTAAAGAAGAGCAATTTGGAATTAGTTGTTAAATCCCGACTGAAACAGAAATCAATTATGCGTCTTGTTAAAAATACTTCGCCTTTACAAATAGAATTGTTTAAACTAACGCGGTTGACAATTTACAAGAATATATACGGGGTATATATTCTTGTAAATTGTCAACCGTGTTAGTCTAAACAATTCTAATTTACACAATATATAGGGTCGGTGGCGGATTTTGAGATTAGGAATTCATTCGGTACGGTGGAGTCGTGTGCGCACGGCTATGCCGATCCGAATGTGTCGAGTAACAGCGATCTCGACCGCTCTGTGTGCGCACAGTAACGGCTGAGATAATGTCACGGTGTTTTGAGGTTATCCCTCGGATTTGTGGAGTCGTGAGCGCACGGCTTCACAAATATTCGTCGCTCGTCTCGTTCCTCTCTTTATCCTGTGTGCGCACAGAGATAAAGCGAGTCGTGAGATGTCGGCGTAAGGCTGGCTTTGTTGGTCAGGAATTTACCTTTGTTTCACCAGGACGTGAGCGCACGACCGGGCGAATCGCCGGCGGAACTATTCTTACTCCCTTACCCCTGTGGGCTCACAGTGGCAGAGGGTAGCAGCAATGTGTCGGGTGTTACCCACGTGTGCTCATGTAGACGAGGCTCGATGTCGCTCGGGTGTTCCGGGTTGCCTCGTGTGCTCACGATGGCAATTCGGTGTTTCGGGTTTCGGTTCGTCTACCAAATCGTCACGTGGGCTCACGAGACGATTTCGTCGGCGTAGGTCTATCTCTCTCTGTTCCTTGTAGTAACGTGTGCGCACGATACTACCCGCAGTGGAGCTCGAGTAGAACTGCCCCTTGCACCGCGCGATCCGCCTTATAAAGGCGTTCACGGCGCACCGCGTCCGACGCTCGCGCCGCCTGGCGCGTCGTCGCTGAGTCGCTCGACGACTGTCGCGCTCCGTGCTTGTGCGGACTCGCCCTGCGGATGTTGCGCGCGCGCGCTCAATCCGCGCCGTGCGGATTGGCCTTTCGTTCGTTGCGCGCGCGCGCTCGCTGCGCATGCCGCGTCTATTGCGGCCGGCTTCACATATATTTACATGTGCGAGACTCGTGTCTCGTCACAAAATTAATTGATTTAGTAAGTCTACATCGCTTTAATATGTTAATTGAATGTAACGTTTTTATTTTTACCGGAAAAATATTAACGAGATGAATACAAAGAATTAATTGAACTCATTATTATTTTTCTTGGTGGAGTACCAAATGGACAAAAAATATGCTTTAAAAAGCCAGGAGCATTTCATCATGCCAGATGGATGGCAAAGGCTTTATACTCGATCAAAATTTATTTATTCCGAAATCAATTTTAATTGACAAACGAAGAACTGCATGGAGTAAGGCTTTGCATAAACATTAACCACTTATGGTACTTAAATCAAGACTTGGTCAGATTAGCATTTTTTGACAATCGTCTTTCAGTAGAATGCAAAAAGAAAATGGTGCATGCGCTAAAGTACAATACAAGCTTTTTGCAGCCAAATAATCGAGCAGTAATCGATCCAAAAAAACGTACCGTACACTCTCTGACAAAATTGACACTTGACAAATTTCTTACAATTAATACGATGCAGTTTTTCATCAAACTAGGAATCCAAACTGATTTTCTTGATACCGATCCACAATTTTGGAATGAAATAGACGATTTCAATAAAGGTATGGAAATTATAAAATCTTTGCCATGCACAAACGATAATGCTGAACGTGCTGTACAGTTAGCTAGTATATTTAATAACTTGATAACAAAAGATGAAAAGCAGAAGCAAAATTTATTTAAAGTTGTGAGACATCATAGGAAAATTTATCCGGACAGCAGAAAAAAAACGCTTGCATGCACTTATTCAGAAAAATGTAAATAAGAGTATAAATAATAATATAATAAACAAAATATTTAAACAATATTTGAAAACAATGATATTTTTTATTTAACTAATATTTGTCAAAAATATATAGAAAGATTCATAGCTGAAAATCCCATAGAAATACCGGAAAGCATAATCGTGAAAATTCTGACCTGAGTGACCGTCCCGACCCAAGCCCTAAAGTTTTTGTCTACACATCCATTTCATTGCATCCATTCAATTGTCATGCAATTCATCGTGTGATCAGTCACTTTGAAAATAGTTTGATAAATTAACGCGATTATTCCCGCGATTAATTACGCGAATAATTGCACGACTAATCGCGCGATTTTTTTTCTTTAGGGTTTATAAGCCCATGCGCGGCCTATGACCAGTCACTACTCGAAGCGCAACTAAAGCACTTAGTCTACTCAAGAGCAACTTATGCCGTGAGTAGATAACTTAGAAAAATTTCGATATTTTGTATACCTTATAAAAATGTGAGTCAGACACGATAACGCACCTAAAGCGTATCTGTCAAATACTAATTGTCAGAATCAAAGCGGATTTACATATTTATTTTGCTAATAATAAATTACGCAATATCCGCATTCATAACAATCTATTGAATATATTTATTTTGGTTATCAAAACATACAACAACATCTCATTATTGTAGTAATTTTCCACTACCTGGTATTCCGGACCGAAATTATTATCGAACAAATCAACTTAAAATCATTAATTTAATTTACTATACGTGATCTGTCGTCAAAATTACGACGCAGATCAGAAAATGTTCACTGCTTTTCCAAAATAATTTCGATCGATTTCGGTTTATTATTATGTAACTAATTGGACCCACGACCAAGTGCGACTTTTTTAACTGTTGGGTTCACAGCGTCATTATGATGACTGAAGCTTAGCTATGTATAAGGCATGGGACCGAACTATTTGGGAGAGCAAGCAAAATCAATCATATATTTGCAGAGTTATAACTAATTTATTACTTTTTTAAGTTGATTAATTCAATAATTAATAATTAAATCTTTTAATCATTAATTATATAGCCTATAATTAATAATTAAAAAATTTAATTATTAATTATAGGTTATTTGATTGATAATAAATCATCTTAAAATATTGGCAATAGATTGGATGCATATCGCATAGTGCGCATTTGTCGAAATATAGGCAAAATGTTGGAATATTGAGGAAATGTTGCGGAAATAGCTGGTGCTATAGGGGTTATCACTAGATGCATAAGTTGTCAACCAGCGCAATGACGGTGAGAACAACTTAGACGGCCTGTGTTCTATGCTCGATACCTTATTCTGCTATAGTAATTTGACTTTTAATGATCTAGGTGCGTATCGCGACGCACAGTGGTCAAAAACGACCTATTTTTTTCACAATCGTAGAACTTCCGATACAAACAACGGATCAAAGTTTAATTTTTCGAGCGTCATGTTCACTGATTATAGAATATAGAAAAACTATAGAGGAAGCGTTAGACTAATATTCTAACCTCAAAATCAAGTCCAAAGGTGCTCATTTTTCGGAAAAATACGGTTTTTGGTGCCGCAAAGTCGTAATATATTCTTTTTTAATGCCTCAAACACTATATTTTGTGTATTTTTTACCGCTGAATCCGAATTCACCGCCAGTATTAACCGCAAACCTAAGGCCAAAAAACTATTTAATCCACGTTAGATATAAAAAACCAATCAAAGTGAAATTTTTGTGTATATATATATATGTGTATATATATATATATATATATTAGGGTGTATCGAAACTTTAAACTGTTAATAAAACAACTTTAATAGCAAAGAAAAGTTAGTATTTGATGAAAAAAGGTCGTACGTTCAAGGAGGGCGCGATAGATTAAAATTTTCCTATCTGTATAGAGCGATCAATTTTGCAAATTTACTGTACACAAAAAATACGTTTAAAAAAGGTCACGCCATCTTCGCGTGTTAGCCAAATTTTTAATTATTGATATTTTTAACTCAAATTTTTCATTTTTCTTCGTTTTTTTACAGGCTTTCGATCTACCGTGTGATATTTAGGATTTATCGTTGCTAAGCTGCATCATAACCTCAAATTAACGTTGTGTTTTATTCAATTTTTGCTTATTTTCGACACTAGTACACAAATTTTAATTGTCAACATTTTTTAACAACACGAGTAGAAGGGTTTGATTAAAAAAAAATATACTAGTCCACAGAAAAATTGGTTAAAATCGATCATAAATAAAAAAAGTGGCAAGAGCTGAAAATTTACTATTTTGGCGAAAATCGCGTTTTTTGCTGTTTTCTAAAATCAAGATCTCATTTCTGTCTGGCTATTTTCTATAAAACCAACGTAAAAGGTTCACATTCTGTACGAAGAATGGTGGTAGATAAGACGCTGATTGTGCATAGAAGTTTATCTACATGAATTTCGAGTATTCAAACTTCCCGTTTTCATATTTTGCAAATTTTGTTAAAAATTGTTAATAATTGTTTTTAAAAAAAGTTAAAATTTGTTAAAAAATAATAAACAATGTTCAAAATTTTGAAAATCTTGAAAATTAAGACTGTAAAGTCTTAAATTTCTAATTTGTTTACTGTGCGTAGAAAAGGTTATTCATTCGCTAGTTGAAATAAACACAGCATGTAACAACGGGGTGATGTCTTTTTCTGACTCGGATTATGTGTTCAGCAGTCGTGTCCGTTATGGGCGCCTACGGCGCTCTGACCCTCTCACTTTCTAAATGTCCATGATTTAAATTTAAATAGAACACAATTAATGCTTTCGGATCTCCACTCGATAAATGTATTCGTCTACTGCTTTGGTGCACTGTATCTTCTTCTGATTGAGATACAGCTTAAATTGTACAAACAACATTTTTACTAACCTTATTCATTTAAAGTTTCCAAATATGCGTACCTAACTTATTTTCATTTGATTTTAAAACTAGCTACTTATTTTCTAATCTTTGTCAGAAACTATTTTAAAGGGAATCTAAATAAGAAAATGCTCTTCATCTGTAAAAATGTGTAGTTTTTTTAAGTAAGTGTTTTTATTAATTCATTAAATAATTTATTCTTTGGATTACAGAAATACACTTTGAAAGTCTTTTTTTTGTATTGCAAACCGGCAGTTTTTTTCTTGAATGCAATGTTGATAAAATGAAACCATTTCTATTTTCCTCTCCGCAAACTTTTGAAGATGCTTCTGTTACAACTTTTACCATGCTTTCAACGGCTTGAGTGTGGTTTGGATGTCTTGAGAAGTCCAACTTTGATAAATTATTTGATTCCTTCAAATTACTTGATGATATGTGTGATAATGCTGGCGAAGAAGTAATAATTTCGCTGTTCCAGTCTATCATACCGACGTAACTTGATGCACTAAATTGAATAGAAGGAGGTCGAAAACGGCGTACAGTATTATTTGTTTGTCGTTTTCTTGCATCAAGGATTATCTGAATTGATCTTACACGAACGATATAATCATCATCAAATAACATACTAAGAAGTATATTTTCCGGGTGATCGAAATAAGCATTTCGCTCAATTACTGGTTCAATTATATTAAGGTATTTTTGTGGCAAACATCTTGTATTTTGTATAAAAGTACAGACATTTTTGGCTCCATCTTTAATAGATGATTGAGTTTTAACCTGAAACCAAAATGGTATGTAGACTTTCATTACGTAGGTAACTATGTCAATTAATTTAGAAGTTCGTGACTCAGTTGCCATGTACAGTCTTAACACTCGATTTGTAGTAGTTAACCACCGAGATAAATTAAGGGGCCCAGGATTTCGATTTGCCTGAACAGACTCCTGATTTTATAGCGTTGTAGCAAAGATAGAGATACTGTTGGTCTTTACTTAGTATTTTGTAATCACTTATTGGCAAATTAATATTTACAAAAATTTTTTGAAATGAGGCGATTGGTAGATTTTCACATTCTTTTAGCTTCTTACCTATTATACCAGTAAAGATTTGTGGACCTGTTGAATTTTATTAATATTTGTCGAGTTTTGATAATTCATTAATATGTTGTAAATTTGTTTATAAATCTTTGAACTCATGTAGAAACTACTCAAATTACGTATTGCATTTGAAAACGAATTTATTTTTAAATTGATAAAAAATTATACTTTCTTGTCAAACAAACTTAATGTTGTTGAGAATATTCAATCTAATAAAACATTTTTTGCGGCGTGCAGACTTTCCCACTTCTTAAGTCCTTGAACGAGCAAGCGTATGCGCAGTAAACATTAAACGCTACAAGTGTACATTTTCTTCTTCTTCTTCTTCTTCTTCTTCTTTTTCTTCTTGTTTATAATGTAACGGACAGAAAGGAGACGGAGTCGAAAGGGAAAACAGTAGACGACGGGACTCGAACTCGCGGACCCGAGAGCCAGAGGCCTGTGCTCTAATCACGGAGCTAACGTCTACGATGCATTCGCAGCGGTGCATTGTAGTACGGCTTGGCAGACTCTTATCGCTGACTCGTCTCACAAGCTCGCGTTTCCAGACATGTGCGTTTGTGACAATAATTAAAGGCTTTATCCAACTGCCTGGACGGTAGAAATGACATAAGCCTAACCTTTAAACATTTTCAATATTGTCACCCCGTCGTTTGAACCTCACCCCAGAATTGGCACCAGACACAGAGGATGTCTAAAAAATGAGTGGGAAAGAAGACTTCAAAATAGCAATAAAGGTCGAAAAATATGAAAACGGGAAGTTTGAATACTCGAAATTCATATAGATAAACTTCTATGCACAATCAGCGTCTTATCTACCACCATTCTTCGTACAGAATGTGAACCTTTTACGTTGGTTTTATAGAAAATAGCCAGACAGAAATGAGATCTTGATTTTAGAAAACAGCAAAAAACGCGATTTTCGCCAAAATAGTAAATTTTCAGCTCTTGCGACTTTTTTTATTTATGATCGATTTTAACCAATTTTTCTGTGGACTAGTATATTTTTTTTAATCAAACCCTTCTACTCGTGTTGTTCAAAAATGTTGACAATTAAAATTTTTGTACTAGTGTCGAAAATAAGCAAAAATTGAATAAAACACAACGTTAATTTGAGGTTATGATGCAGCTTAGCAACGATAAATCCTAAATGTCACACGGTAGATCGAAAGCCTGTAAAAAAACGAAGAAAAGTGAAAAATTTGAGTTAAAAATATCAATAATTAAAAATTTGGCTAACACGCGAAGATGGCGTGACCTTTTTTAAACGTATTTTTTGCGTACAGTAAATTTGCAAAATTGATCGCTCTATACAGACAGGAAAATTTTAATCTATCGCGCCCTCCTTGAACGTACGACCTTTTTTCATCAAATACTAACTTTTCTTTGCTATTAAAGTTGTTTTATTAACAGTTTAAAGTTTCGATACACCCTTATATATATATATATATATATATATATATATATATATATATATGGGACGTTTCACATCAACCGGACCATCAGTGCACCCAAAATTTGGGTTAACCTAACAAGACATTTGAGGTCTCAAAATGATCGTCTGGTCAAGGGCTTTTGAAAAAGTTCTGGCCTTTTCAAAAATCCAATGTGGCGCATAAAATATGGAGCCGAAACCCACGTTTTCATAGCACATTCAACAAAAACAATAGTAAAAATGTTCTAATTTGTGAAATATCCCACCAAAAAGCATGTACAACTCATGATAGGACATATTATTGACAATACTGACGGAATTCCAAAATCAAAAATGGCGGAATCAAAATGGTGGACATTATACCTCGACCAAACCCATTTTACCGCAACAAATGGTTTTTGATCAGTTTAAAGTATCGATATGGGGGTTTTCAGGGTCACTGAATCTTATTTTAACCTCGAAATTTTAAAATCCAAAATAGCCGATCCAAAATGGCGGACATTATACAACCACCAAAACTATTTTACCGCAATGAACGATTTTAAATCAGTTTAAAGTATCGGTATGGGAGTTTAAGGGGCCTCTGAATCTTATTATTTTAACCTCGAAATTTCAAAATTCAATATGGCCAATATAAACTGGCGGATATTTGTTATAACCCACTCGCAGGCTCTCTCGCGAAAAGCCCCTGCTAACGCGCAACCCGCCGAACATGCAACGCACGCTGCAGCGCTTATCACCGCGGTGCTAGTACCGCGGCGCGCCGCTAGGCGGCTGCGCATAACCCACAAGTGAAGTAGCGTCGCGGAGGGCACATAAGGAGGCCGGGTCCAGCGCTGTACCTCGCCCCTCTTCCAACAGCCTAATGCTGCAAGTACACGGCTCGTGTCCAATGACAACTTGTGCAAAGACTTCAGCAAATAAAACTGTTTTGTGGCAAAGGAATTTATTGCTTTCAAGTGATTTATTTCATCCCTCTTTTTTACCTACACCCCCAACCCCTTCCCACGTTTAGCAACCCATAGAAAGGAATATTTTCTTCAAGGAATGCTTTCTTCATCGGCGACTTTTTCTCCAACAGTCTTTTTCAGGATAGTTGGTGAGCAAGTCTATCAGCGGCTTTATTCATAGGCGACTTTTTCTCCAACAGTCCTTTTTAGGATAGTTAATAGGTACATTAATAGATACATTGGCGACTTCTTCTTCAACATCCTTTTTAAGGCAGCTCATTGTTCAACTGTACTAGCCGTAATTTTGTTATTTCTAACACTTTTTTTGTTTTGGTTGTGCTTTCTCATATCCTACAACAATGTCTTCTCCTGCGAAAAAATATCGTATAGATAGATGCGTTAATCCATTTGATATTAATACAGGACACAGCAAATCTCTTAGGAAGATCTCCAAAGAATTTCAAGATGTCTATCCTGATTATCCAACATCTTCACTGATTTGTGATACATGTAGAAAATCCTTTTACAAACTACATGATTTGTCATCTCCAAACGTCAGTATGAGTGTTGATTTTGAATCAGAGACTGACTCACCTTCGGTTTCAAACACGGATACACCTATGCAAGATGATCTTACAGATATTTTAACTGGACTTAAAAACAAATTCCAATACCCGCCGGAGAACGATTCATTACGTGTCAGTATTCTTACTATTTTGCCCGAACACTGGGCAATACGTAAAATTATGAACCAATTTGGTGTGTCTCACAGAATGGCTCGTAAAGCAAAACAGTTAAGAGAATCAGATGGAGTTTTGGCTTCTCCTGTTGCAAAACGTGGAAAAACATTACCTGCATAAACGACTCAGAAAGTTGAAGATTTTTACGAAAATGATCTTAACAGCAGAATTATGCCAAATAAAAAAGATACCGTCAGTATTTATTTATATGGTGAAAAAATAAAAGTGCAGAAAAGATTATTACTTACTGATATTAAGAACCTTCATAATCAATTTAAAGAACAGTTTCCTGAACATCCGATTGGGCTTACCAAGTTTGCGGAACTGAGACCAAAATGTTGTGTCTTTGCAGGATCCTCTGGTACACACAATGTATGTGTATGTACGATACACCAGAATTTCAAGGCGATGATTGACGCAGTAAATATAGAAAAAATTTCAAACAATATTCTAAAGAATTATAAAGATTGTTTGAATTTCGTTCTATGTGAGGATCCCAAACCAAGTTGTTATTTGAATGAATGCAAATTTTGTCCGGACATTCAAAAGTTTTCTAATTACGTTGAGAACATTATGGATGAGCACAATATTGATCAAGTCATCTTCAGCACGTGGCAATCAACCGATAGATACACTTTGATAAAACAATGCCTAACATCGCAAGAATTTATTGAAACTTTATGTTCTAGCCTAGAAAAGTTGATACCTCATCACTTCATCGTTAAGGAACAATCAAAGTTTATTTCTGGGAAGAAAAATAATCTTTCAGATGAAGAGGTTCTTGCTCAATTGGATTTTGCTGACAACTTTGCTTTTACAGCCCAAGATGCTGCACAGGCATTTCATTTTAATAATGATCAAAGTACGATTTTTCCTGCTGTTGTTTATTATAAATCTGAAGGCAAGCTAAAGCATTTCAGTACAGTATCTATGTCCGACTGTACTACTCATGATGCCACTGCAGTATACAGAATGCAGCAAAAGCTTATACCTGAAATTCGCAAGGTTTGTCCCACAGTAAAAAAGGTAATATATGCTACTGATGGTGCTAAACAGCATTTTAAAAATCGTTATCAAATGAGTAGTTTAATGAGTCATAAGAGAGTTTTTGGTGTTGATGGTGAATGGCACTGTTTTGCAACAGCACACGGAAAAGGTAGTTGCGATGGAGTTGGAGCGATAGTAAAGAGAGAAGCTACAAGAGCGAGCTTACAAGCTGCAAAAAATAAAGCAATTCTAGATGTTAAAGCTCTTTATTCATGGGCAAATGGGCGATCATTCAATATAAAATTTTTCTTATACACCAAAAAAGATCACGAACAAACTCGTCAATTCCTAACAAAGAGATTTAAAAACTGTCCACCTGTCACAAACATACAAATGGGGCATGGATTTACCCCAGAAAATAATGAAACGTTGAAAGTCATGCATTACTCAAATGCCAATGAACCTAGGAACAGAGTAATTTATGATATCGGCGAAAGCCATTTATCACCAGTAAAAACTCCACGAACAAGGAGCCAGAATTGATAAGAGTGCACAAAATGTCATTAAAGATTGATTAATTTGGCTAAATTATATATTTTTTTCATCCACGCAGGCATATGCATATACATAGAACAATAGAAAAATGTAAGTGCAAAAACCGCAGACAGATAATTCTAAATCTAATAGACTGGAAAAATATAAGATTCATGTGCACAAATACTGATTCCGATAATACATTTATAACCATTTACCTCACAAACCCCCATATCGATACTTTAAATTGATCTAAAATCATTTGTTGCGGTAAAATTGGTTTGGTGCTGGTATAATGTCCGCCATTTTGGATCCACCATTTCGAATTTTGAAATGTCGAGGTTAAAATAAGATTCAGTGACCCTGAAAACCCCCATATCGATACTTTAAACTGATCAAAAATCATTTGTTGCGGTAAAATGGGTTTGGTCGAGGTATAATGTCCATCATTTTGATTCCGCAATTTTTGATTTTGGAATTCCGTCAGCATTGTCAATAATATGTCCTATCATGAGTTGTACATGCTTTTTGGTGGGATATTTCACAAATTAGAACATTTTTACTATTGTTTTTGTTGAATGTGCTATGAAAACGTGGGTTTCAGGCTCCATATTTTATGCGCCACATTGGATTTTTGAAAAGGCCAGAACTTTTTCAAAAGCCCTTGACCAGACGATCATTTTGAGACCTCAAACGTCTTGTCAGGTTAACCCAAATTTTGGGTGCACTGATGGTCCGGTTGACGTGAAACGTCCCATATACAATTAATTACTTAAGTTAATACTTGTGATAAATTCGGATTCAGCGGTAAGAAATACACAATATAGTGTTGGATGCATTGAAAAAATGTATTACGATTTTTCGGCATCAAAATCAGTATTTTTCCGAAAAATGAGTATCTTTGGACTCGATTTTGAGGTTATGATATTAGTCAAACGCTTTCTCTATAGTTTTTCTGTATTCTATAATCAGTGTACTTGACGCTCAAAAAATTTTACTTTGATTGGTTTTTTATATCTCACGTTCTACCACTTCGAGTGAATAAAATGTTTCTATCGTGGATTAAATGGGTTTTTTGGTTTTTTATATCTCACGTTCTACCACTTCGAGTGAATAAAATGTTTCTATCGTGGATTAAATGGGTTTTTTGGCTTTTTAGGTTAGGTTTTGGGTTAATTCTGATGGTAAATTCGGATTCCGCGGTAAAAAATACACAAAATATAGTGTTTGAGGCATTAAAAAAGTATATTACGATTTTTCGGCACCAAAAACCGTATTTTTCGAAAAATGAGCACCTTTGGACTTTATTTTGAGGTTAGGATATCAGTCTAACGCTTCCTCTATAGTTTTCCTATATTCTATAATCAGTGAACATGACGCTCAAAAAATTTCACTTGTTGACCACTGTGCGACGTACGAAACTATGGTCCTTCACAAATTGTACATGATTTTAATTAAGCAAGATATCTGTTATAAAAGAAATAATTTTTTACGCTTTCAGATTTTCCAAATTTGGACTTTAGTTCTATTAAAGTTCCTGGCGTGTCTGTCAACAAACCACAGCCACAAAATATAGGCCCTAATGCCTTAGGTTATTTTTCAAAAAGTGACGATGATCCGGCAATGATAAGAGATATGTTTTTAGCTAATCCTGATCAATTATCTCTTTTAAAACAAAATAATCCACGTTTAGCTGATGCATTATTATCAGGTGATCTTGGTGAGTCCCATATTATTTACAACTAGATTAATAATAGGCGAACGTCTCGTATTATCTAAAACTTTCAGGTGCATTTGCAAAAATACTTCAAGAACAAGTCAAGATTAGAGAAGAAAGACAATCACAGAGATTAAAAATGATGCATGCAGACCCGTTTGATTCCGAAGCTCAACGACTAATAGCAGAAGAGATTCGACAAAAAAATATTGAAGCTAATATGGAGGCGGCTATGGAATATAATCCAGAAACTTTTGGAACAGTAGTAATGTTATATATTAATTGCAAAGTAAATGGATATCCAGTTAAAGCATTTATAGATTCAGGTACAAAATGATTTCACGAAAACTAAACTATTTAGCAACATACTCAGTTTAACATTTACAGATACGAAATCTTATAGCAACATTTGTTATTAAATAACTTTAAACCTGCTTCGTTTTTCTGTAAAAGCGAGTAATCGCGAAAAAGTATAAAAAGAATTCAAAAAGTAGTATCGGATTTATTAATAGTGCTTTGAAGCGTTAGTATACAGCTCAACTTCTGTGATTATCAAACAACATAGTACTATATGCATAATTTTCAAGCAAGATATCTAAACTTTTTGTGAGTCCCATTGATTTGTCTAATCTCCTTTTTTGAAGTTTGTGATTTCTATACATAGCGAAGGGGCGTGGAAGCGAGAGCGGCGTCAGTGACGTCATGCAGGACCCCCCAGTGACGTCATACAAGATTCCCCCCCTCTTAGTGACGTTATGCAGGACCCCCTCCTCTCTACCGATTTCTCCGGAGTAGTGAGGGGTCGGTAAGGTAGAAACATTTTAGAGAGTATTCAATGAAATGCGGAATAATAATGATAGAAAAAAAAGTTTCATGCGACGGCGGGCGGGCTCGATCACACGGACCCGAGATCGAGAGGCTGGTGCTCTAACCACGGAGCTAGACTCAACGATACGAGTGGAATGTTCCCTACTACCCCCCTGATACACACTGAGTCGTGCAAATACGCACACGCACACATACACGCATGCAGACATTTTAGCAATAATTTATCGTAACTCGCAAAATAATTGAAACATTCTGAATTTTTCACTTATGTACACCTCGGCTACCTCAAATATGCTCAAATACGAAAGTTGCAAATTATTGTTTATAAGCCTCTATCACCGAAAGTTACAGTCAAAAAATTGTTTTTTTGTCTCTAATATGTTAATTAAGCATTGTCTACCTATTTGAGTAATAAAAAAAAAAAAAAAAATTTGGAATCAAAATTTTTTCTACTGATATGGCTAGAGGATTCTTAATTAACAAATTAGAGCCAAAAATAACAATGTTCCGACTGTAACTTTCGGAGATAAAGGCTTATAAACAATGGTTTGCAACTTTCGGTTTCGAGTATATTTAAGGCCGACGAAGCGTACACAAGTAAAAAATCGCGAAAAAAGCAATTATTTTGTGAAATTGCATATTTGTGTTTACACGTACACACACACACACACACACACATATCTGCATACGCGTACACACTTACCGCCGCCGCCGCCACTGTCGTCGTGGTCGTCGTCGTCGTTGTCGACCGACCAATCCACACGCCGTCTCCCCACTACCACTACCACCGTAATGTGACTGTTATCTTCCGATGCTGCTGCTGCACTTTGGCACAAAAAATTATAATAATCCATAGCATAATATATACGCGACACAGAGCACATTACGCGACGAGAGCATATTAACGACTGCGACGTCGGTGTCGCTGCGAGCGCATGACGGCGGCGGCGGCGTTGACACACGTGACCTACTGCTGACGACACATTGCCTGAAGTGCATATGAGTCAGGGCAAGTAGTAGTACGCCAGCAGCAACGGATTTTTGGAAATCCAAACACTGCAGATGTGCATTCTCAAAAATGCACGTGTACATGATATCTCCGAAATTCGATAGCTTGAGAGTCGACGACGACGGCGGCGACGGATTCTCGGAAATCCAAGTACTGCTGACAATGTATTCTCAGGAATGCATGTGTACATGATATTTCGAAAATTCGATAGCTTGAGAGCCGCCGACGACGACGGTGACGGGTTCTCGGAAATTCAAGTACTGCTGACAATGCATTCCCAGAATAAAAAATACTGCTTATCACCTTTTGCAGACGCAGTTGCAACAGATCATATTAAGTTGTACACATAAAGCAAACACTTCTAAGAAATCCTTAGGCTGCTGCTGACTGTTTATCTGCTGCTAACAGTCAGCAGCAGCAGCGATGTGCGCGTATCCGAAAAATCTGCTTGGATCAATTCGCGGGGTAGGTGGTGGTGATATTGTTTGTCTTGCGCCACAGCGAGGAGTGACGTCATGTGGTAGTTGGGGGGAGGCACCGCCTTCTTCCCCCTCCTCGTTTCCTCTCCCCAATTTATATATCTATTTATTTACTTATTTATTTTTCCATTTTTAACTTTTTTAAGAATGTTTTCATGAATAATGCAATATAACTTAATATTTTTTAAGACAATTTTCTTCTATAGGAATGGGTAAGAAAGGATAGCAATAAATAATACAAGATGAGTATTTTATATTTTGTAACGATAGATTATTTATTCAATATATATTCAATGAGATAATTATACAAATTGTGATGTACATTGGTAACTTTTTATCTTGCTTTCAAAGATAATATTTACAAGAAGGATAGTAGTAAAATTAATAATAGGAAACAGACATAATTGATCATTTATTTCATTTAATATATCGACGATTCTATCGAGATGATGAGATAAAAGTTGTTAAAATATATTGACAATGTCATTACGACTGAGTGGAATTTGATCTTTTGTTTCCATCGTACGCGTCTGCACAGTTGTTGTGACACTATCGAACCATTTATCATTATTACGATTGATAATTGCCTTTACAAGAGTTATCGTATAAATACCAAATTGTCTTACTGGTATATTGTCTGGATTAACACTCTTAATGTATTCTACAGTCTCTCTAGCAACACAACTTACACTACCCGCTACAAACTTAAGATATTCTAGACGCGCATCAATGCATTTCACAATGTACTCATACAATCGTAGAAACTTAACTTATAAAATAATAGTTGAATGATTCCATTTTCTCACTATTGCAAATGTTTTGGGTGGGCTACTATCTACAATTTTGATAGCCCTGTCTCTCTGACTGTGAGTAAATTTTGCTGTCCAACCTGTACCGCAAATTTGTTGATCTGTCATAGAATCGCTGCTGCTGCTACTGTGGTCGCAAAGATACTTGAAAAAGTCATTGAAACACTTTGTGAATTGCAACCACTGATTGTGTGTAAAAGTAATTCCTTTCGAGTCACACTGAGAGAAATGTAGAGTTGGAATAGCCGTACATTTTTCTGTGGTATTAGCCTTGGACGGCCACAGCTGATTTAGCAGTGGACTCAGGCAGATTCTACCGGAGTTTGCAGTGGTTCAAGCTTGGCTCCTTCCAGCGCTATATCAGCCGCGCTGAACACGTGTGATTTTACTTATATGTTTATGTTTTTTAGCATATCATATCACAATGAGTGACAAATTCGTAAGGGACCTGTTGATTTCGTGGAATTTGGAAAAGTTTTGCGAAAGGTTTGAGAATAAGTATTGCAATATGTAAAACCTAACCTCTTAACCTTAAAATTTGTATACTTATGCTGAAGCACAAAATTTAAATAATTATCAATCAATGCATTGTTCAGCCATGAATATTGGTCTACAAGCCCTCAGAGTACAATGTGACATACCTGTAAAGTCTCTTGGCTTATCTGAAAGCCGTAGACCTGCATTTCCCTTAAAACCCGATGTTGCTCGTCAGAGCTAAACAAACCTTCTGCTTTGGGATGCCATAAAAATTAACAAATACGATAAACTGTACTCTGAGGACTTGTAAACCAATTTTTCATGCCAAAACAATGAATCACTTATTAAATATTCAATTTTTATACTTATGCTTACTGTCAGGTAAAAACAGCGGTAGTGCTAAGGCAGATTCAAACTTAAACCATTTGCACCAGTGCATCGCCTAATAGTCGCACAGCTGGTCTGTAGTACTCGTCTTGCAAGTTGCTGTATTCCAGGCCGACAATGATTTTCGTTGTGTACGACTTGTACAAAGTGTACAGAGTGCTCAGGAGTTGAACTGAACGAAGTTTGTTTTCCTCCTGGCACGCCATTGTGCGAGTCTCTCACGATCAACAGCACCACCTTTGAACGACTAACTCTGACTCTTAGCACAAAGTCTAAAGGTATGAAGGTATGGTGGGGATAAAGATTGTGGTGGTGATGATGATGGCTGTGGTGGTACTGGGAACAGCTACGTGTGAGAGAGATACGGTATCATATCTCCCCGGATTACAATAACGACATCTTAGGACTACAGCTTTGTAAGCATCTGACAATGCAACCGCCATTTCCAATGAAATCATCGTCATCGCTTTTTTCCTTTGTTTACAATAGACATATCGTCTTACCATGTCATCATTTTTTTGCAGATTTTCTGAAAAATTTTCGAGAAATTTATTGAATCCCAGACCATAACTTATGTAATGCAAAAACATGATGCAGTATTGCTCGCTAACATCGGAAGAATCGCTTTGTAGCCGAATATTATTCCAGCGAAAATGTTTACATTTTTTTCTTAATCGATATGATCGGGTATAAATTGGGGTAATTCAAAAATATTAAAGTAAAAAGCGTTACAAGATTTGTCCGTTTATATGGCGATCCAATGCATACCCGATCTCGTATGATCATCTGTATTTACAACAAACGCTGTCGGTTTCGTACACACCTTCGGTATATGATCGGCTGGAAATACACCGACAGTATGCAAGCGAATTTTAGATAGATTCTTTAGTATTTGAAGACCATGGCATAGATCGCTTAAAGTGTTTCGAATTTCGGCTTTTTTGGAAGCACGCACAGACAGCCACGATTTTAACCGGTAAGCGTTATTTAAAGCGCATCGATAATTACTGTGACAGGTTTTAACAGCGTAATGCATACAGTATACATCAGACGATAATTTAGTGAAAGACGGACATTCCTGATCATAATCAAGATTATAAATTCGGCAAGGCATTATTTTGCGTAACAATAGCCATTTATCATTACCTCTAACATATATTTTTCGCACACTTTTTGAGTGTTCTCTTTACATTTTTTTCACCGACTTAAATGACACCTCGCCGTCAAAGTAGTCCAGACCGTGATGATATTGGGTCAGCCAATCGTTCTTGTTTCGTATATCTTCACTTAGATGACCAAGCGCTATCGCAGGTGACAGTATCCAATGACTACTAAAGTTTCCATCAACGGTCACCACGGCAACCTCTTTTGGCACATTCTGATGTTTGGATACTTGAAGAACTGTATGTCAATGATCACATCATGATTGAGTGAAGCGTATATGACAGTGCTGGATTGTTGAAATTTAGAGGAAGAGACTGACTGTAGAAGTCGCATGCACAGCATTTATATGTACAGTAGAGAGTAGCGACATCTGTGAGAAGTAAACTTTTTTTAACTGCTGAAATCTATGATCACTTGACGCGAGGCATCAATTTCCAAAATTCTCTGCGTACAGAATGCAATTGACCGTTTCTGTTAGCGCATTGCTATAACGTACTTTTAGTCTAACATTACCGTGTTTAATCTAATTCCAGTGGCTGCAGTCATTCGCCGATAAATCGGGAGTCAAATCAAAAGCAAATAGACAGTAGCCGTGGGGATAGTTCTCGCGCGTCATTTAATTACCCTCGTTGCGGAAGTGTATTTCCGTACCGGAGAACAGTGTGTGATATGCATCCACATATAGATTTCTCGTCGTAAAGTCCGGTTGCAGTGGTTTTGAGGGCACCGGCACCCCATCAACGTACAAACATAAAAAGTTTATATTAAAATGTTCAAAATTGAACGGATTGAGCAGCCGATCACCATTAAAAGCTTTGTTATTGACGAAACCCAGGATGATTCTCTTCGGCAGCTGACCCAATATGATATTGTCCAATGTTTCACTGTGTACACCACTGTGCATAGTGACTGCCTTGACTTCCACCCGTGTCAATGGATATTTAGTCATTGCTCGTGAGAGCGATTGAGCATGTGCAAGCAATACATTGAGACTGATTTTTACACGTCTCACTAGAAGATTGGCCTCCTTAATGTGTACGGAAAAAGAGCCTGCAGGGTCCATCAGGCAAAAGTTATCGCGCGATTTCACCAAACGCACTCTTACGACGCCGTTGAGCAGTAGCTTCTTTTGATTAAATTCATCTGTATGGAGGTGGCCAACTAGGTCAACAGGTTTATTTGCAGCAAGTAACTTTCGCCTTTCCACAAACCCCTCGTTCAGGTTTTCTGTGTTGTTCATTTTTCCAGCCGTATCTTCACACCACAAGACAGTCAACAGATGAGAGGTTTTGGCGACAGGTCCGTAATTTAGCAGCGTCTCTATGTATGCTCTGAAGGCATAAGCATTGGTAGGTGGTGACACGGGTTTCTAATTGAAAAATACATCCACTTGATTGAATAGTGAATGCATAAAATTGTTGACTGGTCCCACCCGGGCTTTTAAAAGTCTATAAGCCGCTCGATCAGCCTTAGCCTCATCTTCTTCGCTTGTACTAGATTTTATACTCACACGAAGACTAAGCATTGTATGAGTCAGATCGAGATATTCATCGCTGTTCCCGGGTATCACAAATTCTATCAGTGAATCATCGGTCAAAGACGATATAGGTTTATATTGAACCCAATGCGAGCCTTGGATTGTTGTTTGGGTCAGTGGAATGTCAAATAATAGCAGCTCCGACTTTAAACCTTCGCACGAATGGGTATGTAAAAACGCAATCTTTAACTGTCAAAAATATCTCTCGTCGTTCTGTTTCTTTTTCTCCTTCTAGACGAAGGTTTTTTATTGCAAGATGTTTTCTTCTTCTTCTTCTTCTTCTTCTGTCTCTTAATCTTTCTTGTTGCACTTCTCTTATTTATACCACCACCACTCCTCGACTTGCGTTTCTTTCTTCCGCCAACACCTTTTTTTCTCCTACGCGCTGTGACAGGACCGGCGAGCAACTGCAACTGAGCAGGATTTCCGTATCGTGACATTTTATATCCCGACCCCTCCATCAACTTGTCCAGTTTCTCTTCATCTTTTCTCTTCAGAACTTACCAGATTCTCTCACAAGATTGTGGAAAGACTCCTTCACCAGTGTGTTGTGTGATGCAAAGTCGGATTTGATGTTGAATACCGTACGTACGGCCTCTTTACCCACAGCTTTGGCCTTGCGACTGATGAGTGGAAGGACGCGGCAAAATATGCCAGCTAGAAAGGAGCCAATACCGCCGTGACCTCTTTGGTAGGGAGATCCGATGTAAATGTGGGCAACTCCACTGGTGTAAGGATTCCGCCCCCCTCCCCCACCGTACTGCTAGCCATTACCAAATTGGCAGTTGAAATAATCTTTGTAGAGATTCATGAAGACTAGTCATCGAATTTCTTAAAATGAAGTGTTACAGTCACTGTCCCGTAATCGAATGGTATCGACTGGCCACATTGGTCTCTTATATTTATTTCAATTGTCTGAAATGCGTTGAATAACAGTGGTATATACATTGGTGGGAAGAAACTTTTAATTCGAGTAGTACCACATTCGTAATTATCGGTATCCATCGATACAGCTCGTAGTGGACGCGATTGAACATCACCTGTCACACATGGTTCACAGATGTCGCTGTAGATCATGAACATGGATGGTAGCCCATTGGAAAGTCCAGCAGGTCTATCCGACTCTATAGTGTATTGATTTCCAATAAAACAAATTCCTTGTCTCTCCTTTTTAAATTCAAGAATTTTTTTTATTTTTTCCGATAAATAGAGCTCGTGACTGAACTGTGAGCAGCTACTCTTTGCGCATACTCGGCTGATCGTTACATAACCGCCACGTTCAAGTGTCACCCTCAAATGACCACGGATGCATTCTAAATTATTTATTTCCTCAACTAGAGTGAGAATATTTGTATAATTTCCTGGACGAATCAATGATTCAGTGATTGTAAAATGTTCCTCTCTCGTCTGATTTGTTTCCACTCTTGTGGGTGGTATTCGTTTTAGGAAAATTTTTCTCTCCTCTTTTTCAGATGGCAGGTGTTGGGATGTCAGAGGTATTTGACTGGTACTTCAGTGAGCGCGACCATGAACCTTGTAATCTGATCTGTTGTGGCAACTGTGTAACATAATGCGTTGCATTGTTTTCCGAGAAATAATTCATGCTGCTGTTGCTAAGCAAAATAATGTAAAATTGATCTTTCATATTTTTGCAATTTGGCTAGTCTTGACCCAGGAATTGAACTTTTCTGGATAACCTTTCCAGGTGAAATACTCCTTCGAACGACCCTTACTTCTGCTACGCAAAATACTTTCTATTTCAAAAGATGCACCTTCTAAATCCTTTTGAACTCTGCTCAATTCCTCAGCGTAAAAACAACCGTCTATGTCTTCACCTAACAGATCTTGCAGATGATAGACAGGTGGCTGCCGTGTCAGAGAAATCCGTGCGACTTTAAATAGCTCCAGTGTCCAGTCTCTCTCGTAACCTTTGTCAAAGACAGATCTTGCCCGACTGACGCGAACCAGCTCATCGACTTTGAATTTGGGTCTTATCACCTTATGCTCATTCTTATCGTAACGACGCTGTAAATTCTCTCGTGCTTTGGCAACGTTGTACACAGTCACATATGCCGGTGTCATCTTTGTTGCCGAGTGCTTACTGTGGTTGTACGCCGCTATTATGTTCTGCAAAACATCGATGTATCTCTGTGTATTTTTGTGGGTAAAATATCGCCAATTTCGCTCCTTGACAGTTCGTATCAGTCTCTCTGCAATGGCTGCCTTTGTACCCGGGCTGCGTGCCACTCTGTGAACAATGTCGTTGTCGCGCTAAACTTACTGTGTCTCAGGACCAATGAATTCTTTGCCCTTATCTGTCTGGAGGCATATTGGTTGACGCCCATTGCTTCTCGACAACACACGTGAGAAAGCCTCAGCGACGTTTCTCTAAGTTTTTTCCTTGATCGACTCCAGCCAACTAAATTTACTGACGACGATGATCACCGTCAGAATATAAATGTAGCCGTTAGTGTAAGTTTTTAGAGATCTCAAATCCATCAGATCAGCCTCCCACATCATCTAAATTTCGCACATTGTAACTACGTCGTGCAAATCGTAGTCTAACGGGTCGATGTAGATTATACGCATCTTGACTCTCAAGCCACTCCACAACACTTTCACGATAAAATTTTTCTTTTTTACCTTTATTTTACTTTTTTTTGTTCGCGTGTAGCTTGAAAAAGTTTTTCAACAACGGCGTACGCTGCTAGGTGTGGAGGTGCGTAATAAATTTTCTCGAATTTTTCTTTTCCCCTCATCCCCCTATTCATTGTGCACCTTTTTTCTTTCTTAAATGTTTTTCTTTATGCTTTTTCACTATTTTCACCGATGCGTCAACTTTGCTAATAGATCTCTTCTTAATTTTCTTGTCCTTTTTCTTTTTCTGCTTTGGCGCTCTTTTTATTCGTGAAAAAAATATTTCGAACGTTATCTTGCTCACCATACAGCAGGCAGTCATCATTGCCAGTGTTCGCTCGTCTCTGGCTGTTTCATCCGCGAGCATTCGCGAAAATGCGTATTCAGCTAGCACGCGATCAGCTTTAGGTCGATTGCCTTACTTATCCCCGTAGACTAAATCATGCTGACGATATACCTCATCCAGCGGATTGATGCCTGACTTCACCACGTTCAATACGTTCCGCTAGTTTTGTACCTGGACCACAGAATCTGTATCCGGGTACGTGCATTTCAAACGGCAGTAGATCGATTAATTCATCTAGTGCACTATTTTTTACACTTGCTCGTTCTTGCTCTTATTTTTCGTCTTCTGTGATTTTGGTCTCTTGTTCGGGCTGAATCTCCCGCTCAAACGTCGCCATGTTGTAACTTCAGAAGTGGATGCTGCTACTTTTTTTTGCACTCGCTTGACTGGCGACTGTTTTTTTTTCCGCTTGAGTACTCGCGCTGCTGCCGTACCACTACTGCTTTTGTCTGCTTCGCTACTGTCAACAGCATTGCTATTTGCACTAACTCGTAATTTACGCAATACGTGGTCGGCTTTACGTCGGTACTTTGGAGGTACACTCTCTATGATACTCGCATTGATCCGATCCTCTTCTTCGACGCGATGTATATCATTGTCATCGTCATTGTAATTGTCATCAGCGCCTTCGTCGAAGTCGTTGTCATTCTTTTTCATCTGTCGCTGCTCTTTATCTTTCTCTTCCCTTTTCGTGACCTTAGCATAGCTATTAACATCTTTAAATTGAAGATAGCTTTGTAGTACTGATAGATATTGACTCCATTTTTCTCGATCACTTTTGCAAGTAGACGAATTCAGTATATTGCTCATGTCAGCATCCAACCTAGTCATTACGTTACCCAGTGTCTGAACTGTCTTTAGTATAGACCCAACATTATTATCGCGGACACCATTTGCTAACACACTCTGGAGACGTTCAACGTTCTCGTGAGGTACAAGAACCATCTTTTTGGCGTGTTCCATATTGTCTACTTACTAGTGATACTAGCCAACAGCGTGCCGATGATCGGTGTTAATAATGCAGGCAAGAAACCACCACGCTGTACTATAATTTTTTTCTTTTTCGACAGACTCACACAAGGTTCGGCTATTTTTCGCAAAGTTTTTGCGTACCTGCGCAAACGTGACTTGTAAGACTTTTCCAGTGGAACGTTACTAATTGGCACATTCAGGGCGCACTTACAAATATGACAGGAAGGCGATTGGTATAAGGTTCAATATATACCACCTTTTATCTTTTTATTGCGTGACACATAGACGTAGTGCAACTCGTCGTCCGGAAATATATAGGTGCGAAATCTGCAGTTGTCCGGTGTATTCTGCTTCAAATCCAGCAGAAGATAACCGTAGGGTCTCGAAGTGCCGTCCCAGTAGGCTTCTTGCAAGAATCGTGGATCCTCCGGACACAGCTGACGCGATAAATGTAGTATCTGAGATCTGTCGCGCAAATTCCTGAAAATCACAATGTATTGAACGTTCAGAGATATGTCGCGTTGTCCTTTACCCTGATGGAAGACGTTCTGCGTGATGAATATCACCAAGAGCGAGTGATGATGGGACGCTTTAGAGAATATATCGACTATACTACCACTGGATGACGATTCACGCATCAAATCATCAATGATAACAAGTTTAGGTCTAGGATCGGCAGCCCAGTCACTAGTCTGTGGCAAACCCTCGCGAAATTCCACTTTTTTGCTTTGTAGCTCCTTGTAGCTTGTCTGCCACTCTGCGTAGTAGATAATCACACGCTCGATTGTTGTATCGCACAGACGATCGAGATCCTTAAGAAACTATTTGACGAATACCGTTTTACCACAACCTGTGGGGCCGCACAGCATAGAGGTAAATGAATGTTTCCATCGCGTGTCCATAATGGTATTAATTATAATAATAAATGACATAATAATAATAACAATTATAAATATACATACTTTTTTATTGAAGCAGAAACTTGTAGTTATGTCTCTCGTTCTCGAGTACCAGTGACTAGTCCTCAGATAACTTTTTTGCGCTCGCCAGACACGTTATACGCTCTTTCGAGATCTTCCCACCTCTATCGCTACTGCTATCCCCGCCGCCTCCACCACCACCAACGTCACCGCCGTTTTCTAGAGAGGTAAAGTCAGTATTACTTTAAACAGCCAATCAGGTTACATTGATGGTGTGGCAAACGACCAATCAGTTTCATGATGAACACCACCAGGAGTGTCCAATGAGAAGCATGTCTTATAACGCCATCTGTACTTTGACTTTCGATACATACCCATCTTATACCCATATGAGTAACTTTCGTCGAGCGCTACAAATCTTCTTTTGTTATATACGGGTTTGTATGTCTTTGTCTCTTCCTGGGTTATTATTACATCGTGAAATACCGTTCTACGTTTAGCGGAAATTTAGCGGATTTATTCAATACTATTTCCAAATTCGGAGAAGTGATCATCGCTCGAATTGAATCAATTGTCTACCTGACTATTTGCGTAATTCAACCGAATACCTTTAACTTTACACACACACACACACACTCCTCTTGACCATTCCTGACCATCCCACCTGACAAAAAGGTCGTTATATATGTCCCAGGATCCTTGTCGGCTAGCTCATCCCTCAGACTATTCGCATTGAAACATATATCATGTTTATTCAAGCTGATACCCTCGTTGCGTTTCAAGTCTTCAACGTAGCGCTCCTTATCCTCTTCTGTAATACAGTCTGGTGAATATCCTGACGTCGTTTTGCGTGAAAAACTCGTTGATGTATTCGACGAAAATACCACCTGTCCCTTCTTCCTGTAGCCCAATATGACAGCAGCTTTCACCTCCTCCGACACCCACGTCCCCCGCAATACGCGCTCTTCCACGTCCTTAGGTGGACAGTCATCTTGTGTCAGTTGTTCACAACACATTCGACATAATAGAAATATTAATTTACCGTGCATTTTTACGGATAATAATGGGTTGAATAGATTTTGTGGTGGTAATATATCGCACGAAATTAAACCATTTACTTGTAAAATATCGTTGTTGATACCTATCAGCTGTCGACACTTCTCTTCACCAACAAAAATTTTGGGTGACCCATAGGATACTTGCCATGTTTGCAAATAAACGGATACAGAGAACAAACATTAATATACTTCTCCTGCCCCTGACAATCAAACACTTTGACTGTATTTCCAGTGCGACCACCAAAAAACGCACCTCGTGGATCAAGCGGTTTTCTCTTTATATTTCTTCTATTTTCATCAACGAATCGACGTAGTTCTTTGTTTTGTGAGATTATATTATTGAATTGACATTGCCATTTTTTAATAAGTTGATAATTTGCTGTAGTCACTCTATCACTTATCGCCAATGTCCTCTCGTATCTCGCATCCATCGATTCACCACTTGTCAAAAATATATCTTTGTTTATCGTGTAGCATCGAGGACAGCCGTGCCAAAAACAACCATGAAACTGAGGTACAATACCACGGTGCTGCTCATTTTCTTGTAGTTCACAGTAACCATCAACTACGATGCCTTCTGTCAGACTTTTCTCCTGGCCGCGTCCCGCATGCTCGATGCAACCTATTTGATCTTTTTTAAAAAAATCCTTTCTAAACACTCTTATACAAGAAGAAGCTACGGTTGTGCACTCGACAAAAGGTTCCACGTTGTAATTCATGAACGTCTTGCGAAAACTAAACAAGCCAATCTCAAAATGTTTACATCTTGTTTGCAGTATTTCACAATTTCCGATTAAAAATTAAACGTATATCCACTTTGCTGCTGATCGATGTACCATTTTAAAAAATGTTCTCTTTTACTCACACCCATGGATTCTACTACGTATGAATCGAGAGGTGATAGTGGACCTTCGTAAGACTTATTTTATTCCGTGTTGAATAGGTGTGGAAAAACACCTTTCTCCATATCGGGTAATCCGTAGGCTTTGGGCAAACTGGCTAAAGATATATGAAAGTAATTCAAGCTGTCGATAAACTTTGTCTGTAGTACCTCCATTATATTATTTTTGATCCATTCATCACTACCGATGTTACGACACGAGCTTCATTGAAAGTCTCTACAATATATTTGAATATAAACTGTGCGTCAAATTCTTGTGAATTGTGTGCTATACATATAATCAAACATATATTCACGAATGCCACATTTTCACACATCATTAAAACTCTTCAATCTCTATGCAATATGTGCTGACCTAAATTTGGAACATGCACCTTTTTCTCTTCATCACCTAGCACAGGTAGCGATTGTTATGTTTTAAAATCGTAAAACAAAAATATGGTTAAATTTGTAGAATTTGAACTCTTGATAGGCTGTACGTGACATAAGTGTCTAATGGGCACCCGTGACTTGCACGTTGTACAAAACGATATACCGCACACGTGTGGGTCTTTCCTGTTTATTTGAATTATTTTAAAGCAATTTTGACAGAGTTTAAATTTGCTACACACACTACTGTTTCTATTGTACGTTCCTTTTTTCATATGATTTGCTCGACAATTATTGTCAAAAAATAATCTTGACAGTCGTTACATTTTTTAAGCACCTCTGTCCTACTACAGGGAGGCGACGACTTACATTTTTAACACTAGTTGGAGCATCTATGCTCCTCGCCTCGCCAATAACTTTTTTTGCCGGGTATACAGTAACCGGCGCTACCACCGGCTGCAACAAGATTCAATATCGGCTGATAATGATGCGCTCGCTTGTAATACATTATACGTAGCCCATGTAAAACTTGATTACCGTAAGTAACGCTAACAGTTTGTGTCTCGTCATAAATGTGAACAAGTTGTGAACAACGATTGCTGTATTACGAGTAGCAAAATAATCTTGAATCTTACGGATTTCTTGTAGCCCGCAACCCTCGACAGGTACATGAACATTTGCCAAATTAACAAGTTCCATGGCCGCATTTCTTTGTGTCCTTCCTCCACTATTCCGAATGAGATTCCAATATCTATGAAGCTCCCCCGTACGTATTTGTCCTCTAATTGCGTACGTATAGGCGGTGACTAAACTTCGAGGTAGACACAAGTTGTCGCTATTCACAATAGTCAATATGGACTTTTTATTCACTGATTTTTCAGTTAAACGTACTCGTCCATCACCCACTACATCTTTAACAATAGCACAATTAATCGATAATCTTTCGTTCACATAAAACTTGTTGGCACTTTGCACAGCAGTGTATAGTAATTCCCAAAGAGTCTGAACGATAGCCAAAGAGGTCTACGATTGAACTGCTGAATTGCTCCGAGTTGATGGTCACACCGATGAAATCGCTCGGTGTCTAATCTACCTCTTTCGCAAAGTTGTCGATGCAAATCTCGCACACAACCCTCAAGCCAGGAGTAAAAATCTGCATTCATGGGTGGTTCCGGTAGAATCTCTTGTATCTCTTTTCCTTCGTAGCCAAAACGTCTGTAGAAACGCGTTGACTCGCTTTCGATTATAAACCGAGGATTTTCATCAGCTCTTCTTCCTTCACCGCTCTGTAAATCAATACCTGTAATATTTAATTTTTAATTTTCATAGATATATTTATATCTATCATAATAGTACAGAAATTACTTTTCGCTCTCACCTTCTTCAGTTGTATCGGTTGTACTGTTGCTTCTACTACTACTACTTTGACTGCTTGTATGACTATCACTACTGCTACGGCTACTAGTGCTATCGGTACGACTAAATTCGCATTAAAATAACAAATGTAATACTTAGGAGAATCCGATGACGATGATGATTCTCGATGGGGTTCGATCCTTAATCATCCAGCTTCTGAAACTGTAGAGTGAAGTGGGTGCCATAATTGTATGAAAAATAAAATTTTAAGTGATCATCACCGCATAAACATCACTCTCACCATTACACGTTGTTTGATGGTGCTGCTAAGAGGTGCAAATGACATGCGAATTACAAAGAGGTCACTCTAATACTAATAAAATTAAGAAATATAGATAGTGTGACCCTGAACGACCGGAGAACCGGAAAAAAAGTGTTCATGCTTGGTATAATGTATAATATAATATAATATATAATATAATTACATAAGTAAACGCACTGTAAAAGAGGTTCAAATGAGATGCGAATTACAAAGAGGTCACTGTAATACTAATAAAATTAAGAAATATAGATAGTGTGACCCTGAAGGTCCGGAGAACCGGAAAAAAAAGTGTTCATGCTTGGTATAATGTACAATATCATTTTTTGCTAATATCTAGGACTTTAAGATTAATTTTGTTCTTTGAAAGACAATTGTATATTTTTATCGCTCTTATGTAGTTATTTCTATCACTAACTGCTTTAGAGCTCTTCGGCGGTATTATAAGTTTGTTTCTAGTTACACTGCTAGACATTACATATAATTTCTGGAGATCAACTTAGTGGTATATTACGCACTCATACGCAAAAATTTGTTTCGCATTCAAGGGACTTTCTTCATCGAATTTATACTTGTTTACAAGTTTTTAAATACTCTTCTGTGCCCTTTGTAGTAGGTCGAGCTTATTTTTATAAGCACCTATGGAAGAATGCATAATATATCATTTTGAGTGTATCGGTTTGCATATATTTTGACATTTTATACATTATATATATTACATATTTGGTTTTCTTTATTAGATACTCAATATGTTTATCTCAAATTATAATACCCAGATATTTACACGATTTGATCCTGCTCAATCTATTACCCTGTATATAAATGTCCAGATCAACTGAAACACTATCTTTATAATTACCAAATGTAATATGTACAGTTTTTGTGACATTTAAGAATAATTTATTAAATTCCAGCCAAGTAGTTAAATCCTCTAAGTACTTATTGATTTTACTTTCAACCTTCTCCCGAGTCATCAGTCGCAATAATAGCTGTATCATCAGCGTATGAGATAGTACTTTTATTCCGATCAGTTAATAAGTCATTGACATCAATGAACAGGAGTGGTCTCAAAATAGTGCCTTGAGGTACACTTGAAGTTATACTTTCATAACAACTTTCAGTTGTTCCAATCCTTACTTTTTGCCTTTTATTGTTTAGGTAGCTTGATATTAGTTTATGGGCTTCCCCTCGGACACCATAATTATATAATTTATCTAACAGAATCGAATGATTAACATTATCAAAAGCTTTTGCCAGATCAAGGAAAGTAATAGCTATTGGTTTACTTTTATCTAATTTGCTATACAGTAGATTCGTTATATAGCTAAGCACATCTTTAGTGCCTTTATTTTTCATGAAACCAAATTGATTCTGTGCTAATATTTTATATTTATCAAAGAATGAGTGAAGTCTTGCTTAGATAATTTTCTCAAAAATTTTAGCTAGATTTGATATTCACGATATCGGTCTATAGTTTGATATTTTAGTTTTAGCGCCAGATTTATAGATTGGAACAACTTCTGCTGTTTTTAGGGTCATTGGCCATACAGATTTTTCAAGGCATAAGTTAAAAATATGAGACAGTGCATTAACAATAATATATGATATTGTTTTCAGGGATTTGGTTGTAATATTATCAACTCCCTCCCCCCCCCCCATTCTTTAATTTCGTATTTTCAATAATTCGAGTATCTCTACATTACTAGTCGGTTTTATGAATATAGAGTGTGTGTTAATAGGTGGCAATTTTAAATGTTTACCCTGTGGGTTTATTATTTTATCACTAAGTTTTGTCCAATTTTACAAAAATAGAAATTCATGTTATTAGCAATTTGAACTGGGTTATCTATTATATTATCAGTACTAATTTCAATTTTACTTATAGTATTTTCGGTTTGCAAATTATTTCCCATTTTATTTTTTATGTATTTCCAAAGTTCTATTGAATT
Organism: Nasonia vitripennis; assembly: GCF_009193385.2. Taxonomy (NCBI): domain Eukaryota; kingdom Metazoa; phylum Arthropoda; class Insecta; order Hymenoptera; family Pteromalidae; genus Nasonia; species Nasonia vitripennis. The sequence continues at coordinate 1,756,509 of NW_022279600.1, forward strand.
GCTCATATTCTTCTTAATTAGTTTTCTTTCATAATTCATTTTTGCCTCATTAAGGGGAGGTGGAAGCTATAGCTTCGCAAATCCGTAACGGAGTATATAGTACTTCAAATGCCAAAAAAAAAAACTAAAAGCCGTATTGACATTTTCTTTCGGTAGAATAAAACTCTACACAATCGTATAACTTATTGTTGCAACAATGGATAACAATAGCCTATACGATTGTGTAGAGTTTTACGGTGTAGTTAAATAATTTAAAATGCATCTGGAGTTTTTGTGTGTAGTAAATATCTGTGTAGAGTTATTTTGTGTAGGGTGTAGGGTTATTATTGTGCAGAGTTTGTACGGTGTCGTCAAAACAAACTAAAATCTAAAATACTAACTAAATATGGCGTGTGAACTTTGATATTAGAATTGGACAAACGATCCGAATCATAAACTACATAAATGTAACTATAGAATAACACCATTAGTAATCAAAGACAACTTTACTCCTTACACAATTTGCTAGCATGACTCCATGGCTTTTACGAAAAATTTGAAAATTATTAATTTAGTAACAGAATTAACAGAATTAAGAACTATTTAGATAAGAACACATCTATTTAAGAGAGAGCACACAGTGGCGCTGTCGTCGGTCAACAAGTCTAAAAATATAGGCCGCAACAACACGACATAAACCGTCATAAGTGTCATACAACATGTCGTAGATGGCAGGACTGTCGTACGTTGCAGTGTCAAAATGCCATTCCCACTCCGGTAGAGCCGTGGCTGCTAGACAGATAGAAGTGTTGCCACTGTCGTGACTAAAGATTAGGCCCGTTACACGCAAAAAGGAACGTATTAAGTATTATCCCGTAGTGCAGCATTTATCAGGAATAGTTTAGTCTGTTTCATTAGCTGGAATAATGCTATTGCGAAAAAGGTCCCGTTTATTATTATTCTCCAATCGTATTATTAACTTGTAAATTTTTTATAACACGTGCATCAAAAACGAGCTTTCCGCCTACGAAAAAGTGGAGCGAAAGTCGAGTTTGTTAAGCCTGGGCGAAAGGCCTTTTTAGTGTTTTTGTGTGTATATGTATAAATAAACACACACATATACATATATCTTAAGGCAAAAGTGTTTTTTCCCTAGGGGCGAAAGTAAGCACTTCCGCCCCGGGAGCGAAAGTAGACAGCACTTTCGCCTGCAAAATTTTCAGAAATTTAAATTTTTTTTAATTTTCAAAATTTTTTAAATTTTCAAACTTTCTTAATTTTTCAAACTTTTTAAAATTTTTAGAATTTTAAAAATTTTTTAAATTTTCATAATTGTTTAAATTCTTAAAATTTTCATAATTGTTTAAATTCTTAAAATTTTCATAATTGTTTAAATTCTTAAAATATTTTAAATTTTCAGAATTTTTAAAATTTTTTAATTTTACAATTTTGGAAATTTTTAAAATTTCTAAAATTCTGCTTTTTTAGGCAGGCTAAAAAGAGCGCTATCGAGGCCCTGTTGATGAATGAGCCTTTGTGGCCGTCACGGGCGCCTGCGGTGCCTCTGACTCCGACTCGCGCACAGTCATCATCCTCGCTTGGAAAAGCCAACTTTCGCCCCGCGTTGTGTAATCTACACTATATTAAAATTTTGTATTTGGTCAATTTTGTAAAAACCCTCGAAAACTCGTAAAAAGAAAAAAATTAGATCTATTTTACGGTAGAAATGTTCTTTGAACTTAAATCATTCAAGTTACCGACAAAAAATATTAAATGTATCAAATTCCAATAAGTTCTTAGCAGTGAAAGAACTTAAAAAATGTCCGTCCGGATTTTTTTTGCATTTATTCCACAAAACGATGTATTTTATAAAACAAAAACTATTTATTAGTAAAGATAGGTACATATAATAAAAATATACATTTCTACCAAAAAACATTTTCAAGATTTGTCCAAGTAGATTGAAAGCTGTGAAACCAATTAAAAAAAAAATTTATATTCGGTCTATTTTGTAAAAACCCTCTAAAACTCGTTCAAACAAACAAATTAAATCTATTTTACAGTAGAAATGTTCTTTGAACGTAAATCTTTTAGGTTACCTAAAAAAAATGTCAAATGTATCAAATTTCAATTAGTTTTTAGCAATAAAAGAACTTAAAAAATGTCCGTCTGTCCGTCCATCTGCCCGTCCAGATTTTTTTTTGCATTTATTTCACAAAACTTGATGTATTTTATAAATAAAAAGCTATTTAATGGTATAGACAGGTACATATGATAAAAATATACATTCCTACTGAAAATCATTTTCAAGATTTGGTCTAGGTAGATTGGAAGCTGTTAGAACAATTAAAAAAATAGAGGCAATTAATTAATTTTTTTTTATATTTTTAACGTATATTATGACATATATACTATGACGGGCGATATTAGCACGTCATAAGCTCAGCATGCCGCGAGAAGAAAGACTTGTACTAAATTCACACTGTTACAGGTACCAGCGCTGGCAAGGCGGGGAGAGCCGCTGGACGACGCGAGAGAGGCGGAGAGAGAGGGAGAGAGAGAGAAAATTCGGCGACACGCGACTGAGACGCGTGCCGCCAGATACGATCCGACCTTTGAACTGACTCCTCGCGAGACGCTCAGTACTTTCGGGAGATAGCTTTTAGGAGAGTAAAAGTTGAAGTGTGTGAGTGTGCGTGCGCATACGACATTGCGTCTCGCTACCGCATCCGGAATTGCACCGACGGGGTTCCGACTGCTGACAGCGAACATCAGGGCGATACCGGCTAATTGTAAGTGCCAGCTCTCTCTCTCTCTCTCTCTCTCTCTCTCTCTCTCTCTCTCTCTCTCTCTCTCTCTCTCTCTCTCTCTCTCTGTCTCTCTCTCTCACGCTACACTCGCCAGGGCTCTCCTTATCCTCCCTCGTACATGCGACCTCGCTTGCTCGCATGCAAGCCCTGTATATAGTTTGTCAATAAACACTGTGACAGTTCCTCAACAATCTCGACAGTCGTTATTTTGCATGTTCCTACGCGTATACTTGTACCTCGCTCCATCACCGACCCAGCCGCCTCCGCGGGCTTGCGTCTCGCATATGTACGAGATCGCAGCATAACTGGCCTGGCCGGAACCTATTCAGCACTAGGTGCTATCCCGACGACTCTCTTTCTCGAGAGTAACGAGGTCTACGGACCTTGATTGTAGCGGAGCTGGAAACTGAGCAACTGCATCCAGTACACCGTTATAATACATATAAATGGATGAATAAGGATTATTTTAAAATTGGTCCAGATGAAAGAGATGCTGCATTAAATATTTGTGCAGATATAAATTTTTTTAAAGTTATTTGTTTATGAATATGAAATGACGATCTATGTATTCATGCATATCACAAAATGTTATTTGCATATTCGATTTACATAAAAGGGATGCTACAAATAACTACTCGTGGAGATATAATCGTTTTTTAAAGTTTTGTGTTCGTGAGATATAATGACAAATGCTGTAAGTATTCATTCATATCACAAGATAAAATCCGCAATTTTGGTCGAGATAAATGGATATTCGAAAACGGTGTCTAGGTGTACAGGGTGGCCGATGACGAAGTCTAGGTGGTGTGCTTCGTGGTTTTTTGTGTCTAGGTAGAAAAATTAATTCAAAGGTGGTGTCTAGGTGTAGAGTGTGACCGATGACGAGGTCTAGGTGGTACGCTTTGTGGTATTTGGTGTCTAGGTAAATGAATCATACGGAGACGGCATCTAGGTGTACAGGGTGGTTGATGACAAAGTCTAGGTGACGGTGGTGCGCTCCGTTGTTTTTATTTCTAGGTATGACGAGGTCTAGGTAGTTTGCACTTCGTTTTGGTGTCTAGGTGTAGAAATCATTAGAGTATAGTGTATCAGAACAATCAGTGATTTCATGTTGATGATAAAAATGTTACAATAAAACCATGGTCAAAAGGTGCTAAAGATGCTTATATTTTATTTTTAGGAGAAATATGAAATACCTAAAGAAATTTACTAAAAAAGGACTAAAATCTCAAAAATTTAACTTTTGAAAAAGTAAAAGGTTAGGCGAGTTCGATATATTCCGCAACGAAATAACAGATAAAAAAGAACTAAGATCAAACAACCAAAGTCAAGTTTATTATATTTAATCATAATGAAGAAAGTTATATACTGATCAATTAGAAAAATGTGGTTGTATTGAGGACAGCCGATACAAGTGAATACTGTAATAGATGGTATGGAATTTCGGAAAATTTTGTATAGTTTCGTTGCCAGAGAATCAAACGTAAACGAAGTGACAACTATACCAGTCTTTGCATCGGGACTGCAAATGTACTTTATAGTCTTCGACGCAAGAGTTCAAAATATATATACTGTCGTCTTCGCGGCATAACTAAAATGAATTAGTCTTTGACGCAAATTCAAATGCGTCTTCGTTGTGTGCAAAGTATTAATCTACAAGGATACATTTATTTGTGACTTTTTGGATAAATTTTTATAATTTTTTGATTAAGTGATTTTGATGCGTTAATTGCCACAATTTTCCTATTTTTCCAACTTAATCGCAACTTTGACAGAGAGTTAAAAAATCTTAGGTGAAGTAATCATTGATCAACTAGTAAATTTAGGATAGGCAAAATTTAAAGAAAATATAATAAGAATAATAGTATCGTACGATATTTTATGACACAACATGCGTAATCCGAGATTGAGAGAGTGCATTTTTGCACGAGCGTGCGGTAAATCGAAGTTTACGCCATGGCGTGCCATACAGTGATAATGTTTACCGCAATAAGTAAATACTGTTTACCTGGATGTGGGAGCATTGTAAATCGCGAGTGATGCGAGCGTTTATTGCTAGTTATTATATGTTATTATCCCTGTCAAAAATATTTACATAAAATTTTACATAAAATTTTATGTAAAGATTTTAAACTACTAGATCAACAATATTTGAATATCTGCATACTTTGTAAATACGTGTGAAGGCGGTCGCAATAAACACGGCATGCGCAGCGAGCGCGCGCGCACAACGAACGAAAGGCGAATCCGCACGACGCGGAATGAGCGCGCGCGCGCAACATTCGCAAGGCGAGTCCGCATGAGCGCGGAGCGCGGCTACCGGCGAGCGACTCAGCGACGACGTGCCAGGTGGCGCGAGCGGCGTACGCGGTACGCCGTAAACGCATCTATACATATCCGCGCCGCGCGCCTTTATAAGGCGGATCGCGCGGCACGATGGGCAGTCCTACTCGAGCTCCACTCCGGGTAGTATCGTGCGCACACGTTACTACAAGGAACAGCGAGAGATAGACCTACCTCAACTCGCGACCCCACGTGACGATTTGGTAGACGAACTGGAACCCGAAACTCCGAATTGCCGTCGTGAGCACACGAGGCAACCCGGAACACCCGAGCGACATTGAGTCTCGTCTACGTGAGCACACTAAAAATCCTAACCCACATTCCGACACATTGCTGTCACCCTCTCTCACTGTGAGCACACAGGGTTAAGGGAGTAACAATTACAACACCGGCGATTCACCCGTTCGGGCGCTCACGTCCTGGTGAAACAAAGGTACATTTCTAACCTACAAAGCCAGCCTTACGCCGACATCTCACGACTCGCTTTATCTCTGTGCGCACACAGGATAAAGAGAGAAACGAGACGAGTGACGAAAATTTGCGAAGCCGTGCGCATGCGACTCCATAAATCCGAGGGATAACCTCAAAATCCGCCACCGATCTGTCATACCGCCACCGTACCGAAATACCGTAGCCGCGAACACCGAATCATTCTTGTAACGAAATCGCGTAGATATTTTTGTAAATTGTCAACCGCGTTAGTTTAAACAATTCTATTTGTAAAGGCGAAATATTTTTAACAAGACGCATAATTGATTTCTGTTTCAGCCGGGATTTAACAACTGATTCCAAATTGCTATTCTTTACTTAAGAAATATATTTTGTTATTATTAAAAATATAAAAACAGACTCTTTTCTTGCCTCTTTCCCCTATCCAGATCCTGGAACCGACTGACTATCCAGTCTCTTGGGGAAAGTTAAACTGTTACATAATTATTGCCTTGGAAATCCAATCCTTTCTTGGATTTTTTTTTCATGATTCTTTGTTTTTATTACTTTTTTTGATTTGATTAGGAAATCTTGTATCTCATTTATAAGGAAGTTTATAGCTTCATCAGGATCATGCATTGACTCTATTATTTTCCAGTCTTTGTTGGTTGCTATTCTATATAATTTAATATAATCATATTGATGCTGTACAGTTTTATTTTTTATATTTGGTGGTTTTTCCATTTTCAAAAATAGTTGATAATGATCTGTAAAAGGGGTGGATATTTTAAAAGTGTTAGTGCTGATAGACTGAGATTTCATATAGATATTATCAATGCATGTTCCGTTGACGCCAGAATCATTAGCTTTAGTTTTATATATAAAGCCAAGGAAGAAGCCTTCTCGGAGCATATTGTTTAGTAATTCTTGGCTAGCAATATCTTCATTCATAATGTTGATATTAAAATCACCAATAATCAGGTGGTTTTTAACATTTCTTTTCTTATTAATATATGTTTTTAATTTAGATATAAACTCAAGAGTAGGTAGATCATGGCGCCTATATAGTGCTGATATTTCAAGATTTCTGTTATTGTTTAATTTTATTCTAGTGTTTATTAATTTCAATTTATCAATCTCAATTATTTCTGTAATTTCATCAACGCAGTCCTTTATATATACAACTACACCATCATTTTGATTATTATTACTATTATTGTAATATATTTCGTAATCTGATATCGCATAAAGTTGGTAATTCAGTAAGTTCCACGTTTCAGAACACTGCCGTCGAAGTCGTCAGGTACTGAACAATAAAAAGAGTTTTAAAAATTAATCAAAAGTTAAGTGCAATGTCTATAGATTAAAGTCGGCGAGTAAAACATGTGGTGAATTGTTAGTATAGAGCACATGGCAATTTTGAGTTTAAACTTATGTATAAATGAGTCAAGAAAATAAAATTGAAGTAAAACTTGAAATAGCAACCAAAGAAGTAACCGAAGAAGTTGCATTAGGTGAAAAATTAATTAATAAAAAATAAACACACGAAAATACAAGTGTTAAATAAGAAGAAAACATAAAAATGGCTAAACAAGCACAAATTGAAGATATTTTGATACCTGTTTTTGGTGGTGCAAACTACACAAGTTGGAAAACTAGACTAATGATTTATTAAAGTATAAAATTTGTAAAGATCCAGCAGTCAGTACGATACCTGAGATTTATAAAGATAAAAAAGCAGATTGGAAAAAGATGGACCTAAAAGCAAAAACAATGATAATTAGTACTATCTCGGATAAATAATTAGAATACGTTGGTGAATGCACAACGTAATTCCTCTAGCAACGCCAAATTAAAAAAATTGGTAGAGATTAAAGTTGTAGGATATCGAGGGGACAACCCGATGGTGACCTTGGATTTGACCTTGAACGCGTTTTTCAAGGTCATTTGAAGGTCAACTTTGGATTTTTAAATAGGAACCCCATTCTTTTATTGCGGGAATGGAAAGAGCGGTAAATTTTACGTTCAGAATGGTATGTTCGGTTGCGGCACTGAAGGTCATCTCAATGTCCTGCAGCCAGAATGAAACCCCGCCTACGTAATTCCTCTAGCAACGCCAAATTAAAAAAAAGTGGTAGAGACCAAAGTTGTTGTATAGGGGGGGGGGGGGGGAGAATTGTGACCTCGAATTTGAGCCAGTCCTACAAGGTCATTTCAAGGTCAAATTATTTTTTTTCAAACAGCACCCACTTTTTCGACTCCGGATCCTGAAAGCGTGTAAAATGTTGCACTTTAAACGAAGTAGTAAATTTAAAATAGAAGAAAAGATTTTAATCATTTAGCGTACCATTTCCTGCGTTTTGTCATCATTATAAAACTTGATGTCCAGGACCCACGACGAGGACGTAGCAGGGTGGATTTTCAGGTCCCATTTTGATCCGGCCGATGAAGGCAATTCGTGAAGACACCGGCCGATTAAGGCAAGAATCATAGCCCGGCCGATGAAGGCAAGACGTGAAGACACCGGCCGATTAAGGCAAGAATCATAGCCCGGCCGATGAAGGCAAGACGTGAAGACACCGGCAGATGAAGGCAAGACCATGAAAAAATCACTTTATAAATAGAGTTTAAGCTTTACCTAATTAAGTGTTCAAAAATCCCTCCATGATGTCTAATACATAGTTGAATTCTTCGCTCAAAGCTTCCAACAGTCGACAGAAGCACATGCCTTGGTATGCCTCTGCAAGTATTAATGATTCTTTGCATCATATTTTCTCTAGTAGTAGGGGCGTCCGCATACACGCTGTTTTTCAAAAAGCCCCATAAATAAAAATCTGGGCTCGTGAGATCTGGGGATCGTGGAGGCCACTCAACATGATCTTCACCACGTCCAATACCTAACCAATCTATTACGGTATGTTTGATTTAAAAAATCTTGAACATCTAAACTTCTATGCGCAGGTGCACCATCATGTTGAAGCCACATACGCATTCTGGTTTGTATATTAACATCTTCTAACAGATTTGGTAATTCATTTGTCAGAAAATGGAGGTATCTATCTCTGTTAACATTACCGTCAAAAAAGTAAGGCCCAATTAGATAGCCATTAACAATACCACACCATACTACAAGACTCCATTGATGTTGGTGATCGACTGCACGGGTCCAATGAGGATTTTCAATGGACCAATAGTGGGAATTGTGTCGGTTTTGTTGACCTGTATTATGGAAAGTGGCTTCATCGGAAAACATGACGTACCTGAAAAAATGTGGATCGTTTTGCAATCTTTCCTGTGCCCATTGGCAAAATCGTAACCTTCTTTCAAAATCACGTTCTGTTAGCTCTTGGGTCAAAGTAATATGATATGGATGGTAACGATGGAGTCTTGTTATTCTTCTCACTGTTTCTCTCGGGATGCCAGATCGTACTTCTATTTGTCGAATTGAAATATGAGGATCTAAATAAATCATAGCAAGCACCACCAATACTCGTGGATCATTTCGCTCGATAGTCATTACTCTATGACGTTGTCGTGATCTTTGAGGTCCTCGCCTCTCTCGCTGTTCAATTCTCTGGATCGTACTTCGAGATGGATGATGATTTCTGTTTGGGAAACGCCTCCGATATAATTGTGCTGCTGCATTATAATTTCTTCGACACTCTCCCAAAATCAATAAAATATCAACAATTTCGCTTCGACTATAGTCCGGCATATTTACTTAGATTATAAATATTACAAAAATAAAAAAAAATGACTCAAATCACATATTTTCAATTATTAAATTAGTATTTGAAGTCGATAAATATCTAAATAAATTTAAAAATTCTACTGCATTACTAGAACTTAGACTGTTTTCTGCAAAAAATAATAAATAAAAAACTACTTAAACAATTATTTAATTGCAAATAGTAATTATTAATTTTTTATTATAAAATAATTTATTGATTAGGAAGCTTTTATGAAATAGATAATAAATAAATATTTTGTAATTCCAAAAGTGTTAAAAGTAAATTTTAATAGATAACTTATAAAATAGTTAAAATTGTATTTTAGTAAAAGATTTATTTTAACTTATTAAATTTTATGAAGTGAAATCAAACTTATACATACATTTAAAATATGGGTAATTAATCGGAATATTTAGCTCTTAAACAATATTTTCTAGAATAATCGCTATGACTTGAAATTATATCAAACATTTTTTAATTTTAAGTAAATTGATTCTTCAAGAAATACCTTCATTACGTATTGCAGAACTTTTTTTATACAAGACATTAATACAAAAATTTTAATAGAAAATGTATATTCGTATTATTTTTAATATTAAATGAAATGATGTAAAAAGTACAATCTTCATTTGTTAACAATAATAAATATTCTGTTACGTTAGATAACAATTTTTTTACATTAACATAACTTTAGATGCAATATTTTATATTAATATGTATGTTATTAATTAATTATTATCGTGTTAAATACAATATTTTACAGCTTACATATTGTACAAGTTTAAATAATGAACATACATTTTTTAGTGTTGTTGGTTGTTTATTATTACTTATCTAATAGAAAAGTGCAAAAAATTTAAGTACCTACCAATTTCTGCTGCAAAAATATTTCTAATAGAATTAAAATATTTATACAGTGGAATTATCACTAAATAATTATATTAACTGTTGCCAGTAATTGTATGTATAATCTGTGTGACGACATGGTATGTATTACAAACTTTATAATTCTGCTTATACATATGTATTTTCAACATGCGTGTTTATATGTATGTGTGTATAGCATATGTATACAAACATACGTATGTATGTATATCTATGTATACTTAAAACAATAATAATTTATGAATAAATTAAATGGAAAAACAACAACGTTATTTAAAAAAACATAATGCAATTTATTTCTGATTCAAATAATAAATGTGTGTAAAATAAATATAAAAACTTTTTTACTTTATACTTCGATGTTTTACTTTTTCTTTTTCTGTATCGATGGCTTTTTATTGTAAAATTCTATTCATATTTTGGCATTACGGTTTATCAATTTATGATTTTTTAAAAATAAAACATTTAATATTTTTTTTACGTTTTTATCAAACTTTGACGTTTTTCTACAATACTTCGATGTTTTACTTAATCTTTTTCTGTATCGATGATTGGCTTTTTAATAAAAATTTTCGTTAATATTTTTGGCGGAAGGCCGAGTGTGAGACTCTTTCGACAATTTTCGGAGGCTATTTTTATTTTTGCAAATCGAAAGTTCGGGCGGCAGGTACGGCGCGGGGCCGGGGCGCCTGCTTGAAAATCATTCGTGAGTTAAGCGTCGTAGGGGAAGGTTCGACGGAGTCGCGGTGGCAAGACTGAGCGCGGGACTTATTTTAAAAGGCTTATTTCGGGAGCCATTTTTATTTTTCGCACATCAGGAGTTCGGGTAGGTAGGTGGCGACCACCTAGAGGAGTCATTCGCAAGTTAACCGTCGGAAGGGATCATTCGGGGAATAGCGAGACTTATGTTTGGACGCTAGCGAGGGCTCATTTGCGTCTTGGCCGCTGGACAGAGAACATCTAACAAGGAAAGGTACCCAACCCGATCTCACCGATTTTGATGATTTTCATATATGTTGTAGAACATAAAAAAATAAGAGACACGTATTTTTTTTATCGGCTAATTTTCACTTTTAAGGGGTAAAAACCTCCCCTAAAGTTAACCCCCAAAAAGCGTTTTTTTTAAATATCTCGGCTTAAAATTAATATTTTTCAATGAAACAAATTGGAGGTTATTTCTTACAAAAAGAGCAAGTATTTCATGGTGATTTGAAGAGTAAGGGTAGCATCCCCTATTTTTTAGGGGTTGAAAACATATATTTTTTGGCATAATTTTATAATAAAAATGTTTAAACCGACTAAAAAAAATTGGAAAAAATGTTTAAACATCCTTAATAACAAAATTTAGTTGACGTCTTTCGGTGTTTTCATAAATATTACCCCTAAGGGGGTAAACCACCCCTAACACAAAATAACTGTAAATATGTAATTCAATACATAATATTTCGTAGAAAGTTTGTATATAGAGGTTTTCGAGGTCGCTGATTACAAATCAGATTTTGAAAATTCAAAATGGCGGATCCAATATGGCGGACGGAAATATCGAAAAAAAATTTTATATAATAAAAAAATTTTAAACGACTAAAAAATTTGTAAACATCTATAATAAACAAATTAAGTTTTTCAGTTTTTTCATAGATACTTCCCCTTAGGGGGGTAAACCACCCCTAACACAAAATAACTATAAGTATACTTCAATCCATAATATTTTGTAGAAGGTTTGTATATAGAGGTTTTCGAGGTCGCTGATTACAAATCTGTTATCAGATTTTAAAAATTCAAAATGGCGGATCCAATATGGTGGACGGAAATATCGAAAAAAAATTTTAACTTTCAAAAAAACTTGTTTACAAATGTGTGATCTTTGTAGCCTGTACATGTGAACTAAAGAGCCTTAAACCCTAAACCCCTAAAGAACAAATAGGCTAAATGGTTGTGCATTTTAACCAAACGACTCCAAACCCCTAACCTCCAGACAAGCCGAAGGCCTATGCTTTACCGTAGACACGAGTATAGATATATTACCGATATTTTATTCTATCATTTTGTATGTAACAAATAACGTCTCGTTTTATGTTTCAATCAAAGATTATTTATTTTTCTGCTTTTATAAATTAGCATAATTTCAAAAGTAATTTCATAAATTATAAAGTATTTCATAAATTGCATAATTATATAATTTTATAAATTCAAAAAGTCCACACTTTTTTGCAAATGAAAAAACATAGGTTAATAAAATTAGTTTATCAAACTTTTGCGTTTTCTAATAAAATTTAATGTTGTCAAACTTGGGAGTTTTTCATTGTTACAATTATTTCGTAAGCCAAACGTTTTTTAGATGAATTCTCGAAGTAATGATTATTGTATCTATAGTAAAATATTTACAGTCTGGAATTCCATAATAATACTATTTGATACGATTTAATGAATTTATCAAAAAATCTAAATTTAATAATAAATATTATTCTAATTATTATTATTATTTTTCATTATCATTGCTATTATCAGTATTACTGTTATTATTGCTATTGCAATTATGCTTATTCTTCTTCTTCTTATTATTATTATTATATTACTATGATAATTTTTGTTATTGGTAAAAATACATAAAAGAATATTAATACTCGAACTTCATTTGCAATTAAAGAACACGTTGTTATTGAAAGGGAATTTTATATGCATTCATTAGTTTAATGAATGTTATCGTACATTCAATGATAATTCCACAGATAAATGTCTTTCACTCATAAAAGTTGTTGACAATATGTGCGAATCAGTATGTTCTTTTTTTAGATTGTTTTCATCGAGTGTTTACCTCAGCTGCCTGTGTTATTTTTTAGGCAGTGAGTGAGTTTTGTGGGTATTCTAGTTCGATGCCGGAAAGTACGAATTTTTATTTGTCAGTGGTATCATACAGTTGTAGAAAATTTTCTTTAGTGATTTTATATAGATTTACATTATTCAATTTCAAAGTGAATAAAAGTTGAATAAAACCAAAAATAGAGTTTTCCGAACATCACAAAGTGGAACGAGAATTCTTCTCCAATGCATAAATTAATGATTTGATTCAAGTTACATTCACTCGTTTTATTCTGGTAGAAATGTAGCAGTCGTGCCTTACATGCAAAAACACAGCTTGTATAAATTTTACCGCTTGTTTTCATTTTAGATTGAAAAATGAAAATTAATCCGTTAAACGTTCTAAACTTATTATTAGCATACTTTCAAGCGTTAAACATACCAGATAGTGTCACGAATTATCACGAAACAGAGTTGGCCGAAAAAATAAAAGAAATTTTAATAGATGCAACACATGATTTCAACGATGTAGAAATGATTACTGATGACTCTTTGGATTTTCAAGAAGAGTATAAAGACCATAATGTGGAAATAATTGAAGATGAAGTGCAACATCATTTTCCTGATCCGGATATAGCACCAACAAATCAATGTACAGCAGATAATGGAGAACTAGATTTTGAATACAAAAAAAGAGCTGTAGAATTTTGGAGAAGTAGCAAAACGAAGCAAAATTTAAGTCTCAAAACAGTGCAAAACAGATTCAAAAAAGTATCATCTATTAGTCAGCTACGTCGTTGGGCTCATTCAATTAATAAAGGTGGCACGTATAGAGAAAAAGTAGCACAAATTTGTCAGTATACCCTGGATAATTTTCAAGCAGCTCTCGACAGTGGTTCAATTATCCATGATGAAGATATAATTCGATGGGCCTTACAAGCTAAAAAAGAAATTGGTTTTGATGATATTAGATTCAAAGCTTCTAAACATTGGTTACTCAAATTTAAGCAAGCACACCGAATAGTTTCTAGGAAAATAAATAAGTTCATAACAAGAAAAACACTAGAAAGTAGTGCAGAACTTACGGCTAAAGCTGAAGCATTTATCGATGACGTTAAATCGTGTATACCAAGGATTGGACTCGAAAATTTGTATAATACAGATCAGAGCGGATTTCAGCTAGAAATGCATTCTGGAAGAACATTAGCAGTAGAAGGAGAAAAGCAAGTGCAATGTCTGGTACAGTCAATTTCAGCAACAACGCATAGTTATACTATACAGCCACTAATATCAGCTACTGGACAACTGTTGTCACCGCTATTTCTTGTTTTAAAGGAACCAAGTGGCAAGTTTGGCCCTATTGTAGAACAAAACATATTTAGACTAGAAAACGTGTACGTGGAAGCATCCAAATCTGGAAAATTAACAACAAGTAAGGGAACTAATAACAATTTTTACATTGTAATATCGTTGATCAGTTAATTAGTAAGTCGTTTAATTGCAGATCACTTCAAAATCTGGTTGGAAAAAATATTTTATCCCTATGTAGGCCATCACTCAATACTATTACTTGATTCTTGGAGTGGTCATTGTGACAAAGTTATAGAAGAAACAATGCCACAAAATCAAATTATTAACATAAAAAAATTCCAACTGGAACCACAGGAAAAATACAACCACTTGATGTCTATGGATTTCGTATTTGTAAAAACTTTGTCCGAACATTTTCTGATAATGTAATGTTAATGGATCATGATATGAATTTACATGTGAGAAATAATATAATTAAACTTCAATCATTGGTTCACAACCAACTGTCTTCACCGAGATATATAGATTTGTTTAAATATTTCTGGTATAAAAGCGGTTACGTCAATGAAAAACCAGATAAATTTGATAATCCTATAGATTTCAGTTTTGGAAAGTCTTGTGCAACACATTGTGAAATAGAAGGGTGCACAAACATTGCAATTGTACGATGTGGTTGGTGCAAAAAAGCATTGTGCTTTAAACACTTTTATGAGGACTACCATTATTGTAAAAACATCGTAAAATAATATATTTTATGCTCAATACAAAAAATGCACTATGGCAAAAGATAAAAGATTGTAGATTATTATTATACTCTAATATTATAAACAAAAATATATTATAAGTTGAATTTACAATAAAGGAATTTCAATAACATTCTGATAACAATTTCTACGGAAATTATAAAACTGCTTCACACACAGAATTTTCTTGTTTACAAATTTAGGAATTTGAGGTGGTTTGGTTAAAAAGCACAACCATTTAGCCTATTTGTTCTTTAGGGGTTTAGGGTTTAAGGCTCTTTAGTTCACATGTACAGGCTACAAAGATAACACATTTATAACAAGTTTTTATGAAAGTTAAAATTTTTTTTCGACATTTTCGTCCACCACATTGGTTCCGCCATTTTGAATTTTCTAAATCTGATATCAGATTTGCAAAGAGCGTTCTCGAAAACCCTTATATACAAACCTTCTACAAAATATTATGGATTGAAGTATACTTATAGTTATTTTGTGTTAGGGGTGGTTTACCCCCTAAAGGGTTGTATATATGAAAAAATCGAAAAACTTAATTTGTTTATTATAGATGTTTACAAATTTTTTCCAATTTTTTTAGTCGTTTAAAACTTTTTTATTATATAAAATTTTTTTTCGATATTTCCGTCCTATTGGTTCCGCCATTTTGAATTTTCAAAATCTGATAACAGATTTGTAATCAGCGACCTCGAAAACCTCTATATACAAACTTTCTACGAAATATTATGTATTGAATTACATATTTACAGTTATTTTGTGTTAGAGGTGGTTTACCCCCTTAGGGGTAATATTTATGAAAACACCGAAAGACGTCAACTAAATTTTGTTATTAAGGATGTTTAAACATTTTTTCCAATTTTTTTTAGTCGGTTTAAACATTTTTATTATAAAATTATGCCAAAAAATATATGTTTTCAACCCCTAAAAAATAGGGGATGCTACCCTTACTCTTCAAATCACCATGAATTACTTGCTCTTTTTGTAAGAAATAACCTCCAATTTGTTTCATTGAAAAATATTAATTTTAAGCCGAGATATTTAAAAAAAAACGCTTTTTGGGGGTTAACTTTAGGGGAGGTTTTTACCCCTTAAAAGTGAAAATTAGCCGATAAAAAAAAATACGTGTCTCTTATTTTTTTATGTTCTACAACATATATGAAAATCATCAAAATCGGTGAGTTCGGGTTGGGTACCTTTCCTTGTAAGAAGGGATTTCATCTCGGATACAAAGTAAAAGTAAAGTTTGAAAAAAAATAATTTGACCTTGAAATGACCTTGTAGGACTGGCTCAAATTCGAGGTCACAATTCCCCCCCCCCCTATACAACAACTTTGGTCTCTACCACTTTTTTTTTAATTTGGCGTTGCTAGAGGAATTACGTAGGCGGGGTTTCATTCTGGCTGCAGGACATTGAGATGACCTTCAGTGCCGCAACCGAACATACCCTTCTGAACGTAAAATTTACCGCTCTTTCCATTCCCGCAATAAAAGAATGGGGTTCCTATTTAAAAATCCAAAGTTGACCTTCAAATGACCTTGAAAAACGCGTTCAAGGTCAAATCCAAGGTCACCATCGGGTTGTCCCCTCGATATCCTACAACTTTGGTCTCTACCATTTTTTCGATTGTGGCTGTCTCTGACGAGTTATGAGCGGTGCCCGTTTAAATTGGGTCACCCTGTATATATATATATATACATATATATATATACAGGGTGTCCCATTTTAATTTACCACCCCCTAGAACTGGTTAATAATTTGCTCTGAGAAAAAAATGTTTCAAATAAAATTTGTTGGGTTCGAAGGGGGACATCTTTTGGCTATTTTAGCTGTGACCTTGAACATGACCTTCAAGGTCATTTGAAAGTCAAGACCAAATTTTCATATGAAATGTGCATATTTTTATGGCGGATTCGGATTCTACTAAAAAAGAGAAACACTTTTTGTCCGAATCATTTTTTGAAAAAATCCCAAATTTTTGTTGTAAACGGCTTTAAAAAAGTTGAAAAAATCACTAGATATCTCTTATTGCCCCACCCTTTAAAAGAAGTTAAAAATTTTACATTTTATCCGAGGAATTAGAAACGTACACAATTTTACAAATTTAAGTCCAAGTATGACCTTAGCCATGAACTTGTCCTTAACCAACAAGGTCATTCGAAGGTCAGTCAATTTATTTAACGGTAATCCTCGATTTTTATTCCGGCAATTGAAGCTTGGCTATGACCTTGACCTCGAACCTTAAATTCATTTTAAGAAAGAACCATCACTTTAATGGAAAATACTCTCTTTTTCAAAGAAATGAAATTACCAAAAAATTTATTAACAGAACCAAAGTTCATTAGAACGCTAATCTGATTCATTTTTTATCACATGGGGGAAGTTTGCAATCTTCGGGGTGTGTTTGACATTCTCTGGGGCAAGTTTGCAATCTTCGGGGTATGTTTGACATTCTCTGGGGCAAGTTTTACGTCATCTGCGGAAAATTTGACATCATCTGGGGCAAGTTTACGGTCACAACTGGGACAAGTTTGACATCATCTGGGGCAAGTTTGAGCAGTAAGGGGCATGTTTTCAACTGAGAATCAAAATCAAGCTTAGTTTTTTTAATGAAAATTGTACATATTTTAAATCATATTCAGATTCTCTGATAAAGTACGCATCTTTTTAAGAAATATTTTTCTCGTAAATGCTTTATTTCTCGCTAAAAGACATTTTTTGCTTCGTTATCGTTCTATTGGTAAAGCTTGTAAATTCTTACAGCTCCTCAAAGCTTCTCATCATTAGGTTTTCATTGACTTTCTGAATTTCAGAGCAGAAAAATACTTATAATAAATTATTTCTAGTAAGATTAAATATTCCCTAAAAAATCTACCTACAACAGATAATGGCTGACTACACGCCAGTAGAGATAGTCAACATGATCAAGATTCTGGGAGAATGTCACGACAATTACAAGGCTGCAGCGAGGCTGTACGCTGAAAGGTATCCGGACGCTTGTCATCCTACTAGGAGGAATATTAAACTTCTAACGATAAGAGCTCAAGGAGGTAACTTAAGAAGGAAGAGGCGACGGACGGGCCCAAGAGAGCATATTGCACTTGGGGTTCGTGCTGTAATTGCCGAGGATCCTCATATTTCGACGCGACAAATTCAGCGAATGCATGGAGTTCCCAGATCAACAGTTTCCCGTTTATTGCGTCATTTTAGATTTCATCCATATCACTTGCACCTTACACATGCCATTGAGCCTGGTGATCCTGCCAGGCGACTTAGATTCTGTCAATGGGCGGAAACACGAATGCGCATAGATCCATTTTTCTTTGATCGGACTCTCTTTACAGACGAGGCAAAGTTCGACAATATGGGAGGAGTTAATCTTCATAACGCGCATTATTATGCAGAAGAAAATCCACATTGGCAGCGAGATCACCGTACACAAAGACGGTGGTCAATTAATGTTTGGGCGGGCATAGTTGGGGAATACGTTGTGGGTCCAATTTTTTATGACCGTAATTTAAACGGCGAGCTTTATTTAGATATTCTCGAGAACCAAATTCCACCTCTTCTAGAAAACATTCCGCTAGAAATAAGGCGAGACATGTGGTTCCAGCAAGATGGTGCTCCCGCTCATCGTAGACTACTTGTCAGGAGATTTCTGAACGCGACATACCCAAATAGTTGGATTGGAATTGGTAGTCCAATCTGTGAATTCCCTGCGCGATCGCCAGATTTGACCCCATTGGACTTCTTTCTGTGGGGGGCCGTGAAGCAGAGAGTTTACGCGGAAGCCCCGACGACGGCACAAAATATGATGGAGAGAATTGTTGCAGCATTCCAGGCGTTCACCCCACAAACATTAATAGATGTCCAAAGAAGTTTTCGGCAGAGAATACAAATGTGCATTCAACAAAATGGGCAATTGATAGAGCACTTGAGGCGTTGAAATTTCCGTGACTAGCTGAACGAAGGGGTCTTGCCTCAAGTGGCTGGACGTGAAGGTCTTGCCTTAAGTGGTTGGACGGGGTCTTGCCTTAAGTGGCTGGACGTGAAGGTCTTGCCTTAAGTGATCAAAAGGATACCTCTGTCTTTGTTTGAAGCTAGTAACATTCATCTAAAACAGCTTATTTCTAGGACAAATTCTCTTTTCAGTTAAAGGGAGAGCTACCTATTGATGATCAAAAAATGGTTAAGACAAAAAGTGTTACTTTTTTGGTAGAACCCGAATCTGTGATAAATCTTATTCAAATGACCTTGAAGGTCATGTTCAAGGTCACAGCTAAAATAGCCAAAAGATGCCCCCCTTCGAACCCAACAAATTTTATTTGAAACATTTTTTTCTCAGAGCAAATTATTAACCTGTTTTAGGTGGTGGTAAATTAAAATGGGACACCCTGTGTATATATATATATATATATATATATATATATATATATATATATATATATATTGAATATTCTCCATTCTACACTACGCCTAGACTAAATTTTTGATATAATGAACTTTTCCACACTTTTTGTGTTAGCCTTAAATCCGAACTTAGTCAACATTTATTCTAACGTGAACCAAACACTTGAACTAATATAATATTAATAAATCTTTATTTCGGCCTCTTAACCCAGAAATGGACGTTGGCTAGTTGCATCCCTATATAAAAAAGTCATGACCGGATGAAGTTGAACAAATGTTAATGAGTTCAAATTTTATTTATATATATATATATGGGACGTTTCACGTCAACCGGACCATCAGTTCACCCAAAATGTGGGTTAACCTAACAAGACGTTTGAGGTCTCAAAATGATCGTCTGGTCAAGGGCTTTTGAAAAAGTTCTGGCCTTTTCAAAAATCCAATGTGGCGCATAAAATATGGAGCCAGAAACCCACGTTTTCATAGCATATTCAACAAAAACAATAGTAAAAATGTTCTAATTTGTGAAATATCCCACCAAAAAGCATGTACAACTCATGATAGGACATATTATTGACAATGCTGACGGAATTCCAAAATCAAAAATTGCGGAATCAAAATGGTGGACATTATACCTCCACCAAACCCATTTTACCGCAACAAATGATTTTTGATCAGTTTAAAGTATTGATATGGGGGTTTTCAGGGTCACTGAATCTTATTTTAACCTCGACATTTCAAATTTCGAAATGGTGGATCCAAAATGGCGGACATTATACCACCACCAAACCAATTTTACCGCAACAAATGATTTTAGATCACTTTAAAGTATCGATATGAGGGTTTTTGGGGCCACTGCACCTTATTTTAACATCGAAATTTTAAAATCCAAAATGGCCGATCCAAAATGGCGGACATTATACAACCACCAAAACTATTTTACCGCAATGAACGATTTTAAATCAGTTTAAAGTATCGGTATGGGAGTTTAAGGGGCCGCTAAATCTTATTTTAACCTCGAAATTCAAAGAAACGTCTAATACCCAGGGCGAACGCCTATTGGATTTCACCAAAAATGTTTTTTTTTTCAATTCTTTCATAGCCATTTTTTACAAAAAGGTTTTTTCATAAAAGTATTCTAGCTATTTTGTAGAAAATTAAATTCTAAACAAATTCACAGTATTTAAAAATTCTAAATACCCAATTAAAAAAAGTCTTTCTATTAGCAAAGCCTCATTCTCCAAAAATTGACTTTCCGTCCGTGCGCAGGACCTGATGTTCATAAGAAGTCGCACTTATATTACACAACATTCTTGCTCAGAACAACTATTTACAGTCAAATTCACTATGTATATTAAATATACCATATAAATGATCACCATGTATATGCATCTTCTTAGACATACTTTTGTAGACCAATAAAGGTAGAAACTGACATTTCTTCACTATACCCTGCGACGTGCAGCCTGTTCGGCTGCACGTGTACACTATGCACCGACAAACGCGTAGCGGATATTGTTCCCTGCTGCAGTTTGTAATGCGGCAGAAGAACAATATCAAAGGTTATCATAGCGCCGAGGGATAGAACCTCACCTGCCAACCATGCGGAGCAATGGTGGCTCCCTTGCAGGTTTGGCAGGCGACTATGCTGTACGATAGCGTCGCCGCTGTCCGTCAGGCTTTGTCGAGTACCTCTGTACCGACACAGCCAGCACACACCTGTTCCTGCGCACACCAATAGTCGCGTCGCGACACGAATAAGCGGTTTCGGGATACGTACGGTGCGCGGCACGAGGCGGACTGACGAGTGCGCATCACGGCCGCGCATCTGCAAGCACACCGCGGTAGCTCGGCGGGCCGAGCGATGGGGGGAGGGAGAGCCATCGGGAGAGAGAGAGAACGCGCCGCGGAAGAGCGCGCGCGGAGAGAGGGGTCGCGCGCGAGGCTTTCTGCCGCCGCGGAGCCGACGCGATTAGTGGGGGGAGCGCGCATACACCACTTGCGCGCACCACTAACTGAGCCATGTCGCAGCACTGGCGCGACCCAGTGCGCTAGTGGGAGTCCCGTGCACCGCGACTGCACAGTGACTTACCTATAACTTCAGCGCTAGAGGACGCGTCAGGACGATACGACGTGTTCGCGCTGTCTCTCTCTTGCTCGTTCGACGCGGACGGAAGGGAGCGACCGTGCGTTTGACGCGGCGGTGTCGCGCCGCCGTTAATTAATATAGAGGGCGCGGATTCGGGTTTTTCCGGGAACGCGCAGGACTCTGGAAGAACAAGACTTCCTTCTTGTACATTATCGTCTCGACTGCTGAACAGGCCAGTCCTACTTGCAACCATCAACCATTTTCCAGGTGGAATCTGAGGTGGAGATAGAGGAAGTCGCAGGGCAGTAGAAAAAAGTTGGAGTCGAAGAAGAAGATTGTGTAAGTTGTTGTATATCCGACACGAGGTCCTCTAATTATTGTTCGGTGGGTGTATTGGTTGAGGTACGCGACGCGGAACGAAGGTACGAGTGTCAAGAATGAGTGAATACTCGTATTGGTGCGTTGAGACGCGGTCGATAGGAGAATTACTCAAGCCTCTGTTGATCATTAAATGATCCCGAAATCCTCGACTAATGGTGTAGTGCCGCTGTCAATCGCTAAACGATCCAGCCTCGAAAGAAGGGCGATTATTGAGTCGCTGTAGAATCGATAAACGATCCAGCAATAACCTCTGCTATTGTGTAGCGCCGCCGTTGATTGCTAAGCGATCCAGCTTCCTTAAAGACCATCGCCGAGCCGCTGTCGATAAACAGATCCAGCAATTAAGAGAATATTAAGTAGAGAGGACGCCGTCCAGCAACCCGAAATTCCCGTAAAATAGTTGCATGGCGTCGTCGCCGGTCGAACGGCGGTAGCGTTACCCTCTCAACGAGCAGTATTCGCAGCCTCGCCTTACGAATAACTGCTGTTCGCCTCGTCACCGAAGTATCCCTTATGGCGAGGATTGTCTCGACGTTGTAGGAGATTTTCGCGATTTTCAGCACACATTCCCACTGCTACAAACATTATAAACATTGAAGAACCTACAACAATAAAATAAATTCTACAAAGTAAATGCTCGATAGAAAAACAATAATTTTAAACAATAATTTTTGTTTTTAATTTATAATAAATCACTTATCTGTTTATTTCATTGAAGTACTTTATTGATGGCAAGATACACATACATGAAACACTTGTGCAATTCAACAAATTATATACATACACGCACATATATATCACTAATAATTAGAGAAAAATAATAACTATCAAACAATATTATTATGCATCAACGATATATGCAATATAATTTACAATTTAAAATTGAAAAGTCAAAACAAACTAAAATCTAAAATACTAACTTAATATGGAGTGTAAACTTCAATATTAAAATTGGACAAACGATTCGAATCATAAACCACATAAATATAACTATAGAATAACACTATTAGTAATCAAAGGCAACTTTACTCCTTACACAATTTGCTAGCATGACTCCATGGCTTTTATGTAAAATCTTTAAATTATTAATTTGCTAAAATACATTAGCTTATACTTTTAACTCACAAAATGATATAATTTGCTCCATAAATATAAATCTTATTTAACCTTATAGTAACAGAATTAAGAACTATTTAGATAAGAACACATCTATTTAAGAGAGAGCACATAGTGGCGCTGTCGTCGTTCAACAAGTCTATAACTATAGGCCGCAACAACGCGACATAAATCGTCATAAGTGTCATACAACATGTCGTAGATGGCGGGACTGTCGTACGTTGCAGTGTCGTACTGCTATTCCGGCTCCGGCATAGCCGTGGCTGCTAGACATATGGAAGTGTGCCATTGTCGTGACTAAAGATTAGGCCCGTTACACGCAAAAAGAACAGAAACAAATAAATACTGACTTACCATGTTAAATAAGTATTATCCCGTAGTGCAACATTTATCAGGAATAATTTAGTCTTTTTCCTTAGCTGGAATAATGCTATTGCGAAAAAGGTCCCGTTGATTTGTCCCCGTGCGTCTTTTTGTATAAGTTTTTCTTCTCTAGAGTCACTTTTCTTTTCTTTCATTTGTATTATTTCCTTTTCTTATTTTCAATAAAGCTTACACTTGCTGAGGCTTTTCCCTCTGTTCCGTGAGGGTTTTTACGCCACAGCAAGTACACTTTTCTTTTACCGCGAAATAGTTTGTTTTTAATTAAAGAACCCTTCACTCACTCAATCCCTTTCCTTGTCGGAACTCACTCTGAGTTTTTCCACTAACTTTTTAGATTAATATTCATTCTTTATATCAAGTAGTTTAACTAGCTGATTCCTGATTTTTTCATAACTTCCCATAAGATTTTTTTGTAGACTGTGTCAAAAGCTGCCTTTAAATCCACGAAAATTGAGTACAGTTTCTTTTTCTTTGTTTTTGCCCTCTGTGCCAGGTAGTTAAAAATATAGATGTTATCTAAAGTTGAACTTCCTTTTCTGAAACCTGCTTGTCCTTCCGGCAAGAGATTTTTTTCATTTACCTCTTTTTCTAGTCTTTTCCGAATCACTTCCGTGTACAATTTATAAGCTGTTGAAAGTAGAGATATTTCCCTATAGTTTTTTATCAACCGCGTTTCCATTCCTCTGGCATGTCATCACAATCCCAAATTTGTCCTAATACAAATATCAGTCTATTAGTCAAATCTTCTCCTGTATACATCCAAACTTCATTTGAGACTTCATCAATTCCCGCCGCTTTTTTCTTTTTAGCATTTTCCATGCCCTTTTGATTTCTAGACCTGTAATTTTCTCCTCGTCTGTTATTATTTGTCTGTAATTTATCTTCTTTTTTTCTTTTTTCACCCAATTGACGTTCTTTTGTTCCCTTAAGTAGTTTTTCGAAATGTGCGTTTTAATCCTCTTCCTTAATGTTGTTTTCTTTTTTTCCTCTAAATCTGTTTAAAAACTTCCATACGTCGTTTTCATTTTTTATACTTCTCAATTCTGCCTCTTCTATTTTCTTATACTGTTTTTATTTTTCCCAGCAGTATTCCCTCCATTCTTTTCTTTTTGTTATATATTTTTCTTCAGGGACAAAACCCTTTTTCCTTTTTTTAGTGCTCTATTTGCCACCCTCTTTTCTCTTGCGCAGCTTCTATCCCACCACTTTCTCATACCAAATTTCCAATTTTTATTTTGATCTTCTTCTTTTTGACGGAATCCTTTATTATTTTTTTTTCCCAGGTAAATTGTGCTGAATCCTAATTTTTTATTTCCCCTTTAATATCTGACGTTTTTTCTTAAAATTCTGCTATATCCTCTTCGCTCCGTAAGAATACTTCTTTTTCATCCGCTTCTTTAGGTTTTTCTGGTTTTTTTCCTTGTGCTTCCTTTTTCTGATCATCCATGGTTTTTCTATTCATTGAAACCATCGCACATACAGGGACATAGTTCGAGTCCACTCTCTTCTCTTGGAATCTTGGACAAATGATCCGAATCATAAACTACATAAATATAACTAGGATAATACTATTAGTAATCAAAGGCAACTTTACTTCTTACACAATTTGCTAGCATGACTCTGTAACGGACGGAGAGGAGACGAGTCGGAAAGCGAAAAACAGTAGACGCGGGCTTTAACCGCGGACCCTGAGATTTACAAGCGGGAGCTCTAACCACTGAGCTAACATCTACGATGCAAGCGCATGCTATACATATATATCACCTCGCGTTTGTCAACAGGATTCTCTAAATTGACCGCGGAGAAAGAGTGAGGGTTGCACTCTCGGTGACGCGTCGGCTATCGCGTCCGACGCATTAGAGAACCGCGTTACAATGTATATATTTATTTATATGTATCTATATACGTATCCGTACTGATACATGTATACGTACGGATACATATATAGAAAAGAGACTTTTGTCTGTATAAGTCCCTTTTCGCTAAAGCAATCATCACAAAATTATGCTCACCTCTGCGAGAGAATGAATGAATGATAACAGATTTATTAACGCCCTAGCCCAAGGGCCGTGGGGCGAGGTAAGCAATACATAGAATGATTACAAAAATAAAATTTCAAATCAATGGCAAGGCAATTACATTGGTATTTGGCATGTCTTTGGTAGAATTAAAGCTTGTCTCTCGCAGAGTCGCATATTATAAAGAGCGTAGTGCGATTTGACGACTTGCGATCAATCAATTTGCGATTTAACATGACTTAATAATAAATATAATATAATTTCAATTTAAATTTAGACTTACAATTATGCTGATAGTACTAAAATATTAAGCTAGTTATTAAACTACATTATAACGTACAATATCACCTCGTATTGCACGGGAAAATATAATTCGAACCTAAGGTCTCACTAGAATAGAATAAGTGCTTACAAGTAGTAATATTGAGCACTTCTAATGTCTGTAGAATCATCTAGATACATAATTTTGAGGTAACGATGTGAGATATTCGTAGAGGCGCTCCTTAAAAATATTTAAAGAAGGACTTTTCACAGAAAGGGAATCCCAGAAATGCATTCCCTTTATAGTAAATGAGTTCCGATACATCTCCGTTGTAGCAAAAGGAATGACAAACGCAGAGGGAGTGTTTCTAGCGGAACGTCTAACATCATCGCCGGGCATAGGAAACATATCAACCAAGTAATCAGGGCGCTTTTTAGTAAATAGTTTGTACATTTGTACACCTAGGTGATAGTTTCTCCTATGGTCGAGCGAGAGCCATCCTAACTTATAATAATACTCTTTAAGCGAAGCGTCTTTCTTTAAGTGGAATATAAAACGCACAACTGCATTACACAATCTTTGTAATTTTATCGCGAGATAATCCGTGAGATCGAGATAGACCAGGCATGCGTAATCAATATATGGCAGTACTAAAGTACTAACCAACTGCGTTTTAAGACTACTGTCCAGACTGTAACCCTTACAATTTTAACCGATAGAGCGCAAAATGAGCTCGCGTAAAAACACCAGAAACGTGAGCATTCCAGGAAAGCGTTTTGGATAACGTAACTCCAAGATTTCTCACAGTGTTTTCGAAGGGAATCTCAACACCGACAACTAATATTGGTGCAATATTACTTAAATCTAGTCGCATGTGATGTTGCACTGACCCGATAGCCATGACCTTAGTCTTACTTACATTTAGAAAGAGCCCATTTTCTTGGGACCAGTTTAATATGCGAGTAGCATCATCATTTAATTGGGCAACAGCAGAGTTCCGATCACGAGGTGAGCACTGAACATATATTTGCAAATCATCTGCAGATAACATACATTTCAACTTACAGTGATGCAGTACAGATACTATCTCGTTAATATATATCAGGAAGATGATCGGACCTAGTGAGGAACCTTGAGGTACCCCTGAAGTGCTTGGTAAGAAACGTGAAAGTGTTCCATCCAAACCAACTACTGCTTGTGAACGCCCTGACAGATTCGAATGAAACCAGACAATCGCCTCATTTGAAAATCCAATAAATTTCAGTTTCATTAACAGTTTTGCATGATCAATAGTATCAAATGCACGTTTGAAGTCAAAGAGCCGTAGTAAGGTGCCCAGTATCTGCTCCCAATCTAACGTCGTCAGTCACCTTTAGAAGTGCTGTTTGCGTGCTGTAATTACTGCGAAAACCAGATTGATATGGAGTAATAATACTATGCGTCTCAAGATAATCGACCACTTGGCTCGTTAACAGCCCATCGTACACTTTAGCAAAATGTGGAATATTCGCCACCGGGCGTGTATCCCCAGGCGAACTGGGTACGGGCGACTTATTTAATGGCACGATAACTGATTGTTTCCAAGTGGATGGATAAACACCGCTGGAAATGGACTGGTTGTACAGATAAGTAAAAAATGGAGCTAGTTTCGAGAAAGAATCTTTGAAGTAAGATAAGGACAGCCCATCACAACTACGACTTTTAGCATTCAGTAGATTTGCATGCATAGCGTGCAGCACCTCGATATGGTCCAAGGGTTTAAAACTAAATTCTGGCCTATCTAGCGGCACGGTGCTATGAATTTCAAGCACCGATTTTAGAACACTGGTCGTATATGCAGGATGTGCGCAAGTTACTGACGAATAAAATTCGATTAAGTCTTCTTTATCGAAGAAGTGTAAAGGCGATTTTCTCTTGGTTGGAATCAAGCCATATTTGCGTAGAAAAGCCCAACAATTTATTTTATTACGACAGCCATCTAGTAAATAGTCGGTGCGTGTTTTCTCTATTGCAAGTTTGACCTCCCGACGAGCACTTTTATAGTTATTTTTGGCCAACTCACTGCCAAATTGTTTTGCTATCACATGTAATTTGTCCCTATGTTTACACTTAGCTTTAACCTCGCGTGTGAACCACGGTAACGGCTTTCTACGAAACTTTCGAGTGGTAAGCGGTGCCAACACGTCCAATGCTGTACTGGCAATCGCCTGAAAATTTTTTTAACCGACATCAGTAGATCTAGGAACGCTGAGGAAGAATAGTTGCGAAAATCTCTGGAAGTAAATTCGACTTCTTGTCGGGGGGGGGGGGGGGGGGCAAGTGAAATGAGAAGTCTATTAGAATATAGTCATTGCCATTAATAAATGGTACACTTGATTTTTCGTGAGAGATAATCTTATCACTAGAGTCAGACAATATAACATCCAGCCAAGTGTCGGAGTCATCGGTATGATGCGTAGCTCCAAAAGGTACAAGGAAAAAATTATACTCATTGATCAGATTTCTCAAATGATTGTCATAGTATTTATCAGAGTGCAAGTCCAAGTTTAAATCAGCAGCCTAAACAATGTTAGTATACAGATGCGAAAGGTTCAGCAATGTATTAAAAAATTTAGATAGAGTGTGTCCTTTTGGCCGATGATAAATTCCACCAATTAAATTTTTGCCTCACAATTTATACTAAGCAGCATGTACTCAGTCTCGTTGATATCATTTATCTGTGAAACCTCGACAATGGTGTAGGGTAAATCCTCACGAATATAAAAAGCCACGCCGCCACCATTCACATAAGACTGACCATCAATGGCGTTAGGATTTCGATTATGATGCGAAAGTAGGCCACGATCGTTCCTGACCAGATTATAGCCATTTATGGCGAAGAGCGATGATTGTAAGAGAGGGGTAAACCAAGACTCGGAAATAACTAAAACATCAATGTACTTACAAACAACAATAATTCTATTTCAGCTAAATGTGCTTTGACCGAACTGGCATTAACGTGAGCGATCCGAATGCTCTTTGTCATCGAGTTAATTGAGATCAACGCATGAAGTCGAAGAAACATCGATGGCATTAGTACTACACGGCGTCTGGCGTCATATAACGCGTTCAAGGTCGCTATAGGTCACAATAGATATAATCTCAGATCCATCGCTCTTACGTACTAGCACTTTGTCGTCACGCACCCACACATACTTGTAGCCTAACAAATTTGTACGAGTTTTAGCTGCAAGACGTAGATTGTGCATAAACGGTGACAGCATTTCGTGCATTTCGATTACCGAATCGCCTCCGCTCGGGAAAATATCGTTTAGTTTTAATGGTCCGTACTGGCGCTTAATCCGCAAGATATCATCCCGCACACAAATACTCTTAAATCTAATACAAACTACGCGTGTTTGTGCGGAACGCACACGCTGTGCTTGTGATTGCGAGTTGACAACACTGTTTGAGCGTTCAGCGTCCCGCTGAATCGAATGGTGCTATTAGTTTTCGCCGTAATAGTGAAATAAAAAGTTATAAGCCAAAATCGATGAAAAACTCGAAAAATCGCAAAAAAACGTGTAAAAATGGACTTTTAACATTTATAATCAGTGATAAGTTGGAAAGTTTTTTTCAAAAACATACATTTTTATGTATTTTGAGCTCATTAAACGAATGGTGCAATTGGCTTTTGCCGATTCAATCGAGAAAAGAAGTTAAAATCATCAAAAAACTCGAAAATCACGGTAAAAAGGCCAAAAAAAAGCTGATTTGTAATATTTTCTACTAATTTATACTTTGAACTACCGAATCACATAAACTTATTAGTTTAAAAAAATAAAATAAAATTTATAAGCTGAGATAAAGAAAAACGATCTGTCGAAGCGAGATTCTGAAGGTAAAATTAAAAAACAGTACAAAAATGTTCTAATCGTATATTCAAACAAAATATTCATTCATATGACCGCATCAACGTTTCCTTCTTGCTATCTGAAAACAAGCTTCGATAATATTTTATTACAGGTAATAGGTATTGCAATTGCTTTTCATCTTTAGTCAAAAGATTGTTGAATTCAGTTATCAATTTTACTTCTCGTTCGGCTGTATCATTCACGACTCTGAGGTTTTTAACAACTACCAAACCATGAGTGTAGTTTCTATCTTTGGCCCATTTTGATGGATTTTTTTCTAAAAAAGTTGTGTCAATTTTTAAACGTCTAAAAGTTTCATAAGTGTCTGCAAATAAAATCACTAATACTTGAATTCACTATTTTATCCAAATTTTTTTCATTGACTAAAATTCGTTTTCCATAAACAAACACACTAGAATTTGACTGTAGAGCTTCGCACATTTTTAACTTTTCTTCATTTGAAATAGTAAAGTCAAAAAATGCTAGTGCTGTTAGTTGCGGAGTCAAATACCACAAGTGATTCATACATTTTCTAACAGCACAGTCAGATATACTTTCATCAATTCTTCTATATTCGTACAAACATTTTAAAACCTTTAAATCTTCAATTGGTGCTTGAGCAGCAAATGGAGTATAAGACCAGGCATGAACGTAGACTCTTACTATAAAAATGCAAACGTCTCTACATTTTACTTCAACATCTTTTTTATCTAGCAAATATTGTTTCCGAAAGATGAATATTTTCAAACAATATATAGCTTTTGCCATCCACCTAGGATGGTGAATAGCTCCAGGTGGATAAAAAGTTATACCACTAGGTAATTTTCCGCCTAGAAAAATGATGACTAGTTCCAAAAATTCTTCGAAATCACTTCTGTTTAATCCTTTTTTAAATACTTCGAACAAAAGTCTAAAATTTCTTCTTTTACATCTTGCAGAGATTCAATTACAAAAGTATCACTAATACCCGGTTCAAATTTTAGTTGATCTACAGATTTCCAAAAATCTCCAAAATTTTTAAACAATTGTACCTCCGGACCAGTTGTCTTACCAAATTTTATTTCAAAAGTACTTCTTAGAACAAGCTCGTAAATATGACGCCGGCAGATAAAATAGAGAAGATCTTTATCGATTAATCTTTCTAATAACACACAAGCTCCATTTATTCGGCCAGTATTGCTAGCTGTTGAATCACAACAAAGAGCTTCAATATTTTCTAATAAAGACCAGTCATTTAAAGTATCGAATACTGCTTGAGCTTGATTTATTCCACTACTAGAAGAGATATTTGGAACACCCAAGAGTTGCTCCATTCCATTACTTGTAATAATAATCGCTAGTCTATCAGTAGTTTCTCTTCGTAAATATCCGGGAAGCAACTTTCCATCCCAGTGGATGGTGCTCGGTAAACCAGAAAAAAAGTGATGGAGCAAGTTTTTTAATTGCCTCATATCGTTCTTTGCGAATATTTTGACGAGCCCTGTGGCCCTTTGGCCATCAGCAAATGCATTACGTCTCTTTTACTAATTTTACATTTTTCTAATGCTGTAGCCAATTTCGCAGTCATAATTGGTTCAGTAGCTCGCCTTTTCAGAGGAGGTGTACTTTCAAATAATGGAGATTCAGACTCTGTTTCAAGCAATTCATGTAAATCTTCTGTAAATAAAATTAAAGAAGAGATTAAATTAAAGGTTAATAAAATAAAATTATGCTATAAATACATTTTTTCTCTATTAGTAAAAACTGATATCAACTGACTATTCAAAAATGCAAACCTTTTGTCGCCATACTACGAGAATCATCCTTTTGCATTTTTAATGAAGCATCGACTACCTTGTCCTGGTCGATGGTAACCGAAATTTCATTCTTTACAATATTGAGGCTTTCATAGTCCACTTCCATTGGTGATAGCTTACTTGTGTCTGTATAAGTTGTTGAGGTACTGGAACTAAGAGTTTCATTTCTTTGCAGGCTGAAAAACAAAATTTTGTAATTCTAATCTAACCTTCTACAATCAAGGTCATTAATAAAAAATGAAATAAACAGGTTTAAAAAAAAAGTATTTCATCATTAATCAATTATTTTGTACATACAATAATTTCAAACTGTATTTTTTGAGAGAGCAGGCCACTTTAAAAAATTTACAAAATTGTTTTTTTAAATCAATTCCGAAAACCTTTAATAAAAAAAATTGTTTATTGCAACTGCATGGCGTGATCGCTATAAAGCTGAGTTATGTTCAAAAGTGAGTTTTACGGAGAGCTGAAATTTTGCATTTTAAGTGATATCTTTTATTCTTTCTAACTTAATTAACAATAAAAAAGAAAGCATGAAGTTTGACAAAAAGTTGGGGTTGCGCTGATATTGAATATTACATTTTTTCTCATATCTCTGGATCTATGATAGGTAGAGATTTGAGACTTTGCATACAGGCTTATTTTACTTTAATATAATGAGAAAAACACAGTTGGATTAAATTTAACAATTTTTGACATTTATTTATCTAAAAAGTTGACATTTTGATATTGGTCGAAATTGCCGCTGAGGTATGTTTTTTCAGCCACTGAATTTTTATTCATACATTTAATTAATGCAAATAGTTCTTAAAAGAACTGATTGTTATTGAATAACTTATTATAAATGAGTGCAAAAACGACCTACTACGACTTAATTATTGCAATTGCAATGCAGTTTTGCTGCATATGCTATTAAAATGCTTCATTTACGAAGAAGTGGAAAGCAGATACCAGATTCTTCAATGTATAATTAAGTCGTGGCCGGTCGTTTTTGCGATTTTTTTGTAATAAAATATTTAATAACATTTAGTTATTTTAAGAACTATTTGCATTAATTAAACGTATAAATAAAAATTCACTTGACGAAAAAACCTACCTTAGAGGCAATTTCGACCAATATCAAAATGTCAAGTTTTTTAATAAATAAATGTCAAAAATTGTTAAATTTAATCCAACTGTGTTTTTCTCATTATATTAAAGTAAAATAAGCCTGTATGCAAAGTCTCAAATCAGCGCAACCCCAACTTTTTGTCAAACTTCATGCTTTTAGGACTTGCTGATATATTTCAAGGACTTGAAGTACTAACTTCTTTTTTATTGTTAATTAAGTTAGAAAGAATAAAAGATATCACTTAAAATGCAAAATTTCAGCTCTCCGTAGAACTCACTTTTGAACAAAGCTTAACTATATGTAGATCATCAGTTCTTTCTGCAGCATCGACTATAACCACCATTTCTATTTTCCATGTTCAGCCGTGTCATAATTAAGTATTCAAAAACAAAATATAATTACCTCTCTGATCAAGTAAAAACTGTTTATCAGATTCGTCTTCCATCTTCTTCAAAGCATCTGCGCAAGCAATGTCAAATAATTTGTTTATGCTTTCTTTATATGTTTGTTCATTTTTTATTTGAGTGTCTGATCTACGTGAAGCATTTCTTTGTATTTTTCTCCATCTTTCATATTCAGCCTCCAGTTTAATGATACATTTTTTATCTTCTTGCCTAGGAATTCGAGCTTTCTTCCAAATAATGATACACTCTTCAATGGTTAACTTCGCACTATCACGTACAGACTTTGAAACTCTTCGTAGGTTATAGAATAAAGCAGCTAGTACTTGTTTTATCGTTGTTAGATTATTAGTTGCAACTATTTGATTAGTACAATATCCAATGTGATTGACTCTTTCGCGTAAATTATAAGCCATTGTTGAAAAACTAAATAAAATTGTTCATGCGGAGCAATATATCTCGAAATTAAAAAGTACCTGTTGAAATAAATTGAGCCGTGGTTAAATAGGAAAATAAGTTTAATATAAATATTCTTATGTTTACATGAGCTATATGCTCGCCGTGCAGTGCTGATTGCTCTGAGTCCGATGATAGAGAGAACGTACAGTGTTTATTGTTTATCGTTGTATAATATAATATGTATACATTCAATACTACCATTTTGTATTCACGTTACTTCGTGTCAGCTGATCCCTTCGCTGATCCGAAAATGCTTTAGGCCGCGGTCTCATCGATGGAACGAAAATCCGGAATAAGAATTCTGGAACGACAACAGCCACTCACAGCCATTCCGGTTTACCCTTCCGGTTTTTGAATACAGCCCGTATCCGATACAAAAGAATTTTTCAGATATGTATAACTATACTTTTTATGTATAAAAAAATTGACCTCGTATTAGTAACATTGTAACAAACCCATTTTTTGGTCACTTTACCGTGATTTTCGACCTTTTTGACGATTTTGGCTTATATCTTGTTTTCTCAATTGAATCGGCAAAAGCTAATTGTACCATTCGTTTAATGAGCTCAAAATACATAAAAATGTATGTTTTTGAAAAAAACTTTCCAACTTATCACTGATTATAAACGTTAAAAGTCCATTTTTACACGTTTTTTGCGATTTTTCGAGTTTTTCATCGATTTTGGCTTATAACTTTTTTATTTCACTATTACGGCGAAAACTAATAGCACCATTCGATTCAGCGGCTCAAAATACATGGGAAAATATACTTCCAAAGTTAAAATTCCAAAATTTT
Organism: Nasonia vitripennis; assembly: GCF_009193385.2. Lineage (NCBI taxonomy): Eukaryota > Metazoa > Arthropoda > Insecta > Hymenoptera > Pteromalidae > Nasonia > Nasonia vitripennis. The sequence goes on from NW_022279600.1 coordinate 1,790,668, forward strand.
CACAGGTTTTCAGAACGATAAACTTTTTGACCATTTTTTAACATGTAAATCCCATAAGAAACTTCGGGTGCTTTGAGGCACGTGAAAAATCGATACTATGGGTTCAAAACCTATATGCGCATGGTTTTTGAGGTATATAGTAGCTATATTTGTCCGGCCGAAGTAAAAAAAAAAATAATAATAATAATTAAGGTCCACCCTAGTGTTTATATGCACTGTCACACCACAAAAAGTGTAGAATAATCATTTCAATCTTTTCAGAAAATCGAACAGTTATCAAAGATTAAAATGTGCACTTTAAGCTTTTTCTAAAGTCAAAAATTACAAAATTAATTTTTTCAGATAATCGGATTCTTTGTAAAGAGTAAACGGTTCAATTTAATTTATGCCAAAAGTTTTAAATCCCAAAAATAATCTTTTCAGCAATTTCAAGAAGTTTTTACACTTTATAAAGATTTAAAAGTGCATTTTAATCTTTGTCAAAAGATTGAAATGGTGCATATAAACCACGTAAAGATTAAAATCTACAATTTAATCTCTTAAGAGTTTGAAGTTTGGCTTTTAATCTTTTGTAAAATGTAGGTTTTAAACTTTGTCGTTTAGAGTGTATTGTTCTCCACGCAGCGGCTATTTCTAATGAACCATAAGCGTCAGCTGTGTTGTTGCTCAAATACATCCAATGTATCGTATTTTGCTACTGCTTATATTAGAACGAATGCATATTTTTTCATTCGGTGTTATGACGCGTACAAATGTAGAGGTTAAACAATAGTATGCGTATAATGAAATACATCTTTTTTTTCTACGGGATATGTATATGAAAAAAAATCAATCTAATATATTTATGATGCGTACGAACGAACACGCACACACACATCCGTACGGATATTTTCTAAAAATACTATTTTTCGACTAAAAATGCATCAAAACACACTTCCTACGTGTTTTTATACAAAACTCAAAAAATTACTATTACAAGGGGTCCTTAGGAAGGAAGCAATATAAGCCGATCATGTATTTTTTTTACTATTTAATCTGTTTTTATTTATTCGTCAGGTGCTCAAACAACAATTATGTCCGCACAATGTGCTGAAAGATGCAATATTATGCGACTTGTCGATATAAGATGGTCTGGAGTAGCTAAGGGTGTAGGTGTTCAGCGAATCATTGGTCGTATACATATGGTTCAAATCCAAATAGGCTGTGATCACTTGACAACATCCTTTAGTGTTCTTGAAGAACAACCAATGGATATGCTACTTGGACTTGATATGTTGAAAAGACATCAGTGTTGTATAGATCTTAAAAGAAACATTCTAAAAATTGGGACTACTGGAACAGAAACATCGTTTTTAGCTGAAGGTTTGTATACGAATTTGTTTGAATGTTTTAGATTATTCAAAAGATCATTTTTATCCTCATAATTTCACTCTATAATGTAGTTAAACAAAAGTTAAAAAGGGATTCAAAAGTCCTTTTTGCGAATTTCTTGACCTGACAGTTAGTAATGCAGCATTACAAATCATCGTCCGTATATTGCATATGACCTTAAAGATGCTGCATATTCAATCTTTAAGTCGAATTATAAATTATCTTAGTTTACCTGGTAAAAGCTGCAGAGATTTGAAGTTCTTTTCATAAAATATCAATATAAAATAATTGTAAGGAATAGGAAAGAGTCAGGATTACCTAAGGGTTGGATGGGTGATAGTCGGTCCTAACTGTATTCATAAATGCATCCTATCACTTACCAACATTGATTTCAGAACTCTCTTCGATCTCACAACCTTTATCTTGTCCGATCTATTTTACGCTCGTAAAATGGCTGTGCTAAGCGATTAAATTAAAATATCGATGACCTCGTTCGGATTATGCTAATATAGAAGTTTTTGCCGAAATTTTAATAGGAAGAAGCAATAAATGCAGTAGTTTTTATATAAAATCCCCCTGGTACAGCAGCAAGTAATCAAAAACTCTGTTCAAGTTTGTAATGGAGCTGTATCATCTTTGATCGAATGACCTCAAATTGTATGGCAGGGCAATCTCGAAAATAAATATGTTTTGCGGACCTTTATAACAGCAAAAGAGCATTGCTTAATAAACCAAATTCACTTGCGGATATCTTTAAGAATTAATCGCAATTTCTCAGATTCAATAAAGTTCTGACTATAATACACTGCATAAAAGATGACTCTTTGCATCACAACCTTTCAATTTATATGGAAGCAAGTGCGATTATAGTGCGACTATTTTATGCCAATCCCATCAACAAAAAGCTAGCACATAGATTGTCTCTGCTGCCACTTGTCGTGTAACTTGCGACGTTCAAGGACGTTCATCACTAAAATCATTTTCTTAGGAAATTAATAAAATTTTGCACACTGCTTTGTTATGGTATTGTCCATACACATGATATATGATAAAAACTAAAGTTACATTAAGGACGATATTACGAATATTTCAAGCCCTCGTAAGCTATGATCTGACGTCTAGTTCTTGAGTTATTGTAATCTACAGTAGGCTATCGTCAGCCGCGCGCACACGCACACTAGCGCTGCCGTCGTGTAGGTGTGAGTCTTTCGCTCACCGACGCGGCTCAGTGAGCACAGCAGCGAGCTAAAGTTTTGGCAGGAATTGGCGGTGGTGAACCTCCTTAAGTGACACATCAAATTATTTAATGTATATAATTATGATTTAAATTTTTAAATTAAGTAGCGTTTTTCAAGGGGAGATTTGCCTCTATCCTTTTTGAGAAGTACTTGTTAGAAAAAACCGCTTCCAATTATTTGGCACGTAGCTTCCTCTAACTAAATTTACAATTCCAATAGATAAAATATTGTTCAAACATACAATATAATAATGATTTTTTTCTAATCTTTTCAATCTCAATGATTATAATTAAAGAGCAATCAAGCAAAAGATCTATCTTTTTCTGCAATTTTAACTTAATGAAAGCCTTTTTGCTCCCGTAATCGTACGACAGACACTTTTTTTTGTTTTGAATTTTTAGCTCGAAAACTAGTCGCTGAAATAGCTTAAAAATTTTACAGCTGATAGATATTATCTTTTTTTATTGTCACACATTTTTTCAAAACATTGCCAATTTAGTTTTGTAAATATTAATTTTTTTTTTTTAATTACCTTTTTATCATAACAATTGAACGGAACAGTCAATCTGAGAAAATCTTGCAGGAAAAATTAGGCAATTTAATTCTATTTTAAGCAAATACATTTTTCAAAAATCTAAAATTTTCCCGAATTCAGTGTCAGAAAACATATACGTAGTTCCAGAATTATGACGGTGAAAACACACACACAAATGTCGTATTACACTGGATAGATAAACCTGGTTGTCGACACAGCACGTCAGCGATCAATGGTAAGAGATGAGAGGACGTAGCAAAGAAGTATTGCTCAGTGGTCACGTTGGATGTAAAAAATGCTTTTAATTCTGCAAATTTGAGTAAATATAATGTCTGACAACCTAAGAAATAGAATCCTGATGTATGAGACCGACGCTGGTATCTCGACCTATCAAGTTACAGGCGGTGTCCCCCAAGGGCCAGTACGTGCCGTTATATGGAATATCATGTATGATGGAGTGCTGAGCCTAGACCTAAGTAATAGTGCGATGGCAGTGGGATACGCAGGTGACAAAGCCTTAATAGTGTGGCAAAACATAAATAGGAGGTGGCTGAAATTGCAAATGAAGCGAAACTTATAATCCAAGAGTGGCTTAATGGCACATGTCCTAAGCTCGCGGCACACAAAACAGAGGGGATACTAATTTCTAGCAGAAAACAATGAAACGATCGCTCTAACAGTAGATGGCCATGGAATTATTTCTAAGCCTTCTATCAAATACTTGGGTATTGCCGTAGACGCAAGACTAACATTAAAATACTTGCATAGATGTATGTTTGAAGACTGCCCTAACTGCTCGGTATTCATAGACGCTGTCGGCATTCATGGATGCTGAGCATGTCTTTTGAGACTGCTCACGCTATCGCAAATAACGAGAAGAACTTGAAAGCGACCTTCAGATCAGGTTTCTAGTTATGACTTCGTTACAATTTTTCATTTTAAAAAACATCGTGATTTTCTTTTTCCACATACTTGTGACGCTACTATTGCGCCACATAAATACAGTAGACCACGGATCCCGACGCGACTCATTGACACCAAGGTTGAGCCGCGTAATATTTATTAGTTGACTAATAAGGGATGTATTTTCTTTCTATTGATTTAGTGCAAGCGAACGACAAGGTTACGTCCTACGTAACCTTGTCGATATGTCCTACATATCGACAAGGCTACGTAGGACTGTTTGTGGGTTTTCCACGCTACAGTGTCACCGTACAGTTTGATTACAAATCCACTCGTTGTAATCGAGCCTTTGCAGTCAGCAAAACTGGCATCTGAAAAACCTTGCAAGTTATCGAGCTTTCCTTCAAACTTAAGACCCAGACTTCTGGTGTGTTTCAGATACCGACAAACTCGTTTCACCATTTTCCACTCCTCATCAGTGGGATTAATTTGGTGTCTACTTAACACGTTCACCGCATACGTTATGTCGGGACGTACAGTGTTGGCAATATACAAAAGAGAACCAACTATTTCTCTATAAGGACCGTTTGTTTTGTTCAGTGTATTTTCGAGCTGATTTTCGCTTTCCTCTCTTTCTCGCCTTTCACGATTTGCTACTTGGTTTGTCACCATTGGCGTTATTTGAGGATGCATTTCACTATATCCAAAACGTTTTAACATTTTGTCTATGTAATTTTCTAGAGTCAGAGTCATCGTTCGATTTTGCCTGTCTCTGTTTATTTCAATGCCAAGAAAGCTTAGGCTCTCCCATGTCAGACATTTCAAATTCCAACTTAAGTTTTGACGTGATTTCATCTAGCTTATGTGTGTCATTACTGGTTATCAGTATGTCATCAACACACAACAACATTATCAGATATTTCTCGTTGTTTCTCCAAGTAAAGAGACACGGCTCTGAATCGTGAGACTCTAATCCTAGTTTTATTACAACTTCTGTGAATTTTTCATACCACTTTTTCGGACTTATTTTCTAACCGTACAAAGCACGTTGAATTTTGCAGACTTTATCTCGTCTGGTTACTGGTGAGCAGTCAATACCCTCAGGTATTGCCATATAAATTTCGTTGTCGATTGTTCCATTCAGAAAAGCTGTACTGATGGCTTCTCTATAAGAATTTGGATCGTTTTCTACAGTTGCAATGAACGCATTCAGTTCATCGCTTTCCAGCAGATTTAAGTCGGATTCAAGTGTATGTGATTCTGATGGGAGTTTGACTCCTTTTTCTTTTCTTGGGCGACCTCTTCGCCGTCTTTCTCCCTCCGTTTCAGAGATCAAAATTTCATCCTCTTCATCAAACTTAACAAGCCACGTCTCCTTATTTATATCTTCCATTGGATTAGACCAGTCTTTGATGCTCTGTTTATTGCATTTGTCTCCAAATACAAGCTTTTCGTTGAATCGAATATCTCTGCTTTCGTAGTATTTACCTTCTTCTGGTTTCAAGAATAGATATCCAGTTGGTTTGTAGCCTATTAGTACTATTCTTTTTCCCAGCTGATCGAACTTAGGTCCTGTCTTTCTTTGTACTTTGATATAAGCGATACAACCAAAACGCTTTAATTGTTCCAGATTGAGTTTAAAATCTGGTTTAAACATTTGCAAGGGTGGTATCATTTCGTTCGAGCTGTGAGGCTTTCTATTATAGTAATAGACTGCTGCATTCAGGGCAAGGTCCCACATATTCTCAGGTAGGCGTGTATCATACATTAAAGCTCTCGTTAATTTTTGGATGGTCTGATTAAATCGTTCAGCCACCCCGTTATGCTCAGGTGTATCTGGGCTAGCTAACTTTAGCTCTGCTTCAAACTTATCGAGAACTTCTTGTGTATATCCTCCTGTGAATTCTGTACCTTGATCACATCTAAGATAACAGAATTTAGCGTCATATCCTAATAAATTTCTCGAGCTTTTAATGAAAGATTCAAGGCAGTGACCCGTTTCACTCTTGTGTTTCATTGGGTTTCATTGGATACGCTATTGCAAGTCGTGAATAATCATCGATAAATACAGATATGAATCTGTATTTCTTGGGATGTGTTGCTGGACTAATCGGTCCCATTGTGTCTGCGTGAACAATTTGCAGAGGTTTAGTCGCTCTCTGTCTAGTCGAACTGAAGGGTAACTTATTAAATTTTGACACAATACAAACTTCGCAATCCATCACAGAATCATCGAACTTAATTTCCTTTAAGTTTTTCAAGTTTGGAAACTTTTTCTGAAATTCTTTCAACTTTTTCAATGAAGCGTGTCCCAATCTGACATGCCATAGCATGGCTTTATTGGTGTAAAACAAATTATTGATTTTACTGATGTTAGATTCACAATCTAATTTTTCTAAGGCAACTGATTCGTCTAAATTACATATTTGTCTATCATTTAAAGTGTTTTCGAAATTTGAATAACTAGAGCATAGCTTGTTGTTGTCTGAATTTACTTCTACATTTACTTCATTATCAATTTGCATTGGTTCATTAAGCTTACTATCTTCACTAATTTCAGTACTTTCAAGCTTGTCTTGTTCACGAGTTGTATCTTTAATCTGAGACTCACTCTTCTTATTGGGTGCAACACTTACAGTCGGATATTCACGACGCCTTGTGGTTATATATGCAACAACCTTATTTATTTTATTATTTTCATTTCCATCAGAGTTATTTGTTTCTAACTCTATTACCCAATAAGGTTGCTCATATATTCCGGACACAAAAATCGTTTTTGACACTGGATCAAAAATATCGATTCTCTTATTGTCTAAATAGATGCCTAAACCCTTATCAACAAATTTTCTTAATGGCAGCAAATTTTCTGACAATGACTTAGCATAAATCAGATTATTCAAGCTTAAGAAATCGTCATTTTTGGTGTAACCCGCAATGTTACCTACTCCCTCCGATTTTATGATCGCTGAGTCATTGTCATTTGCGCATTTAATATCAAGTCTTTTAGTATTATCGAACGTTTTAAAAATTAATTTAGAGTTAGTCATGTGTTCTGTAGCACCCGAGTCCGCCAGAAATCTAATCAATTGATTTTTATCGCTTTCTACCGCGTTGGGGAACTTAGTGTCTACATATAGACTTATGCACTCACCAGATTCGGAGGATTTGGTAGATTTATTGTTGTTTTGCTTGTTCTGTCTACCTTTTCCTCGTGATCTGCCTCGGGCATGGCCTCTATCGGACTTAGTTTTCTTAGGGTCGCTACCCTTAGGTGCTTCAGGATTACGTCGTTTTCCACCACGACTGTATCCACCGCGTTTACCACCCCGATAAGAATTTGAAGATTCATACCTTCTTTGATTCTCATTTTCTTGTAGAACCTTTTCCAGCTGGTTATCCGAGTATGGGCAGTCTGCACGAACATGACCTTCGTACCTTTTGCATCTGAAGCACATCTTGCCTTTTCTTGTGCACTCATCTTTATAGTGACCCTTGTTGCCACAGTTGTAGCAAAGAACCCCAGGATTAGTCACAAGGTAGGCTTTTACTCCAGCTTCTGCTTTCTGTCCAGCTGACCCGTTTGATCCAATTCGAGCTGATTCCTGTTGTACAATATAATCCTTAAGTTGTTATAAATTTAAAACTTTGCTCGTTGTATTTTTATTCAAAAACTCGGTCTCTTGAGGTAAATGTACAACGATGGCTTCATAGAATGCATCGTTTATCTCAACTTCAGACAAAGGAGGCGTATCAGGCAATTTATTATTTAATCGAACTATTCTATCAAACCTATCCCAGAAAGCAGATGCTCTCTCTTTATGTGGGTTATATATAATACTGTGTAACTCTTATCTTACACTTCTTGTAGTCACGTTTAATTCGTTTTCTTTAATACGTTTGATTTCATCCAACAATTTAATAGGATCCCGAATATCAGATACCTTTTCATAATAAGATATATCAATTCTATTTATGATAATATCGCGAACTCGAACTTTATCTTTTTCCAGCTTTGTCTCATCGAGTACACGTGTTGGCTTAACCGTCAAATCAATCACGTACAATAAATCAGCAAGAGTCAATTCTGAATTTAAAAAGTCTAAAAAAGTGTTAATATTCAAATTTTGAGTTAATTTATATTCTCTACGAAAAGTACTATCTCTATTTGTTACTTCGATCTGAATTTTGTCTTGTATACTTCCAATACTTTTATTTGAATCTATCTTATTAACTTCATCTTGAACTAGTTTTGCTATATAATATAATCCACCCCACTTACATGAGCATTTGATGTTACTTTATTTGAGATGATCTGATTCGACGGTTGATTGTTGTTTTGTGCATTTTCTGCATCTGCCGAAAGTCCAGCTGATTCGTCTTGTGCTTCATCGCACAGACGATCCTGTTCAGCCCAAAACTGTACCTTTTCTTCTATCCAGCTGTAATTTTCTTTAATTGCCCATTTATGTCTGAGCAGTTCTGTGACCACATCGTCATGCACTCTATTGCACTCCGTATCGATTGTCTTTTTGAGAACTGATTCTCCTTTTCCAACTTATCCAGCTTAGCCGTTATTTCTGAAATTTCAAGATTTTTGTCAGTATTATTCAAAGAAAACTGTCCGAGCTTAGATGTCCTCGAATCATGACGGAAATTGTTCAGTCCCAAACCCAGTTGTATAAACTGATTTGATTTAATAACTGGGGTGGATTTACCTAGCATGTTTGCTTCAAACTTATTTTTCCAGCTGTTATCATCCATCGATTTGGACGTTTCACTTTCCCTTTCATCAAGCTTATTGGCCGGTCTGCTGTCAATTATCACTTCGTTACAATCCAGCTTTGAGGACAAAGTATTCCCATGTTGGCCTGGGTCAACCTGCGTAGCCGAAGCCACCTCTTTGGTTTGATTCCTTTCGATTTCCTTTTTCACGGATTCCAGTATCCGTTCTTCGATTTGAAAATTATCTAGGAACATTTTATAAATGAATTGCTTGTTTTGACGAACAACAATCAAAATTAGCACTCTATCACATGTAGCAATTTATTAAGCATATGCTTAGTTGACGAACGACAATCAAAGAAGCAGTGCTAATTGCCTGACTTTTATATAAAGAGATAAAAAAAAATAAACCTGTGATTTTACAGCACACACAGTGTATCAGCAACAACATACACTACCCTGCATGTACTGGCCAACGCTTTAGTTTGGAACTGAACAGCATGCTATTTAGATTTAATATGTACATATTTTGTTGTGGAAATACGGGTTTTATTTTTAATTTTA